>NC_064807.1:56537059-56676968 GCF_023721935.1 Panthera uncia | reverse complement strand
CTCTCTCTCTCTCTCTCTCTCTCTCTCTCTCTCTTTTTTCTAGCAGACTTAGGAGTTAGTTTTGGTAACAAAAGGTTGAATGTAAGCAAAGGTGATCACTGCTTTAGCCACTGAAAGGAATTTGCAGTCTTTAGTTTTACCTTTGCTCCTGAGAAATCTCTTTTCTTAAAGCTCTGAATTACTGCATTAAGATTATTTAATTGATTTTTAAAAGTCATTCATTACTTTTTTACATAAAGAGTAGGAGTACCTGCACTGGGGTGGGTGGATTTACATTAGAACAGGCATATTTAAATTACTTCTTAGAAAATCTCTCATATTCTGTAATCCTGAACACTAGGGTCTTAACTGAGGGCTTGTTTGGGCACTTACGCAGATAAAAAAATTTATTGGAAAAATTTGACCCTACTCAGAGGAACTTCTGAATTTCATCTTTTTTGTGGATATGGGTACCCTTCCCCCAAATATCATCCATCCAAGAATGGATGTTAGACTTCATTTTAGCCTTTTCTTTTTAGCCTACTTAATTTCCATAATAAATTGGTTTGTCACAAGCTAAAGCATAAACATATCTCTTAATCCAGTAGCATAGAATATGAACATTTCAGGTGTTAGTTGGAGAGCCTGGTGTGGGGTTGATGCTGTCTGAGACAGTGGATTATTTGAGGAAAATAATATAGCATTGTGGTTACCAAGTGAGCTACTTCAAAACTGCTAAGTTGGAATCTGAGATTGAGTAAATTTTCTCATAAACAGTTATGGATGGTGTTTCTAATATTTCATCTATATTGTAGGCTTAATCGGCATTGGTGAGCCATCCTTTTAGAAAATGTGCTGTGAGGGGCGCCTGGGTGGCGCAGTCGGTTAAGCGTCCGACTTCAGCCAGGTCACGATCTCGCGGTCCGTGAGTTCGAGCCCCGCGTCAGGCTCTGGGCTGATGGCTCGGAGCCTGGAGCCTGTTTCCGATTCTGTGTCTCCCTCTCTCTCTGCCCCTCCCCCGTTCATGCTCTGTCTCTCTCTGTCCCAAAAATAAATAAAAAACGTTGGGGGGAAAAAAAAAAAAAAAAAAAAAAAAGAAAATGTGCTGTGAGAAAATGAGATTCTAAGGTCAAAACCAGGTACAGTACTTACAGACTTTTGGAATGTGGCCTGTTTTTGAGTGGAGCACTGCCAACAATCTTTTTCTCCTACTTTGCTTATGGATACCTAGAAAGGAAAAATGAATTGTTTGCTTTTCAGCTTCCTAAGTGATATGGAATTAGTTCATCGGAGGAAGATATTCTTTCTATTCAGCCAGGGCAAAGACTGATTAATTCAGATAATTGAGGCATTTCCACCTATTTGCTTTTTGGAGTTTAAGAATCTTACCTTCAGAACAACTCTAGAGTTATGTTTGGGGGCTCTAATGGAAATCATTGTTGACTGCCTTTGCTGTATGTCAAGAATGAGTCATGAACTCTTGTGATCTAATTATCCAATGTTTCTATTTAAAAATTCTACATATATTGTTGAAAACAAATTATTACTATTCTATGATATTTTTGAACTTTAAATAAAAGCTACCATTGTGTGCTAAAAAAACAAAACCAAAAAACCAACAAAGGCAACAAGTAAAAGATCTGCTTTCTTAAAATGAATTTGTGTGCAACTCATGACGTTATTAAACTGGATGTTAAGGTCAAAACAAGAGTCAGAATTTGATTCTAGAATGTTTAGATAATACTGTATATACTTTGAGTCTAATTTTTGGTAGAACAAAATCTTCAAAAAAAAAAATGAACTCTGTCTCAATTGATGTAAGTGATTTTAATTTAACATAAATAGTTGGAAATAGTAGAAATATAGTTTTGCCATAGCAAAATCTTTCTTTAGAACATTGGAGATGTACATGTTTCCTTTTGAAGTATAGTTGTTTGATAGAATATTATTTATTTTTCCTGGTGCTGTGTAATTAAAACTGCCTAAATTTATTTTAAGGTTTGATTCAAACTTTGTTTCTGTGGAAGAAAAATTACCAAATTGCAAAGGGGCTTTAGAAATACTGATTCCAAGATTGCTTTTAAGAAGGGAGAGGCAAAAAAAAAAAAAAAAAAAGGGAGAGGCAAGTCAAATTGGGTATGAGCTCCACAGAATTGTCTGTGCTACTTCCTGGGTCAGAAAAGCTTAAAGAGGGGGGCTGTGTTGTAGGAGGGCGGGGCATTAACTTGGTAGGAACTAGAAGTGAAACTGGAAGTGCCTTTTTTAAAAAAGAAAAAAAAAAAAAAAGCAGATTGTTGTATTACTGAGTCAGGCTGGATTGAGCAGTGAGTGTTTCTCGAGCACAAATGTGTATGTAGTGCCCTCGCAGATTTCCTGATTAAGTCAACATGTTTGCAGTTGACTCAGGACTGACCTTAGACCCAATGGCGGAAGATGAGAGAAGGGCCAAAGGAGAGGCCGAGGCAGGGGTCTTAGGGTGCAGTTTTTGAAAGAAAATTTCTGAGCCTTTGAGAGACAGCAGGAAGTTAAAGGTGGAATTCTGGGAACATATCCACCCCCTCCTCTCCAGCCCAAGCTGTCTGGAGGTGGAGCCTGAGCGGTGGCAGTGGAGGATAAGTAGACTAATGGATGTTGGTAAAGGTATCCTTGTTAGAACAGAAAAGGTATATCACTGTGGTTTGTCTTAAAATGATAGATTCTCATTACATTCTTAGCCATACAAAGGTTAGCAAGTCTTACGTAATTTTATTTTGCCTAGGGTTAAAAGTGAAATTCACTTATTTTAAAAGAAAAATGAGAATTTAGGATATAACATTGACACTTAAAAGAGCATTAAATTTCCAGTGTGGTTAGATGGTAGTTATATGCTATCTGTCATGCATAAAAGATGACAGTGCTAACATGCTCTGCCTAACTAGGGCATGCAGTGCTAATGTTTTTCCCACAGGAGTGATAGGTTCAAATTCAGAGATTAAAAACCTGTGCTCTTTCTGCTGGTCTCCCTTCTTCGATCCCCAGAAACCATTCACAGATGCTCTGTGTGTGGATGGGTGTAATATGGATGAGGATTGGGTTTATGGCTCTGAGGTAGGCCAACACCTCTCGCACTTTATTTATGCATCACCTGGGAATCTTATGAAAATGAAGATTTCTAGCAAGGTTACTGATGATAGTGAAGTGGTTCGAGTAGCCAAGGAGTGGAGTAGTGGCTCTCAAACTGTATAATAGTCATCTGCAGGGCTGGTTAAAAGGAAGAGTACTAGGTGACACCACCTTCCAAGCTTTTGAATCACTTTACCAGGGGGTAGGGCCTAATATTTTGCACACACACAAAAAATTTCTAGGTGATGGTATTGTGGGGTGTGTGTGTGTGTGTGTGTGTGTGTCTGTGTGTATTTTGAGATCCACTGAGGTAGAATATAAATACTATAGAGGAGAATCAAACCATCTGTCTTGGCTTCTTGAGCATTATTTTGTAACTGAAAATGGTGAAGAAAAGGTTGCTGAAAGTCATAATTAATACTGTTCATGGTTAAATAGGTGATGGGAATTAAGGAGTGCACTTGTGATGACCACCAGGTGTTCTATGGAAGTGTTGAATCATTGTATTGTACACCTGAAACTAATATTATGCTGCAAGTTAACTAACTGGAATCTAAATGAAAACTTAAAAAAATTACTGTTTAGGTTAGGCAAATAACACCTCATTAAACAATTCTATGTGTTTTATTGTATGGTGAGTATATGTCTGTGTCTAGAAAACATCAACAACAGACTCACACCATACTGGTGGTAATAAAGATTATTCTTTCTGGAGAAGGATCCAGGATTATGGAGGGTGGGATTTTAGCTTTCTTTTGTAGGGTTTTAATGTTTACTGAAGAGATTGTACTTCTATTTATGTAATTAATTTTATAAAAAGGCATACAAAAACTGGGCTAGATTGCCTCCCGTTTACTTCTCTAGATCTGTCCTCCACCCTGTTCCACCTGGCTCTCTGCCCTAAGGAAAGAGCTCCCAGATCCTCTGGCTTCTTACTGTAACGGTTTAGCCTTAAGAAGAAATTGAAGGGAAGGAGGATGAAGTCAGAATATTTATTCTCCTCTCACAGTAGCCTGCATTTTATTACCTGGGTTCTGGGAAACTCTGTCTCTTGTCTTTTTTGGGGACCAGAGCAATAATTGTTCAGTTATTGCTAGTTCTGGTTCCTGTTCTATCCCCTGTGATTTCTGTAGGCCTCAACTAATTTAGTAATTATTCCTTTTACAGATAGACCCCTTTCAGATTATTCTGAGTTTGTCATCCCTTTACTGTTGGGACCCTGACTGATGGACCCTCTAGTCCTGTTCTTCTCTCTACTATAATCCCATCTCAGAGGTAGTGACAGTACTATTTTGGTATGTGTAACTTCCAGACATTTCTATACATAACATGGCCCTAAAATAAATGTACATATTTAACACAAAAGGAATCCTATTGTACTTCCAATTGTATAAGTTTTTCTTACATCATACTACATTGTGACCATTTTTTACATCAGTATAATCTACCTCTTTTTACATCAGTATAATCTACCTCTTTTTAAAAAATTTTATAAGCTTATTTATTTTGAGAGAGGAGCACGTGTGTGGGGAGGGGCGGGGAGAGAGAGAGAGAGAGAGAGAGAGAGAGAGAGAGAGAGAAAGAATGAATCCCAAGCAGGCTCTGCATGGCCAGTGTGGAGCCCAATGGGGGGCTTGAACTCATGAACCCATGAGACCACAACCCACGCTGAGATCAAGAGTCAGACGCCCAACCAACTGAGCTACCCAGGCACCCCAAATCTGCCTCATTCTTAATAGCTACAGCTAAATACACTATTCCATTGTATTTGATATGGACATACCACAACTTAACCAGTTCCTTATATATTTAACATGATCATTTTGTAAAAAAATTTTTAATGTTTTTATTTATTTTTGAGAGAGAGAGAGAGAGAGAGAGAGAGAGAGACCGAGCATGAACGGGGGAAGGGCAGAGAGAGAGGGAGACACAGAATCCCAAGCAGGCTCCAGGCTCCAGGCTCCAGCACAAAGCCAGATGCGAGGCTTGAACTCCTGAACCACGAGATCATGACCTGAACTGAAGTTGGGTGCTCAACCTACTGAGCCATCCAAAGCTCCTCCAATTTAACATGATAATTTTATTTTATTTATTTATTTTTTTTAAAATTTTTTTTTTAACATTTTATTTATTTTTGAGACAGAGAGAGAGAGAGCATGAACAGGGGACGGTCAGAGAAAGAGGGAGACACAGAATCTGAAACAGGCTCCAGGCTCTGAGCTGTCAGCACAGAGCCCGACGCGGGGCTCAAACTCACAGACCGCGAGATCATGACCTGAGCCGAAGTCGGACGCTCAATCGACTGAGCCACCCAGGTGCCCCTGACATGATAATTTTAATCATATACTGAATTTTCATTAATAATTAGATCTGTTTCTGCATTCTGTTCTATTGTTCTGTCTCTATCCTGGCACCAATATTACACATTTTGCTTATAGTAGTTTTATACAGGTAAATTCTTGGCAGGGCAAATCCTGGTAGTTATTTTTATTTTGGAGAAGACTTTGGGCTTTCATCATGTACTTTTTTCCCTTCCAGATATCTTTTAAAAGTATTTGTTAGGATTCCTACAATAGTCATTGATACATTGATTGGAAAGGCATTAGTGAAGTTTTATAGTTTAATTCACATTTGTCAATGTATTTTACACAGTAGGGCATTTTCATCATGCTTTTTGAGTTTTGCTGATGTTAGGAAAAGCTGTGGATTTTTGTATATTTATTTAAAAACCTGCCTATTTCTGGGGCGCCTGGGTGGCTCAGTTGGTTAAGTGTCCAGCTTCAGCTCAGGTCATGATCTCATGGTTCATGAGTTCGAGCCCTGCATCTGGCTCTGCACTGACAGCTCAGAGCCAGATTCTGTGTCTCCCTCTCTCTCTCTGCCCCTCCCCTGCTCATGTTCTCTCTCTCTCAAAAATAAGCAAACATTAAAAAAAATTTTTTTAAACCTGCCTATTTCCTGAGGTTTTTTAGTTATTTTAATAGTTTTTTCATAGATTTTTCTTGGATATTCCAGTTGGATGACTTTACTGATAAATATTGCTAATTTAGACTCCTTTTCAGTATTCCCCCCCTTTATTCTTATTTTATTGGCTAGACTATAACACCCAGAAAAATGTCATATATGTGACTTAATGAGGCTGCCTCAGGTATGCTTCACTATTCATTGTGGAGCTGACTGTGGGACTGAAACCTGACAAGTTAAAGGAGTATTTTTATTTGTTAAGTGTTTTTTTTCTCAGAAAGGATAAATTTGTCAGATGCTGTTCAACTCAGTTATCTACCCTTGGAGATTGTTTCTTTCAACCTGTGCTGAGTTAATCAATTTTCAGTATGGAATTATTACTAAATTTCTGGAACAAATCTCATAGTACTAGATTGATTTGTTAGTGTTCAGGATTTTGGTATATATGCACAAGGGGAATGGCGTGTGATTTTCCTTCCTTGTGCCATTCTTGACATGAAGATTTTGATAGTATGGCAAAATAGTGTTTGGGTTGAAAGAGCAGTAATCATTTCTATTTTGTCTTTTAGTTTATTCCATTCAGTTTTCTTATTTTTTGTGTGTTGGGAGTGAGGTGGGGGGGCAAGTAGTCAATTTTGGTAAGTTAGATATTATTTTTAGAAAATTAAATTCCTTTTCCAGCTTTAAAAAAAATACGAGTGAGTTCATATATGTTCTCTTACCTTTCAAAATTTCCTCTGTATGGGGCACCTGTGTGGCTTAGTCAGTTGAGTGTCCAACTTCGGCTCAATGGCTTGTGAGTTCCAGCCCCGCATGGAGCTTGCTGCTGTCAGTGCAGAGCCCGCTTTGGATCTTCTGTCCCCTTCTCTGTCTTTGCCCCTTCCCCACTTGCACTCTCTCTCGCAAAAATAAATAAGTCTTAAAATAAAATTTCCTCTGTAAATATGATTTTATCAGCTTTCTTAATCTTAATTTGTATTTTGTTCTTTTTGATTAGATTAAAATCTGTCCCTGCCTATTTATCCATCTGTAAAATAGGTATAATGAAAATGAGCTAATGTATGTATCTTACTACATAGTAAGCAATCAAATGATGGTCGCTACTAAAAGAAATGATTGCCTTTTATTATTTTTGTACTTTTAATTTATTGTTTCTGTATTTTTGTATTCTGATTCAGGAATTTCGGTTCTCATCTTTATTAAAATCTTTCTGTATGCCTTACAAGTTTTTAAAAAATTTATACATTTAGAGGGCGCCTGGGTGGCTCAGTTGGTTAAGTGGCCAACTTCGGTTCAGGTCATGATCTCGCGGTCTGTGGGTTCAAGCCCCGCATCAGGCTCTGTGCTGACAGCTCAGAGCCTGGAGCCTGTTTCAGATTCTGTGTCTCCCTCTTTCTCTGACCCTCCCCTGTTCATGCTCTCTCTCTGTCTGTCTCAAAAATAAATAAATGTTTAAAAAAAAAAAAAAAGAAAAAAAAATTTATACATTTATTGTCTTCTGATTACAAAAATGCACATGGCAAAAAATTCAAACATTACAGAAATAGGTATCAGAGAAAATAAGTCTCTTCAAATTCTTGAGAGATCAAGGTTGGTGTCTATATACATATGTGTTTTTGTTTATATTATACACTTACATGTAAGTGTATCTGTATAAAGTTATAAAAAATGGGACCATACATACTGTTTTGCAACTTGCTTTTTCCTACTTTATATCTTGGATCTCTTTCCAAGTTAGAATTTATAGATCTGGTTTTTGTTTTTAAAAAAAATTTTTTTTAACATTTATTTATTTTTGAGACAGAGAGAGAGAGAGCATGAACAGGGGAGGGTCAGAGGAAGAGGGAGACACAGAATCTGAAACAGGCTCCAGGCTCTGAGCTGTCAGCACAGAGCCCAAGCGGGGCTCGAACCTACGGACCGTGAGATCATGACCTGAGCTGAAGTCGGACGCCTGACCAACTGAGCCACCCAGGCGCCCCTGGTTTTTGTTTTTTAAAACCTTTATTTGACAGGGATGCCTGCGCAGCTCAGTCAGTTAGGTGTCTGATTTGATCAGCTCAGGTCATGATCTCACAGTTCCTGGAATCGAGCCCCGTGTTGGGCTCTGTGCTGACAGCTCAGAGCCCGAAGCCTGCTTCAGATTCTGTGTCTCCCTCTCTCTCTGCCCCTCTACTGTGTGTTTGCTCATGCTATTTCAAAATAAATAACTAAAAAAATAAAAAATAAGTAAAACCTTTATTTGACGAACAACATAGATCTGGCAACATTGACATCTTCTGAGTTTACACCTCAGTGAATCCTCACAATGTGAACACACTTGTGACCAATAGTCAGGTCAAGAAGTAAAATATGACAAGTACTCCAGAAGCTTCCCTGTGTGTTCCCTATCTTGTTATTTTTTAAGATTTAACAGCTTCATTAAGATATAACTCACATATCATACAATTTGCCCATATGAAGTGTAAAATTCATTGCATTTGGTATTTTGGTATATTCACAATTGTGCAACCATTACCACTATCTAATTCTAGAATCTTTTCATCACCCCAGAAAGAAACCCTGTACCCATTGGCAGTCACTCTCCATTTCTTCCTATCTCATTGGTAGGCAACAACTGAACTATTTTCTGTCTCTATAGATTTTTTCCATACTAGACCTTTTATATCAGTGGAATCATGCATTGTATGGTCTTTTATGACCGGCTTCTTTCTCTTATCATAATGTTTTCAGGTTCATCCATATTGTAACATATGTCAGCATTTCATTCCTTTTAGTGGCCAAATAATCGTTGTATGGATATACTATGTTTTATTTATCCATTCCTCAATCAATGGACATTTGGGTTGAACCACTTTTGAACTATTATGAATAAAGCTGCTATGAGCATTTGTGTGCTAGATTTTGTGTGGACATAATATTTACGTTTCTCTTAGATACATGGGCACACGCCTAAGAGTGAAAATCCTGGGTTTTTAAAGGTTTTAAAATTTTCCCTAATTGTCAGAGGCAAAGCTAAATAGTATCTTTTGTGTCTTTATAACTTTTATTTATTCTTTAAAGGTTATTTTGAGAGAGAGGGAGAGAGAGTAGCAGGGGATGGGCAGAGAGAGGAGAGAGACAATCCCAAGCAGGCTTTGCGCTGTCAGCACAGAGCCTGAGCTCACAATCGTGAGACCATGACCTGAGCCGAAATCAAGAGTCAGATGCTTAACCCACTGGGCTACCCAGGAGCCCCTGTGTCTTTATAATTTCAAGCATTTCAGTACATTTGTGCTTCTCGACTCGGCTTTTTTTTTTTTTTTTTTGTAGATATAATCTGGCATTTATGTTATTTTTATATATTACATATTTTCTTTTGAGAATGATTTTTTAAAATGTTTTCATGCAATTATATAGTGAGATTTACAACAGTTATTTAGATTTATCTGTATTTTAAGTTGTTTGCTGTTGCCTTCCATTCTTAGCTATGCAGTAAATGTAAATCTGTTCATTTGTTGGGCGAGGACTACAGTTTCCAGGATCCATGCTTACACACTCTTTATTTATTTATTTATTTATTTAAGAGTGTGTGCAAGTGGGGGCTAGAAGAAAAGGGGGAGAGAGAGAATCCTAAGCAGCCTTCACACTTTGTGGAATCCAACATGGGGCTCGATCCCATGACCCTGGGATCATGGCCTGAGCTGAAATAAGAGTGCAACACTCAACCGACTGAGCCACCCAGACGCCCCCCTCCCCGCCCCCAGCCATACTTTTTATAGTACGCGAGTAGATCTGTGTGGACATTTCAAAGGTATGATTAAGGTTTGATTTTCATTGACCTAATCCAGAGCTTTGTTTGCTCTCAACTCATCAGGAGTTTCAAGGTCATATTTTTCAGTTAGTTACCCTTCCAGGAAGAACCGCCTGAGGTTGGGAGTTTGTAGGAGAAATGTAGTCTTTCTTGGTGATCAGAGAGGGGAATAAGGAAACTAGATGGACAGACTGGAGTGCATAGTTCTATTATTTGGAAGAATCACCTAATCCTGGAGCATTGTGCCTACTGCCTTTTTCAAATCTAATGTGTACATATCTTCATATTTGTGTGATTTATCAGTACCACTGGTTTTCCTATGAGCGTTTGCGCTATTACAGATAATTTTTGTAGTGTCTTTGCTTTACCCAAAAGGTAAACAGGTCATATTGAAATCTGAATGAAAATACTTTTTTTTCTTGTTACATTTGTTTATTTTTGAAGGAGAGAGAGAGAGACAGAGCATAAGCAAGGGAGGGACAGAGAGAGAGGGAGATACAGAATCTGAAGCAGGCTCCAGGCTCTGAGCTGTCAGCACAGAGCCCGATGCGAGGCTTTAACCCACGAACCATGAGATCATGACCTGAGCCGAAGTCAGACACTTAACCAACTGAGCCATCCACGTGCCCCTGAATGGAAATATTTCTTAAGGAGTCTGTAGGAGATGAACCACAGTGTGATATTAATATGAATTTTCCAAGGCCTAGGGGCTAGTATTCAATTGCATGGGCCCAGAAACTGGGCTTTTCCTGCATGTCTACAGGTGATCAGGCTCACACTGTCTATATAACAGAAGACTTTTATCCAGGGCGCCTGGGTAGCCCAGTTGGTTGAGCGTCTGACTTCGGCTTGGATCATGATCTCATGGTTTGTGGGTTCGAGCCCCACATTGGGCTCTGTGCTGACAGTGCAGAGCCTGTTTGGGATTCTTTGTCTGCACCTCTCCCACTCACACTCTCTCAAAATAAATAAAAAAAAATTTTTATCCAAACTGAAAATACCAGTTTATTTATAATGTGAAATGATCTTTCAAATGATTTAAATTCAACAACTAAATATGTGTCTACTTTGTACTAGGCCTACTCACTGTGTATGCAGTAGTGAAGAAAAACAGGTAAAACCTCTGCTCTTAATGAAGATTATATTCTGATGATGTGAGACAGACCATAACTAATAAATACATAATATGTTGTAAAGATGGTGAGTGCTAAGAAGATAAATAGAGTAAGGTAAAGAAAGATGAGCAAAGTGTGAAAGAGAGGGTATTATTTAAATTCGTTGGCCAAAGTAGACCTCTGTGGTATGGTGATCCTTGAGCTGAGACCCAAAGGAAGTGAGAAGTCACACAAGGCCAGTGCAAAAGCCCTGAAGCAGAAGTGTGCTTACTGTCTTCAAGGAGCAGGAGGGAATTCTGAGTGGCTAGACTGGAGGAGCAGAGTGGCAGGAAGTAGGGTGGTAACCTCCTAGACCATTAAAAAGACTTTCTGACTTTTGTTCTGAGATGAGATTACTGAGCAGGGAAGTGATGTTAGGACATGACTTCCCTTTTAGCACCATCACTCTGGCTGTAGTGCTTAAGGATGGTCTCTGGGGAAGGGGAGGGGTTGGAGTTGGAAAAGCCATTAGGAGGCAGTTTTGGTAGAACAGGAGATGAAGTGATTTACCAGCTTCTTGGTTGTGGCCAGGAAGTGTGGGCTAAGTCAGAAACAGGCTGCCTGGTGTACAGTCCGTCACTTGTCAGCCCTTGTCAACTTGATCCTTTCTTCTCCTTTCTGAAATTGACTGCCCTTGCCAAGATCATCAATGATGATGAGTTACAAACCAATGGACACTCAGGCCACATCTCACTCGTACATCTTCCTGGAATCCATAGAAGTCACTCTTTCTTGAATCCCTGTGTCTTGGCTTCTGTAAGCTCACAGTGCTAATTTCGTCTCACATGTGTGTGTACTTTTTTTGTTAGTTCTCTCCCCCCAATCACTACAGGCTTGAGTTGTTCACAGCTTGGCCTTGTACCCTTGTTTTTTTCCTGTGTTCTCTTTCTTGATACAGTTTGTTCCCAAGGATTTAAATATCATTTATATGCTGAGAATTCCCAAATTTACATTTTATAGGGAGCTCATATTTTACCTGTCAAAAACTAAAATTATTACCCAGCCCAAACTGGGGGGACCTGCCTTTCCACCTTCGAGGGATTTTTTTCCCATCAATCATGGTACCATCATTTGCTTAAACTGGGAACCAAGGAGTGATTTTTGGCATTTTTGTTTTTCCTGTCATGCCCCTTTACCCCATCCTTCACCAAGTCCTTTTCAGCTTCTCTCCAAAATGTATCTTGTATCCTTTCATTTCTTTCCATTGAAACCATCTTGTCTCTCCCTTGGAACTGTCGCTTACAGAGTTTTAGTTGGTCTTCACGCTTCTCTGGCTTCCCTCCCATTTTCTCTGTGCGACAATCGGAGAGTTTTTGTTTTTCTTTTTTTAGTTTTTTTCCAACGTTTATTTATTTTTGAGAGACAGAGCGTGAGCGGGGGAGGGGCAGAGAGAGGGAGGCACAGAATCTGAAGCCAGCTCCAGGCACCGAGCTGTGGGACTCGCAAACCACAATATTACGACCTGAGTCAAAGTTGGATGCTTAACCAACTGAGCCACCCAGGTGCCCTGCTTTTTTTTTTTTTTTTAATTTTTATTATTTTTTTAAGTTTTATTTATGTAAGTAAGCTCTACACCCAACGTGGGGCTCAAACTCACAACCCCGAGATCGAGAGTCACATGCTCCTCCGACTGAGCTGGCCAGGCGCCCCCAGAGAGTTTTTAAAACAAGGGGTCATGTAGCTACTTAAAATCATTCATTGGCTTGCTGCTGCACTTGAACTTACCCAATATTTCCTTAGCTCTCAGCTTTCCTGTGAGGTTTTTCTTGACTACCCTGTCTGAAAGGAGGTTCTGACCCTCTGCTCTCTCATTGGACCCTGTTTTTTTTCCCCCCTTTGAAGCACTTGACACAGTCTATAATTACTCATTAATGGAGTTACATATGTGGCCCAGACACTTCTCCCTCTAGGTCTGGCAAAGATAGATGAATTGTACTTTAGCAGAAGAGTTTGGTCTTAATTGTAACTGATACCAAAGAAAGTGAATTCAGAAGAGGCTGCAAATAATTTTTTACTTTGTCTTGGGTCAATTCCCAGAAGCCCATTCTCGTTTGATGTTCCTTCTTCTTTGCTTTTCTTTACCCCTTCCCTTTCTATTCTCATAACCTTCCTTTTGCCCAAGACAGGGAAGGTCTTTGATAGCTTGTGTTGAAGCCTGAGGTGACTTGTTCATGGCTCTATCCAGTAAGGTGGTTTGGGGTCTCATGTTCTTCACACCCGAACATTTATACGACAGACCAGACCTCTCTTATGTGGCCATCTCTCCTAATCAACTTTGATATGTCAACCTAATGTACCTCCTGTTGACCAGGAGTTTGGCATTGGGAAAAATAGAGGGAATGAAGGGAACTGGGGTTCCTTTGTCCTGCTTGCTCCCACTTTATATTGTCTTCCCTACTAGACTGCCACTGGCATGAGGAGACAAATCTGTCTCTGATGTTCACTATCACGATGTACCCAGTGTTTATATGGTGCTTGGCACTTAGTGGCTGCTCTGTACACATCCACAGAATGGAAGTGGAACAAAAGCAGGGAGCTCATCTTGTGAGAATTTCATCTAAGTGACAGGAGGGGAGAGTTGAAAAATCTCTTCCTCTCAGCAGTTGATGCCTCTAGGATCCAGAATATTTGTGTGTTCCCTCCTGCTCCCCTCAACTGTCTCTCCTCTGGGTAGAGCTAGACGTGACCAGAGTTTGGTTTCAGAACCTGTTTTTTTGGTTGCTGTTTGCCACCTTCAGGGGGCCCTTTGTTTCTCTGTATGTGTAGGTGTCACTGATTTAAGTTGGTTGCTTCTCCTAGTCCATGAAGTGTTCGTGGGCCTAGTAAAGGCTCATTTCCTACCACTGTGTTTTGATTTGCTTCACTTTCCTAATCAACCCTGTTCTTGGGGGTTGGGCAGTTGTAGTTTTTTTTTTGTTGTTGTCACTTATACTAGAGAAGTAAACCATCAGTTTTGCAAACTGAGAATCTCTTTTTATAATACTCTCCACTACCTTCTTTGCTAGACAGCCATATGGAGTTCTGAAGAAGGTGTGTGGATAATTAACTCTTTGTGCTTATATGAAACAATTATGCTGGAAGAATTGGAATTTCTAGTATAGTTATTGATCATTACTGTTTTTAGTCCTTAACATTGCCTTCTAGGCAGTTGCTCATCATCGTAATGAACCACAAGAAAAAAGTTTTAAAATTACATTTGTGGTCTCTAATTGGAAGCACTTATTTTGGTCCTGAGTATAGTTTTCAGATATTAAGAGATACGGTTTTGGTGAAAGGACTTAAGTTTTTTTCCTTTCCTTTTATTTTATCTTTAACATTTTTATTTATATTTGAGAGACAGGTAGAGCACGAGCGGGGGAGGGGCAGAGAGAGGGAGACAGAATCTGAATCAGGCTCCAGGCTCTGAGCTATCAGCACAGAGCCCGGTGCAAAAACCCCAAGTTTTTGCCTTTTAAGTTAAAAACAATTTTTTTTTATCTTTTTTTGCATGGAGTTAAAATATTTCCCCCTAAAATGTTAGGTAGCAATAGCCTAAAAATACGTAGGTATAAAACAGCATTTGTGCGGATGTTACCAAGTACTATGTAGAGTCTTGTGTTCAAAGACTTCCTGACTAATCCTTCCTTCATTTTCTTTTGGAAGAACACTGCAATCAGGTAAAACTCATTCTTAGCTTTGTATGTGGAGTAAAAGATAAATATGAAGATAAATTTTTTAAAACCACAAACCTCTGAAGTGAACAATTAATAGTATTTAGTGGTGGTGGGAAGAAAGAAAAATTTCTGTGTAAGCAGCATACAGTATTTAGAGTTAATATTTTATGTGGTCTGTATGTGATGGAGTGGAGTATGAAGTAAGTTCTGTCTCTCTCTCCTGCATCCAGGGTGTCAAATTTAAACAAATTCTTGGGGCTCCTGGGTGGCTCAGTTAAACGTCCAACTTTAGCTCAGGTCATGAGCTCACGGCTCATGAGTTCGAGCCCCATGTGGGGCTGTGTGCTGATAGCTCATAACCTGGAGCCTGTGACTCCCTCTCTCTCTGCCCCTCCCCGACTTGCGTTCTGTCTCTCTCTCAAAAATAAACAAACATTTAAAAAAAAAAATGAATTCTTCAGTCTTAGAAAACACTAGGGGGATTTGTAGTCAAAGGTTATAAAACCATGATAATGGATTTATTCTCAAAATATCAAATACTCAACAAAATGAGGGCAGTATTCCATTTCTGATTTTGACAGAGATGTTTTCTTTTTGGACAAATAAAAGGAGTTAATACTTTAACATAGACTAAGAGTAATTTCATGGCTACCAGACAGAATGGCTAGTATCAAAAAGACAAGAAGAAGGGGCTCCTGGGTGGGGTGGCACAGACAGTTAAGCATCTGACTTTGGCTCAGGTCATGATCTCATGGTTCATGGGTTCGAGCCCTGTGTTGGGCTCTGTGCTGGCAGCTCAGAGCATGGAGCCTGCATTGGATTCTGTGTCTCCCTCTCTCTCTGCCCCACCCTTGCTCACACTCTGTTTCTCTCAAGAATCAATAAACATTAAAAAAAAAAAAAAAAGACAAGAAATAACAAGCGTTGGTAAGAATGTGGGGTAAGGGAACCCACATGCACTGTTGGAAGGAATGTAAATTGATGCATACTGAAGACAGTACAAAGGTTCCTCCAAAAATTAAAAATAGAATTACCATGTGGTCCTCTAATTCCACTATTGGGTATTACCCAAAGAATAGGAAAATACTAATTTGAAAGATATATGCACCCTTAATGTTTATTGCAGCATTATTTACAATAGCCAAGATGTGGAAGGAACCCAAATGTCCATCCATAGCTGAATGGATTAAGAAGAGGTGGTAAATACACAATGGAATATACTCAGCTGTGGAAAAAAAAAATCTTGCCATTGTGACAACATGGAAAGACCTAGGGGCTGTTATGCTAAGTGAAATAAGCTAGACAGAGGAAGACAGATACCATATGATTTCACTTACATGTGGAATCTAAAAACCAAAGCAGCACCTCCTCCCCCTCCCCTTTTTAAACCATTTATTTATTTTTGAGAGAGACAGAGACAGTACAAGCTGGGGAGGAACAGAGAGGGGGAGACACAGAATCTGAAGCAGGCTCCAGGCTCCGAGCTGTCAGCACAGAGCCCGAGGCAGGGCTTGAACTCACAAACTGTGAGATCATAACCTGAGCCGAAGTTGGACGTTTAACCGACTGAGCCACCCAGGCGCCCCTAAACAGACTCTTAAATATGGAGAACAAACTAAACTGGTGGTTGCTAGAGGGGAGGGTTGTGGGGGGATGAGCAGAATAGGTGAAGGAGGTTAAGAGGTACAAACCTCCGGTTACAAAATAAGTAAGTTGAAAAGTAGAGCATAGGGAATATAGTCAATAATACTGTGATAAAGTTGTATGGTGACAGATGGTAACCGTACTTACTGTGGTGAGTGTTAACTAATGTACAGAATTGTCAAATCACTATACTGTACACCTGAAACTAAATATTGTATGTCAACTATACTTCCAATAATAATTTTAAGAAAGTCCCCCAAACTTAAAAAAGTTATTTTCAGGGAGGGTTAGATCATGTATGCTAGAAGGCCCTTTACCTAAGGGACTCCCCTCTCACATCTCACATTTTCACTCCTTCCCCTATCTTTTCATTGTGTGGCCATGGAGGGTGATCTTACTTTCTTATATAATACTTTTTTTTTTTTTTTTTTTTTAAGAGAGAGAGCAAGCGAGCGCGCTAATGAGCATGGGAGAGGGGCAGAAGGAGAGAGACAGAGAATCCCAGCAGGCTCCATGTTCAGTGTGGAGTCTAACGTGGGGCTCGATCCTGCAACCCTGGGACCATGACCTGAGACGAAGTCAAGGGTTAGGCATTCAACTGACTAAACCACCCAGGCGCCCCTCTTTTTTTTTTTAAAGACTTTATTTTTGAGTAATCTCTACACCCAACATGGGGCTCAAATCTACAGCCCTGAGATCAAGAGTCACATGCTGCACCGACTGAGCCAGCCAGGAGCCCCTAATGTCTTTTGAGGCTCTGTGGCTAAGAGACCAAATGTGGTAATATGCCACCTGGAAGATCTAGTGGACTTAGTATATATGCTAGACTCGTCTCCTAGTCTTGCCACCAGGAAGTTACCTCCTGGTCTCTCAGGAGTTACCACTATATTGAGTTTCTGCATTCCAGAAAGGTTGGTACCTATGAAGAGAGCAGACCTGTGTGTGACCTTTGGTGTTGAGCAGTCTGCAGCCAGCAGAGAGCTGTCTTGCCTCCACAGCCTGAAGACTTTGTTTTACTGAAAGCAGTGATTCTGAACGGATAAAGCTATAGATCTTCTCTCCTAACACATGCATGTGTGCACATCCATGAAGAATTTTATGTACAGTTTTAGGGAATTCATGAACCTCCTTAACTCCACTGATACACTTTTTAAGGCCCCATGGACTCCATTTTTTTTTTTTTTTTTAATGTTTACTTTTTGTTGAGAGAGAAAGATAGAATGTGGATGGAGGAGGGGCGAGAGAGAGGGAGACACAGAATCTGAAGCAGGCTCCCGACTCCGAGCTGTCAGCACAGAGCTGGATGCAGGGCTCGAACCCACAAACTGCGAGATCATGACTTGAGTTGAAATCGGTCGCTGAACCACCCCGACTGAGCCACCCTGGTGCCCCTTGTGGACTCCATTTTGAGAATCCGTGCCTTGGGGGAGCCTGGCTGGCTCAGTTAGAAGAGCATGTGTCTCTTGATCTTGGGGGTCATGAGTTTGAGCCCCATGTCGGGTGTAGTGATTACGTAAAAAATTAAAAATTAGGAACAAAAAAACTAATATACAATTGATACTTCTATTAGACATAACATTTATTCAGATTTAAAATGATACCTGAAGAGGGGTGTGTGGGTAGCTCAGTCGGCTAAGCATCTGACTCTTGATTTTGGCTCAGGTCATGATCTCACAGTTCATGAGATTGAGCCCCCGTCGGATTCTCTCTCCTCTCTCTCTGCCCTCCCTCCCCCCACCTCCTGTGTGCATGCTTGCTCCTTCTTTCTCTCTCTCTCTCTCAAAATCAATAAACATTAAAAATGGGGCGCCTGGGTGGCTCAGTCGGTTAAGCGTCTGACTTTGGCTCAGGTCATGATCTCACGGTCTGTGAGTTCGAGCCCCGCGTCGGGCTCTGTGCTGACAGCTCGGAGCCTGGAGCCTGCTTCCGATTCTGTGTCTCCCTCTCTCTCTGACCCTCCCCTGTTCATGCTCTGTCTCTCTCTGTCTCAAAAATAAATAAACATTAAAGAAAATTAAAAAAAAAATAAACATTAAAAATACCTGATAAATACAGTATTTTGCAATATTGATCTATGAAATTGAGGTATATTTTGTTTTCTAGGTTTTTAAAATGTATGAAATCTGTGTATTTGTAATAATCGTAGGCACACAGTATTTGTTATAGAAATATGGTTTTGATAGAATATTTGTTATAGAAAATCACACACATACACATGTTCAGAGATTAGTACAATCAACCCCTGTGTACCTTTCAGACAGGTTCAACAGTTACTGGATTATGACAATTTCCCCTATGTCTGTGTATCTTGAATTATTTTGAAACAAGTTCCAATCTTGGGCAGCCATTACAGTCTCTAGCCACCTGATGGCAGTATACCATAATTTGAAAATAAGTCTTTTGGGACTATAATTCTAAAGCATAAAGGACAGGGGATGGGGAGTTATTGCTTAATGGTTACAAGGTTTCTGTTGGGGTAACGAAAAAGTTTTGGAAAAAGATTAGTGGCTATGGTTGCACAACATTGTGAATATAATTAATGCCATCGAATTACACACTTAAAAATGGTTAGGATGGTAAGTTTTATGTTGCATATTGTGTCACAGTAAAAAAAAAAAAGGCGGGGGGACAACTTCATGACAGTATTTGATAGCACGAGGAGATTTAGTAGTTTGGTTCTTGTGAAAAGAACTAATACATTTTTATTTTACTGTTGCCTTTTTGGGGAGAAAGACCTAGACCAGCCTTTAAATCGGTGAGCTTCCAAAATTACTTTGGGCAGCAAAACCGTGATAAATAAAACATTAATTGGAGCTCCTCAGAGGTCTGGAAAGCTTCCATCTAGTTGAGCAACCCTCCTACTCCCACATTGTAGGGCCCCTAAGTGTTTTAAACCATGGGAGATCCCTGAGCAGTTCCTCATAAACCAAAAAGCCAGTATTCATCAGAGTTATGAGTATTTATAGAGGAGACCTAGGTATCAGTGGGTGTTCTAACTGGTTTATTGTTAGGTCTGTTTCAACCTGAGAAACGGGTTGAGCTTTTTTTGTAGGGGGGAAATGTAGGTACTTCCGGAGAACATTGTAAATTGTAAGAAAGCATGCTTAGTGTTCTAGATGTTCTGAGTTTCAGAGTTGGAAGTGGTCTTGCATTATTTAGTTCATCCTGTTCTTTTTAAAGATGTGAAAACTGAGTTTGAGAGAGACTGGCTTGAACAATGCCGCACAGCTAGTCAGCAGTAGGGCTTTGTGTTGTACCACCACTACTTTAGAGCAAAAGTATATCAGAAAGAAAATAGCTCTCTTCATATGTCTGGAGATAGGACTAGTATACATTTCGATTTTTCCCTTTTCTCATGTTCTTTTTCCTGATAATTGTGAGGTTCAGTTATCAAAACCAACCTATGGTAACCAGGAAATTAAGTCAACTAGAATATGCAGTTCTTCTGGGAAGTCTGCTTAGGAAGGTTTTGCTATATTTGATCATTTCAGTTTGCATTTGTACTTGCATAATACTTTGATATAGTTTATCACAATGAACACAAGTCTAGTAGCTGCAGGGAGATGGTTTGGGGTAGCAGATCACTGGCCACAACATTAAGATCTTCTGCCCTGTTCTGTCATTAATTTTTTGTAAGCCTGGGGCAAGTCACTTCCGGAACCTCAGACGGTGTTAGTTTTATCCTTAGTGTAAACTGGTAGAGGTAGATTTGATGAGCTTTAAAGGCTCTTTCCAGCCATTCAGAGCTGTTGAGCTGTATGTAGGTTTCAGTATTGCAGTGAAGAATCATCCTCTTCCATGCTTTTAGTTAGAATTCACAGGGTACTTGGTTGCCCATGACAGTAGTTATGCACATAAGTGAAGACAAACCCAATTGCAGAGTTCATGAGTGAATTTTTATTTAGATCTCTTAATGCAGTTAATAAATTTTTGGAGTGTTGAAATCTCAAGCTTCCTCTGGGCCTGGTCCGGAGGTCATTGGGTTTGAAAAGAAAATAGAAAGCAAATGATAGTTGGCAAGACCATTTATTTCCTTTTTGTGTTTACGTTTCTGTTACTTATTCAATAGTTATTTTGAATACTAAGTATGCTAAGAGGGCTCAAGAATTCAGAGTGTTGAAAACTTGTGGTTTCTTTGTTTCTTTTGGGACTTATTCCTCTCCTTGGTTGTCTATATTATCTATCTTTAGCAGCATCACATTACCAAATGCCTACACATCTAGAGCTCGAGGTAGGTAGCTATTTACTGCTAATTTGAATCCTTTAGAGATAGCAGAATTTTAGTTAGAAATGGGTCTCCTGAATTCATAAAGAGTATCACGTCTTTCCGTTCAGAAGTATTTATTTAATACCTACTATGTGCCCAGCGATATGCTGGGCTCACTATATCAAAACATGTAAGGTATGGCTTCTGCTGTCAAGCAGCTCATGTCTAGAAGGAGAAGCAAAGCATTGTGATGTTTTGTGATGTGTTATGTAAAGGTCTGTGGCAGCACAGAGGAGTTTGTAAATCATGCTATTCAGTCACAGTGATGAGACTCTGGAGTCAGAATTTCTAGCCACCCTCAATCACAGGAGCTTAACCTATATAACTTGACGTGTATTTAAACTTAGTGAGCAGGTTTTAGATTATGTTTTTATTTTAATACAAGGAAAAATAGTTGCTTTCAAACCATTTCCTTATTCTAAAAATTTTCTTAAGAAACATGGGGGAGAAAAAAACATTTCATATAAACTTGTACTGAGTTCATATTGTCATCAGTTCTTAGAGATTGTCAGGAAAGTCCTCACTGTGTATATGAGCTCTGTGTGTTAACTCCTTGCCCTCAAACTCTAAGAACAGAAAATTACCTTCCATGTGGTTAAAAATCAATGTAACATTGCCAGGGTCTGTGCTCGAAGGGCCAGAAGTCCAGCCTGGAGGCTTTTAACATAGTTAGGACTTTGGCAGGGCTAACTCACAAAGAAACCCCCTAACATGAGGAGAAGGTCCAGTTGTGCATGTGGACCTCACAGAGCATTATGAGAGTTTTTAGCACATCACAGAGCTCGGTAGGATTTTCTGTGCAAGAGCCAAAACTTTGGCGGAAGGGGCAGAAGGAAGATGAGGACTAGATTAGAGCAGAGCGAGTGTGGGAGAACCAGACAATTCAATTCCTAAATATCGCAGTAAGTAGGACTGGCTCTCATGTTCCATCTCAGGGTGAAGTGTTCAAGCCTGGATGAGAGTTGAAAGGGAGAAGAATTTCAATACATCTTTTCCTGGGCTGTCATTTCGGGTGACATGTTGAAGCTGTGAGTTGCTTTTGTAAAGGAAAGTATTCACTGCTGGTGTTTTGCTGTTTTGTGACACTCTTTGAGATCAGCTGACACTCTGAAGTACTAAATTGAAAACCTGGATTAAGGAGTTGTAGCCTGGCTTTCAGAGAGACATGTGCCTCCTTGCTTAAGGAGAATCTTTCACTAGCTGGTTCCCTCCCTCACCCTCCCCAGGTCTTCCTGGTTTATGGTTTGGCTCTCTTGTCTTAGCACGGGCTGTCTGCTTACACTGCGTCTTATACCAATTCCTTATTCTCAAGCATCTTTGTACAGTGTTGTAGGTTCCATTGCTTAGATATATATGGCAACTGGTTATCCAATCTCAAGTTGTGTATAAAGTCTGACAAAGGAAAAGAATGGAGCAAATGATAATTGAGTCTATTTAATTATGCAGTCAACAAATAACCATTATTTTTTTATTAAAAAAATTTTTTTAATGTTTATTTATTTTCGAGAGAGAGAGAGTGTGAGTGGGTAAGGGGCAGAAAGAGGGAGACACAGAATCCAAAGCAGGATCCAGGCTCTGAGCTGTCAGCATAGAGCCTGACCTGGGGCTCGAACTCACAAACTGTGAGATCATGACCTGAGCCGAAGTCGGATGCTTAACCGACTGAGCCACCCAGGTGCCCCAACAAATAACCATTATTAAAAAGGAATAAAAATTACATGAAATCATATTCTCTCAAAATTTGGGACACATGGCCATGCAATCTACTTCCTGTGTTTATTTTTCTGTTTCCCTGACCATGTTCAGTTTCTCTCCATGTTCAGATTTTCTCAGAAAGCATTTCATGATTAAGTTCATTCCACCTGGATTTTTTTCTGTTCTTTACTTCTAATACTTGATGTTTCTTATTGATAAGTTGTCTTTAAGTGTTCCTAAATCACATTATTTGTGTATACTCTGCCTGTCATTCTAGGGTGGAAGCATCATGTCATATTGTGCTTGATCTCCCATGGTAACAGAAAGAGTGAGGTGGTCCACTCTTGTGGATGCTGAACCCTAGTGGGGCACTGTGTGCCCTGGGTCAGGTAGTGTAGCCTAGGAGATTTGAGCCTTTATGGGCTATGCAGAATTTGTTGGAGGTGGAGGTGGGGTGGGGATTATGGATTAACTAAAGTGTATCATAAATGATTTCCAGAGATGGCTTTAAAGAGGAAGGAGAATGGTTCTTAAAGCTGTAGTATGAAATTATGCTAAATTTTCAGATTAATAAAAGAGTACCAACAGCATTTTGGGTGAGAGTATTTCTTTATTCTAATTTTATTCTTTATTTTTCTTCTGAAGAGCTAACCTGTGGCTGTAGTATTTGTAAAGCCAGGGTCTGTTTGATTTTAACCAGGGATATATAGATAATTTTGTTAGTTTAGCAAGATTTTCTGGACTGTAGGCCCCTTGAGTTCTCAAAAATGACAGTTAACTGAAGTATTTTGCTACAAAGTAGCTGCCTGCTTACTGTCCCTTTAGGCCTTTTATTCCATCAGTGGATTTCTAGTGAATCAGATTCTTTGGACACTTTTCAGTCTTGATTTCTAGTTGAACTTCCTGTTTATCACTGTTCTTGAAATCCTTCTCCATTGGCTGCAGTGAACTGTTCTGCACTGAGCATTCGCTGTCCCTTTTAGTATTCCTTTTCAGGTGCTTTGGTTGCTTTGCTGTTTTCATGTATCAAATCAGCAATGGCACATTGGCAATCTGTGTGTCAGATCTGGTTTGTGGACATGTTTTATTTGATCCTCAAAGTGCTTTGAAAATTTGTATAGTAGTTGCCATTAATATATTGTTCAAAATCTGAATGTATGGCTTTTTTGAGAGGGAAAGGAGCTGGCTGCACTGGGTGGCCGTTTCCCTGTGGCAGTGATCTTCAGAGCTGCTAGTCTGGGGGAGGTGCATCCTCACTCTGGTTGACTTGGCGCTACCCAGAACACTTCACTCATTTATTAATCACCTATTTGAGTTTGCAACCTTTGTCTTCCCTGTTATAGTCACCAGGTTCTTACCTGGGGTCTCTTTTTTTCTCTCCACATGCTCTCCCTGAGTGCCTCTGCCCCCATCAGTCACAAAAACCAGATGGATGAGTCTGTTTGCCATCTTAAGTCTTTTTTTTTTTTTTTTTTTCTTCAGTTCAGTGGTTATCTCGCCTTTAATGTTTGAATTCATTTCTTCTTTGCATTTTAATTCTTTTTGTTGCTTTCTGGTCTGTAAGGTTTGAGAGTTTGAAATAATTTTCCAGGAATGTATGTTAATTAAGACTTTTTATCTGCTTCTAGTGACTCCTAATTTTCATTTGAGTCTTCTGTGCCCCACCGAGTGTTGTATTGTGCATATAAAAAATATAAAGATTGAATTGCTTTGTGTTTATTTTTTTATGTAAATATATGGCGGCAGTTTCCTCACTCTTGAATCTTTCACACTTTCGCTTTAACACCTTTATGTAGAAACCTGTCTTTGACGTTTATACCCGACTGCCTTTTATATCCATAGCCTCTTTGTTTGTGTTCATCTACTAAAACTTGGCACAGACATTTCTGGCATCCTGCTCATCTCAGTTCATGAGAGATTTGATCATCTGGTTCATAGTGTTTCTGTCCTCACTTACCACTCAGTCTTACCACCGCTATGCCTGTGGACAGTCCATTTAACGTGCCACCCTCTAGGAGTTTAAAATCTACTTGGAGATAACAAACAATAGTAAAAACAGTTAAAGACTTAAAAAAATAACATTTTAAGGCATCTATAGAGGAAGTGCCATACATAGGCCTATGTTTGATAAATTCTTAATCACATTATACAAGCAATTATTTAAAGGGTGGGACCCTTGGACCTTCTTTTAGCCTAGATTCATGTTTCTATGTGGAGGCAACATTACTTCGTGTAATTTCCTTGGCTTCTCTTTGTCCCAGGGGAGGAGTGACTGATCTTAGGAGAATTTGGGTAAGGAATTAGTTAGGCCTAGCTCTCAGTCCCTTTCCTCTTTCCCTTACCTGAGGAGGCAGCCACCTATAGCCTGTTTTCTAGAAATAGGCTCTAAGCTGCATGTTTTCTTTAGAAACAGACCTCTGTGTGTGGAAACCTGTGGTTTTCCAACTGTGACTGTGATTGGGTGAATGAAATGGCTCATTTCTGGGGTGCAGTTTTAGGAAGGACACTGTTGCTATGCCTTTAAGTTACATTTAAAAAATGTGGGCTGGGGGCACCTGGGTGACACAGTCGGTTGAGCATCTGACTTCCACTTAGGTCATGATCTCGTGGTTCGTGGGTTCGAGCCCCACATCGGGCTCTGTGCTGACAGCTCAGAGCCTGGAGCCTGCTCTAGATTCGGTGTCTCCCTCTCTCTCTGCCCCTCCCCTCTGCTCATGCTCTGTCTCTCTCTCTCAAAAGTAAACATAATTTTTTTTTAAATATGGGCTTAATCTATAACAAAGCCAACAGTTTCATCTTCATCCATTTGCCTTTTTAATTTTATTTCTCAACTATTCCAAAAGTGGGTAGAAGGGATTTTCATTTAATGATCCCCTAAACTCCAGTAGTAATATTGCTAAAATGTTCATAAGGGAGATGATCTTTTCTAGTTTTTTTGAGGTTTGAGTTTTTGACTTGAAAAAATGCAGGCAGATAAAGGTGAGTCTTGTCTTTTCTTTCTTTCTCTCTTTCCCTTTCTTTCTTTTTCTTTCTCTCTTTCTCTCTTTCTTTCTCTTTCTTTCTTTCTTTTCTTTCTTATTTACATCCAAGGTAGCATATAGTGCAATAATGATGTCAAGAGTAGATTCCAGTGATTCATCCCCTGTGTATAACACCCAGTGCTCATTCCAACAAGTGTCTTCCTTAATGCCCCTTTCCTATTTAGCCCACCCTCTGACCCACAGCCCCTCCAGTAACCCTCAGTTTGTTCTTTGTATATAAGAGTCTCTTATGCTTTGTCCCACTCCCTGTTTTTATATTATTTTTGTTTCTCTTATGTTCATCTGTTTTGTATCTTAAGTTCCTCATATGAGTGAAGTCATATATTTGTTTTTCTCTAATTTTGCTTAGCATAATATCCTCTAGTTCCATCCATGTAGTTGTAAATGGCAAGATTTCATTCTTTTTGATTGCCGAGTAATACTCCATTGTATATATATACCACATATTCTTTATCCATTCATCCATCGATGGACATTTGGACTCTTTTCATACTTTGTTGTTAACGCTGCTATAAACATTGGGGTGCATGTGCCCCCTTGAAACAGCTCACCTGTATCCCTTGGATATATACCTAGTAGTGCAATTGCTGGGTTGTAGGGTAGTTCTATTTTTAATTTTTTGAGGAACCTCCACACTGTTTTCCAGAGCGGCTGCACCAGCTTGCATTCCCACCAACAATGCAAAAGAGATCCTCTTTCTCCGCATCCTTGCCAACATCTGTTGTTGCCTGAGTTGTTAATGTTAGCCATTCTGACAGGTGTGAGGTGGTATCTCATGGTGGTTTTGATTTGTATTTCCCTGATGATGAGTGATGTTGAACATTTTTTCATGTGTCTGTTAGCCATCAGAATGTCTTCAAAGGTGAGTTCTAAGAAATAGAAGTTGATAGCTGGCTTGAGCAAAGCCTTTGGTATGATGTTGGTAGTGGTGAGACTGGGAAGATTGGCCAGAGCAATTGTATAGAACTTTGAATGCCTGATTGACAAATTTGGCTTTTTTAATATATTTTTTTTAACGTTTATTCATTTTTGATAGAGAGAAACAGAGCATGAGCGAGGAAGAGGCAGAGAGAGCAAGACACAGAATCTGAAGCAGGCTCCAGGCTCTGAGCTGTCAGCACAGAGCCCAATGCAGGGCTCGAACTCACAAACTGCGAGATCATGACCTGATCTGAAGTTGGACGCTCAACCGACTGAGCCACCCAGGCACCCCTGGCTTTTTTTTTTTTTTTTTAATGTTTTATTTATTTTTGAGACAGAGACAGAGCATGAATGGGGGAGGGGCAGAGAGAGAGGGAGACACAGAATCGGAAGCAGGCTCCAGGCTCTGAGCCATCAGCCCAGAGCCCGACACGGGGCTCGAACTCACGGACCGCGAGATCGTGACCTGAGCTGAAGTTGGCCGCTTAACCGACTGAGCCACCCAGGCGCCCCACCGCCTGGCTTTTTTTAATCTTAAAAGTAGCAGAAAACAAATTGACATCTCCTGTGTAGGGAAATGATAATGCTAAAGGAATGTATTAAAAAGGAGTTTTATGAATTGAGTTTTAATATAATATGTAAAAGAGTATGTTCTCATTACTATCTAAGAACAGGCTACTATCCAGTGGTAACAGCTAATAGGCTGCAATCTAATGTTCTCTGTAAATCAGTTTGGAAATACAAATGATTTGATATACTAGGAAATGATTTTTCTTAAAAGTGGTCATTCCTTAAGTAGCTGTGATTTTTTTTTTTTTTTAATAGAAGTTTGCTTTGCAGGCTAATTTAGATGGACTTGAAGTCATCCTTGAGCATTAATTTCCCAGAGCAAGCCTTTCTGAAGGAGGTGTACAAGTTTTTTATTCAAGAATGTGTTTATGAATGTATGTTAGACTTTCGTGCTGTCTGGTAAAATAAAATAAGAGAAGCAGCTTTGGAATCCATCCTTGTGATGTAATTCAATATTAAGAAAGATTTGGCAGAGCAACTTAGTAACTCTGAACAGGTAAAAAGCCTGAAAAATGAAATAATATAAATTATATCTTTGCTTATCAGCTGACATTCATGGAGAGATTGGCTGTGTTACACACAGATGTCCCAACAGGTGCCCCCCAGCATGGGCAAAGACCATTTTGTAACATCAGCACTCCAGTATAGCATAGAGAAGACTGATTTTTTTCCATTTAGTTTTTCCTTTTTCATCATTTCTTCTACCATCTTTGTCTCTGTCCATACCAACATGCCATTCCCTGACCCCCTAGTTACCATCATGGTTAAAGGAGCCACATCCAGCTTTGCCTTGATATGTTAGATTGGCTGGCAGGTGGAACCCAAAATAAGTCAGCTTGTGGGATTTACAACTGTCAGACTGTGAGCTACTTCAGGAAAAATAAAGTTGTAGATAAAAAAGATTAAATCAGCGCCCGAGGTTATATAAGTGCTTGTATGAGTAATTGTCACTTTAATTACACAGATAATACTTTTTTCTCTTCGTTATTAGTTTTTAATTGTACAAGTAGTGCTTGTAATTGTAGAGGATGCAAACAATAAAAAATATATAACGTACCCCCTGTCCCATTATCCTTTTGTATATATTTTCAGATAAACTACACCTTATTATATTTATTTATTGGTCTGCAGCTTGCTTTTTTTCACTTAATAGATCTTGGTGGCCTTTCCATGTTAGTAACTTTTAGGAGAGCTGTATGTTAAGTAGATCATAGGAAGAAATAATAATAATTTATTTAACCACTTTCCTATGGATGGATACTGATAAGATTTTCCTAGTTATAGACTGTGCCAGACAAGTTTTGGAAGTCTGGAGAAAGGGGTTCGGTGCTGTTAACTTTTTCTATTGATCTGTTATAAGAATAGCCACTTATTAACCCTTTTTGTGCCGGGGCACCTTACTAAGTTCTTTATATATATCGTATAAACTTTGCATCAGCCTGTGTCATAGATGTTACATGCTTTTCCAGGTGAGGAAAAAAATCAAAGTTCACTTGCCCAAAGTCTCACAGCTTAAGAATGGCAGAACAAGGATTAAAATCCAAGCTGGTCTCACTACAAAATCTTGTTTCTTTTTCACTTCTCATTTTTAGATCTAAATATGTTATTAGCAAGTACAATGGGTTTTTTTGGCAGTGATGTTAGAATTGGCTTGAATATAATTTTTATGTTTTATGTATAAAAATTGGCTTCTGTGTATTTGTAGTTCTGTAGACAACCTCCCCCCCGCCCCCGCCCCTGTTGGTCTTCATGCATAGTTCTCTCTGCACACAGATGTGAACTGGGAAGTGGCCTCAGTGGCTCATTTTACCTCCTGTTTCTTCTAGTTTTTGTTGCAGAATCTAACAGTAGTTCTTTGCTTTTAATGTCTGTGTTGTGAAATTTAACCTGCGTGTTGCTTTGCCCTCTCCCAGGCCAATGGCCCTCTAAGGTAGTGAGAGCAGGAGAGAGGGCATCTCTGCCCAAGCAAAGGAAGATGCCAGTCCTCTTACCTAGCAGGCTAGGTTTGAGGGAGGTTTTTGTTTTCTTCCAGTGAGGAATGGCCTTGACACTTCCCCCATCCCGTACCTCTTTGGTTTTTGTGGAAGTAATTGTTTTGGAGAATGAGTGAGCTTTCCAACCTTTAGGACTTTTGCTCAGCTCCGTGAAAGCTCTACTCTGGACTGAAGCTCTTCCTGTTTGTGTGTATTGGAGTGAGGGATGGTGGGAGGAATCTGGAACACTTTGTTTTAGAGTAGTGAATTCTGACTATTTGAGAATCCTGGACTACTGTGAGGATCTGTTAAAAACCACTCACCTGGATTGTTTTTGTATTTACAGTCTGAAGTAAACCATCTTGACAAGGTATTTTAGGGTTCTCTGATGATAATTTAGGACGTGTTTCCCTTCTGAGATTGAAAGCTGCCTGAAGATGGAGCCAGGTTTCTGCTGCCTTTTTCCTTCCAGTGCCAAATTCAGGCTATCAACGAGTAGCATTGATTGGCTTATCACTCATCAGATGATGAGTGAACACCGTTTTTTAGAGTGCTGCCCTTAGAATGCTGTGAGCTTGGTGAAAAGGATTAGTTCCCCAGATGGGGGATAAACATTTCACAACCCAAGGGTGTGTGGATAATGTTAAAGATACCAGTAACAGTATAACTGGCTAGGCTTGGGGAGATTTTCCTGTGTGTTGGTTTTATTTACTGGGATTTATATTTGGACTCACTTGCATCACCACAGATAACCAAGAGTTGATATAAGAAGATATTTTAATTGCAAGATTTGTTGAAGGAAAAAAGCATATAGTGTACATGTGACTCAACTGATGATGAGTGAGAAGTAGCATCTTTGATAGTTAAGATTGACACATGAATTCTCTCACTATACCTGCCCTGTCCTGCTCAAATGCCAGGAGAGGGAATGCAGGGCTGGCTGCCTGCCACTGTAGCCTGTGTGACCTTGTCAAGTGGTCACTGGTATCCTATTTATTTCCTCGGTGTTTATCTGCATAGGGGCAGCAAAGAGGGACCTTTTGCTTCTCTGCTGGCAGAAAACTGCTTTTTCTCAGAACCAGCAAGTCTGGATACACACTTCATAGATTAATGGCTCAGGTTGCCATGGCAAGGCTAGAAGATGGATGATTATCCATTTTGTATTATTTATTTTTATTTTCCTTTTTTAAAAAATTGACATCAAAATTAGTTAGCATGTAGTGCAACAATGATTTCAGGAGTAATTTCCTTAAGTCCCTTACCCATTTAGCCCATCCCACCTCCCACGGCCCCTCCAGCAACCTTCTCTTTGTTCTCTATATTTAAGAGTCTCTTATGTTTTGTCTCTCTCCCTGTTTTTATATTATTTTTGCTAGCCTTCCCTTCTGTTCATCTGTTTTGTATCTTAAATTCCTCATATGAGTGAAGTCATATGATATTTGTCTTTCTCTGACTAATTTCACTTAACATAATACCCTCTAGTTCTATCCATGTAGTTGCAAATGGCAAGATTTCATTCTTTTTGATTGCCGAGTAATAAATCATTGTGTGTGTGTGTGTGTGTGTGTGTGTGTGTGTGTGTGTGTCTTTCCATACTTTGTTTTTTTAAAAATTTTTTTTTAATGTTTATTTTTGAGACAGAGAGAGACAGAGCATGAATGGGGGAGGGGCAGAGAGAGAGGGAGACACAGAATCGGAAGCAGGCTCCAGGCTCCGAGCCATCAGCCCAGAGCCCGACGCGGGGCTCGAACTCACGAACCGTGAGATCGTGACCTGAGCTGAAGTCGGACGCTCAACCGACTGAGCCACCCAGGCGCCCCCATACTTTGGCTATTGTTGACAGTGCTGCTATAAACATTGGGGTGCGCCTGCCCCTTTGAAACCGCTCACCTGTATCCCTTGGATATATACCTCATAGTATAATTGCTGGGTTGTAGGGTATTTCTATTTTTAATTTTTTGAGGAACCTCCATACTGTTTTCCAGAGTGGCTGCCCAAGTTTGCATTCCCACTAACAGTGCAAAAGAGATCCTCTTTCTCCACATCCTTACCAACATCCGTTGTTGCCTGGAGTTGTTAATGTTAGCCATTTTGACAGGTGTGAGGTGGTATCTCATTGTGGTTTTGATTTATACTTCCCTGATGATGAGTAATGTTGAGGATTTTTCATGTGTCGGTTGGCCATCTGGATGTCTTCTTTGGAGAGTGTTTATTCATGTCTTTTGCCCATTTCTTCACTGGATTATTCATTTTTTTGGGTGTTGAGTTTGATAAGTTCTTTATAGATTTTGGATACTAACCCTTTATCTGATATGTCACTTGGCAAATATCTTCTCCCATTCCGACAGTTGCCTTTTAGTTTTGCTGATTGTTTCCTTCGCTGTGCAGAAGCTTTTTATCTTGATGAAGTCCCAATAGTTCATTTTTGCTTTTGTTTTCCCTGCCTCCGGAGACATGTTGAATAAGAAGTTGCTGTGGCCAAGGTCAAAGAGGTTTTTGCCTGCTTTCTTCTCTAGGATTTTGATAGTTTCCTGTCTTATGTTTAAGTCTTTCATCTATTTTGAGTTTATTTTTGTGTATGGTGTAAGAAAGTGGTCCAGGTTCATTTTTATGCATGTCACTGTCCAGTTTTTCCAGCACCATTTGTTGAAGAAACAGTCTTTATTCCATTGGATATTCTTTCCTGCTTTGTCAAAGATTAGTTGGTCATATGTTTGTGGGTCCGTTTCTGGGTTCTCTTGATTCTGGGTTCCACTGATTTGAGTGAGTGTTTTTGTGCCAGTACCATAGTGTCTTGATGATTACAGCTTTGTAATACAGCTTGAAGATTGGGATTGTGGTGACTCCAGCTTCGGTTTTCTTTTTCAAGATTGCTTTGGCTATTTGGGGTCTTTTCTGGTTCCATACAAATTTTAGGATTGTTTGTTCTAGCTCTGTGAAGAATGCTGGTGTTATTTTCCTAGGTATGGCTTATTTTCCTATTTCTTTTTTTTTTTTTTTTTTTTTCCAACTTTTTTTTTTTATTTTTGGGACAGAGAGAGACAGAGCATGAACGGGGGAGGGGCAGAGAGAGAGGGAGACACAGAATCGGAAACAGGCTCCAGGCTCCGAGCCATCAGCCCAGAGCCTGACGTGGGGCTCGAACCCACGGACCGCGAGATCGTGACCTGGCTGAAGTCGGACGCTCAACCGACTGCGCCACCCAGGCGCCCCTATTTTCCTATTTCTTATGTTCCTATTCTTCAATTAAAAATTTTTTTTAAGTTTGTTTATTTTTGAAGAGACAGATACAGTGTGAGTGGGGGAGGGGCAGAGAGCGAGAGAGAGAGAGAGAGAGAGAGAGAGAGAGAATGACAGAATGAATCCCAAGCAGGCTCCCCACTGCCAGTACAGAGCCCATTGTGCGGCTCGAATCCATGAAGCCGTGAGATCTTGAGCTGAGTCTAAATCAAGAGTCGAATGCTGAATCAACTGAACCACCCAGGTGCCCCTGTGTGCCTGTTCTTTAATGCTAATCTTATTATGACTGTTTCCTGCTGTTGATTATGCTTCTATAAGTTAAAATATTTCCCGCATATAATAGAAGTAAAAAATGGATGTAAATGAATCTAATATGATAATTTAGAATATGCTATATGTCTGTCATTGCTATTTTCTTCAATGTATATTAAGACAGAGGGAGAGGGTGTGCGCGCATGCACATGAGGGGGTGTGGGGGGGAAGAAGCAGAGAGAGAGGGAGAGAATCCCAAGCAAGCTTCATACTGCCATCACAGAGCCTGACTCGGAGGCTTGATCTTCTGATCATGAGATCACTCACTACCTGAGCTGAAATCAGGAGTCAGATGCTTAATCAACTGAGCCACCCAGATACCCCATCATTACTATTGTAGTAATAGGGGACATCTTTCAGAAAAGGAACTGAGTGGGATCTAAATTCCAAACTGAATTTAGGTCTCTTTTCATTTGGATTATCAGTTAATATCAACCTTCCCATTGAGGTGATTTGGCTTCCCCAGGTACTTTATGATGCCCTTTTTTTTTTTTAATTTTTTAATTTTTTTAATGTTTTTATTTATTTTTGAGACAGAGAGAGACAGAGCGTGAGTGGAGGAGGGGCAGAGAGAGAGGGAGACTCAGAATCTGAAGCAGGCTCCAGGCTTTGAGCTGTCAGCACAGAGCCCCATGTGGGGCTCAAAACTCACGAACTGCTAGATCATGACCTGAGCTGAAGTCGGATGCCTAACCTGCTGAGCTACCCAGGCGCCCCTAAAATAAACATTTAAATGAATTGTTTTGCCATTTTGAAACTGGTGACATTGGTATTTAGGAAATAAAAACCTACAAGTTTTGGTAATAAGAAAACACAGAATTGCAAAGCACTAGATTATATTTGCTATTTATTAAACCACTCAAGAAGGCCACAGCATCAACAGTGGTCTCTGAACATTTAAGAATCAGAACTGAACATTAACTATTGCTTATTTTTCAAATTCAGTTTCTCCCTCTAAATGATGGTCTGTTACCCGAATAGCAACTATGTAGATTTCACAGAATAATATAAATTATTAGTGTAATTTCATTCCACCTACTTTCTACTTTGGTTTTGGAAGGTAAATAATCCTTAGGTACAAGTCATGTCTCTGAAAAATTATGACTGTGGTGTTTGCCTCACATTTTCAACTTGCTAACCTCAAGTGTATTTAGGAATCTGCTTTATTTTAGGGGTGCCTGGGTGGCTCAGTTGATTAACGGCCTGACTTTTGGTTTTTGGCTCAGGTCATAATCTCACGGTTTGTGCACTGGCAGTGTGGAGCCTGCTTGGGATTCTCTGTCTCTCCCTGCCCCTCCCTCCCTCACTGTGTCTCTCTCTCTCAAAAAATAAATAAACTTAAAAAAAAAAAATCTTCATTTTACAACCAGTGTAATTTAGAGTAGGGCTGATCTCTTCTCTAAAATTTATTTATTTATTTATTTATTTATTTATTTATAGTTTATTTATTGATTTAGAGAAAGAGTGTGAGCAGGGAAGTGGCAGAGAGAGGGAGAGAAGAGAGAGAACCCCAAGCAGGTTCTGCACTGTCAGCCCAAAGCCCAATGTGGGGATTGATCTCACGAACTGAGAGATCATGACGTGAGCCAAAATCAGGAGTTGGATGGTTAACTGACTGAGCACCCAGGTGCCCCTAAAATTTATTCTTTAGAACAGGCACTGTGTTCACATGGGTCAAAAATTCAAAAAATAGAGAAAAGCATACAGTGAATAGACTTTCTTTGACACCTGTTTTCCAACCTCCTAGTTCTTCCTAGACTTAGAGACAGTTGGTGTCATCACTTTCTATACATCTGTACTGCCCCATCTTTTTTACACAGCAGTGGCCTACTATGATGTTCCGCACATTGCTTTTTTTCTCTTTAACAGTATATAGTGGAGCTCATTCTTTATCAGTACATAAAGAACTTTCTCCCTTCGCTTCCTTACAGTTTTAGAGTGTTCTTTTATTAATGGGCATTTAGATTTTTAAAATCTTGGCTTTTACTATTTCTACTGACCAAATACTTACTGAGCACCTGCTGTGCGCTCGGCACTCTTCTTTGCGCTTAGGATGGCAATGTAAAAAGCAGAGGGAATTTCCTGCCCCCATGTAGCCAGTTCTAATCTTGGGAGACATGTAATAAACTATGACGCATAATTTGTATATATATATCAATTTGCCTGAGTGTCAGTATATTTGTAAAATGAACTCTTAGAATTGGAGTATCTGGTTTAAAGGATATGTGTTTTGGGGTGCCTGGGTGGTTCAGTCAGTTAAACATCCGATTTCAGCTCAGGTCATGATCTCACTAGTCATGGGTTTGAGCCCCGCGTCAGGCTCTGTGCTGACAACTCAGAGCCTGGAGCCTGCTTCAGATTCTGTGTCGCCTGCTCTCTCTGCACCTCCCCAGCTCGCACTCGGTTTCTCTCTCTCTCAAAAATAAATAAACATTAAAAAAAATAATAAAGCATACATGCTTTTTCCATTGGAGGTAGTTAACTGCCAAATTGCTCTTTTTAGAAGATGTACTGGTTTACATCTGTCCTACAAGCAGTGTTTGAATGCCTGTTTTTTCATGTCTTTTCCAGCACAGTGTGTTATCAAACTTTTTGATCTTTATCAATCTGATGAGTAAGAAAGATGTGTCAGTACAATGCTCATTTGCATGTTTCTTTTGAGAAAAGCTTACTATTTGTATATTCTCATTTTTAGAGGTTCTTTGTAAGTTCCTGCTCTTTATTTATGCCTTATTTACTGTTCTTTATAAGTTACTGCATACTTTATTTATGACCCTGGAAAAGTGAGGAGTTTTTCTCATCAAGCCCTTTCATATTGTTGAATATAATGTTATATGTGAGTATGAATGTTGTGCCTGTGCTAAAAATCATAGCAGTAATTTAACTTTTCATTTAGGAAAGGTGTTAGAGGGTTAAAGGTTTCGACTTTAGGCTGAAGATTTGAATTTGTAAGAACTGAAGTATAAAAGAAGTATGTTATGTTACTATATTTGCTCATCATAAATAGTAGTTAGGTGATCATCCATGCTTAGCATATGCGTACGTGGCATTTTCTACTCAGTGTCTGAAATACGATTTGTTGAAGTTCACCTTTATCCCTGGTAAAATGGAAGGTAATGAATAGATAAGAAAGTCAAGAGTTGGATTAATTAATTCATTAATTAATTTTAATATTTTTATTTTTTACTTTTAAGTATTCTCTACACCCAATGTGAGACTCAAACTTGCAACCCCAAGGTCAAGAGTAGCATGTTCCACCAACTGAGCCAGCCAGGCTCCCCAATACTTGGATTAATTTAAAGCTCAGTGAGAATGCCTAGAAACACCAGTGAGATTACTTATTTTATAGTGTGAGAAATGGATTGCATTCAGGCCATATTTTGTTCGGATTCACAATTTCTGCATTCTCTCTATGTCCCCTTACAAAGAATAAAGAGATGCTCTGGAAATTGAATTTTACTCCCTCCTATCTAAAGTCCTCATATTTCCATTCAAATAAAGAAAAGTAAAAAGTGGAGCCATTCCCTTTACCACTTACCCTCTTGTTAAAACTTAAGAAAACTGATCAAATCAGTCTCCTTCTCTTTGCTCCTGCCACAGTCCCCAACACTATTGCCTTGTTTTTATTTTCTTCTGTCTCCTCTTCCTTTGTCTCCTTTCTTAACTACTATTCCTCACTGCTTCCTATACATTTCACTATTCAAAACCTTTTACCTCTCCGCTATTTGCTTTTCTCTGGCTACAACTTCTCAAGAGATCTTTACCCCTTTCTGAAATTTCACCAGTCATTTTGATATAGATACAAAATGTTCTATAATTCTGTTGGAGGACTGGATGAGAGGGGAAGTAGAATAGGAGGGATGGAAGCATTTAATCTTCTAATAATTGCATGGCAGAAATCTGATAAATTCATAAAATTGATAGCTAGGAAATAGTCATAAACATATTACTTAGAAAAGTTGAGATCAGTGCTAGTGGAAATGCCTAGAAGATTTGAGGATACTTGCCTCTGGGAAGGAATGATGGGAACTAGAGTAATGGAGTTCTTTTTTCATCATAAACCATTTCATTCTGTTTTACTTTTTAAACTTATGTCTATGTGTTATCATTACATGCTGGTATTTCACAGGGTTATTGACTGAGAAATGCATCTTCATAGAATAGGTTAAAATGTAAGATAAATGAAAGGGCAGAGATTTTGTCTTATTTATTTTCATGTCCCTGGTGCCTGGGATAGACCTGACACATAATGGGGGTTTGATAAATATTAAGTGAATGAAGCCATTGCACTGATGAAATTTCTGGAGTAGGAATGAGATTAGAACCTTCAGGATAGAAGGCAAATACTCTCTACTGAGCTGTAAGTGCCAAAGAGCAAGGAGCTTGCTTGCTTTTTGCATTGTCTTGTACACAGGTGTCTGGTACAGCGTGGGTACTTAGAAATGCTCAGGGCTCTCTTTAAAATGGACCATTCAAGCATTACAGCCCTAAGTATAAGAAGAAAGTGTACTCCCCCTAACTGTGTCTTGTAGGTCCAATTCAGTTGTAGTATACTCCTTGCATCCCAAGGTTGATTCCTTTTTGTTAGGCATAAAATCAGAGTTCCTCAACTGCACAAAGTCTTTATGTATTCAGTAAAACTTTTTAGTAGGGCCTGCTGTGAACAAGACTGGCATTAGGCTCTACAGAGGTAATAAAGATGAATAAGGGTAAATCTCCAATTCCACGGAAAATGTAGTCCAGCAGGGGAGATTGAATTTATCTGTATTTAACTGTTATATACAAGACATGTTATGAGGTGTAAGCAGCTTGTGTGGGAGAAAGGAGGAAGACGTAATTAAATCTCACTGAGGCTGGGAGGGTAGAGGAACTGATGGAAGTATAGACCAGAGAAGAGAGAGGAAAGCTTTTTTTGCCTTTCTTCCCCCCCCCTCCTTTTTTCTCCCCTTTTCTTTTTCATCTTGTAGTTCCTTTCAGCTTTCCTTTGTCTCTGCATTTATTTAGTGGCTGTCATGAGCTAGAAAATGTACTTCATGCTAGAATATGAAAAGATAAGCTTATGGTCTGGTTGGAGAGACAGACATGTAACCAAAAAATTACAGTATGATGAGTGTGATGAGAGTTCTAGAAAAAAGTTAAGGAGTTAGGCAGTGTCTCACAGGCAAATCAGCAGTCTTGTTCGAACAGAAGTGTTAATTATAATACCATTTATTGAATTGCTATGTGCCAGGCACTGTGCTGTGAGCATTTTCATACATTTAATCTTAGTAATAACCCTCAGAAGAGCACATGGGTAACTCACTCGGTTAAGCATCTGACTTTGGCTCAGGTCATGATCTCACGGTTGGTGATTTTGAGCCCTGCTCTGGGCTCCGCACTCTCTCTCCTTCTCTCTCTGCCCTTTGCTCACTTGCGTGTGTGCTCCCTCCCCCCCCTCCCCCTCCAGCAAATAAATAAATAAATAAATAACCCTCAGAACAACTCTGAAGTAGATGTAAGTAGACATTATTATTCCCATTTTATAGAGGAGAAAAGACGTATGATTTGTTCAATGACTTGCTTAAGATGACATTTTCAGTAAATGACTGAACTGTATCTAGGTCTGGCTTCAAGGTTCATTCTACTCCGAAAACAACCAGAGGAATCCTTATATACTGCTGGTAGAATTGTAAAGTGATCTGGCCACTTTGGAATACACTTTGGCAGTTCCTTAATACGTTCAATAGACGTACCATCTGATCCAGCAGTTCTATTCCAGAGAAATGAAAAACAAGCATCCACACAAAAACTTACTATGAATGTCTTAATAGCATTATTCCTAATATTACTGAAGTGGAAGCAACTCATATGTCCATCAGTTGATAAATGAATAAACTAAATGTGGTTATCCATACACAGGAATATTATTTAGTCATAAAAAGGAATGAATTGATGCATTCTATAACATGGATGAACCTTGCAAACATTGTGCTAGGTGAAAGTCAGTTACAAAGATCACGTATTTTTATGATTCCATTTATAAGAAATGTCCAGACTGGACATATACAGGAATTAGATGAGTGGTTGTCAGGTGTGTGTAGAAGGGGAAAATGAGCTAATGGTCTTGGGTTGCTTTTTAGAGTGAGAAAATTGTTCTAAAATTGATTGTGATAATAGTTGCACAGCTTTGTAAATATACTAAAAATATTAATTTTATACTTTAAATGGATGAATTCTATGGTATATGAATTGTATCTCCATAAAGTTGTTTAAAACAACCCAAGATTGAAATTTACTTTTCTGCTGTACTTAGCTAGAAGCAGCAATAAGATCTTATTGTCACAGTAAATAGGCAGCTGATCCTCACAGAGTAAGATTTTCCCTTGCACATTATTTACCTAACATCAATAATGTCTTAAAGTATATTATCTGATAGAGCCAGTAGTCTGGCTTATAAACCTTAAGATTTCTAAAAACAGTGTAGTCTGTTTTATTGTTAAGTTCATTTGGAGAAAGCGTAGAACATTGAGAATTGATGAATAAAGTTGGGTTTAACCAGTTGGATAATACTTCAATCTTTGGAGCAGAAATATAGACCTTGTTTGTTGGTTGTTAAGACTCTGAACCCTCTAGGTGCGTTTTTCTGCAACCGCGCCATAGACTCTGGTATCCTGGTAGCAGTTGTGAAGGCTATTGCAAGTGATGTGATTAAAACCCAGAGAGATCATATTCTAGAATTTACCAGCCTCTCGGCCAAGTATTGGATACGGCTCAGTATGTTTTCGTGTCCTGCTATAAAATCAGACACTTAAAAAAAAAAAAATCCTGTTAGAGTGAAAAGGAAAAGAGCCCTGAAAGAACAGTAAATGGGAGCAGAACCAAAAAATTAGACTTAAGTGCTGAATGTCTCTTTCAGACAGTAATTGTAGTGACAGTTATATAAGAAGTACAAGCAGGAGGGGTGCCTGGCTGGCTCAGTCAGCAGAGCATGCAAGTCTTGATCTTGAGCTCGTGAGTTTGAGTTCCACATTGGTGAAGAGATTACTATAAATAGATAAGTGAGTAAATAAATAAATAAAACTTAAAACAGTACAAGCAGGATTCTTGGGACTGGATTTTTTAAAAAGTCTACCTGTTGCATTTAGTGTAGAATGGACAAAAATATAACTGTATAGTTTCCTTTTTTTATTTTGTTTTTAATGTTTATTGAGAGAGACAGCATGAGCAGGGCAGGAGCAGAGAGAGAGGGAGACACAGAATCTGAAGCAGGCTCCAGGCTCTGAGCTGTCAGCACAGAGCCCGACACGGGCCTCGAGCCCATGAATCGCAAGATCACGACCTGAGCCAAAGTCTGATGCTTAACCTGACTGAGCCACCCAGGCACCCCTAGTTTCTTTTTTTATTTTGCTGATTGAGATCAGATGCTTTTTAGCATCTATTTCAATTCCTTGAATTGCGGTGGCTGGTAGGCTAATTAAGTTTTCAGAAGACTGATTTGGAAGGGTTGTTCATGCCTTTAGAAAACAGGACTAGATTTCAGAACAATCCATTAAATACATGTAGAATATCTACTATGTGCAGGGTCCTATTCCAGCGTCCTAAAGGATCTAAAAGCCATGTAAGACTGCTTAGAGGTTGGTCTCGACTGCTTTCTCCAAGGTACATTTCTCAGAAGCCGTTATAGATTTGGATTGGAACTTTATAACAGAAGGAATGGAGTCAAAATATTTGTCCCTACACTTAAGCTAACAGCTGTATCTTAGCAGAGCAGGCCATCTTAACAGTTGTCATTCTCTGGACAGGGTCTCAGGAGAAAGAAGAAAATGGATAGTTCCTTTCAAGAATGCTGTTCATGGTCATGAGGGTGCTATTGGAGTCCTCTGTTTATGTCTCTTGAGGCTGTTGTCCCATCTGGTCCAATATTCCTAGGGATACTGGGAGCTAGCCTTGGAGCTAGGCCCTTTTTTTTTTTTTTCATAAGAATCATGGAAAATCAAAATATAGATGAGCAAAAATAAGAAAAATATTTCCTCCCATCACTCAGGGATTACCATTGTTAGTATCATAATATATTATTCTGAATTTTTATTATGCATATCTGTGTACATGTATATGTAACCAGTATGAAATCGTGTTATTTGTATTCTTTAAAAAATTTTTTTTCATATTTTTCTTTACCCTGCTTTTTAATTTTAATTTAATTTTATTATTTTTTTTGAAGTAGGCTCCATGCCCAACATGGGGTTTGAACTCACAACCCTGAGATCAAGAGTCATGTGCTCAGCTGACTGAGCCACCCAGGCACGCCAATACCTTGCTTTTTAAGTTATTTCATTTTGGTAAATTTTCATCTCATCTAATTTTACAATATTCGCATTTCTCCAGTTCTTTCCCAAATATTTTTTTCTTTTTTTCTTTTTAAAAAAAATTTTTTTTTTAACGTTTATTTATCTTTGAGACAGAGAGAGACAGAGCATGAACGGGGGAGGGTCAGAGAGAGGGAGACACAGAATCTGAAACAGGCTCCAGGCTCTAAGCTGTCAGCACAGAGCCCGACGCGGGGCTTGAACTCACAGACCATGAGATCATGACCTGAGCTGAAGTCGGACGCTCAACCGACTAAGCCACCCAGGCGCCCCCCAAATATTTTTTTCATCAGGTTTATTGAAACTTGTATACAACCTGGCATGCATATCTGGTTATTTTCCTTAAGGCTTTAAAATTTTTTTAAATTATTTTTTTAATTAAAAAAAATTTTTTTAGGGGCACCTGAGTGGCTGAGTCAGTTAAGCCTCCGACTCTTGGTTTCGACTCAAGTCACAATCTCACAATTCGTGAGTTTGAGTTCCACATTGGGCTCTGTGCTGACAGTGCAGAGCCTGCTTGGGATTCTCTCTCTTTCCCTCTCTCTCCGCCCCTCCCCTGCTTGTGCTGTCTCTCTCAAATAAACTTAAACACTTTTTTTTTTTTTTTTTAATTAAGTAGGCGCTATGCCCAACACGGGGCTTGAACTCACCACCCCAAGATCAAGAGTCTCCTGCTCTACTGACTGAGCCAGCCAGGCACCCCCAGGTCTTTTTTTTAATCTAGCATAGTTCCTATCTTAAAATTTTCTTTTTAAAATAGTAATAACACTGACTTATTAAAAACCTGAGCCATCTGTTCTGCAGAACAACTTTGGGTAAGCTGATTGCTTTTTTGCGATGTTATTTGTTCATCTGTCTTCTGTATTTCCTGTAAGCTGGAAATCATATTCAGTAGTGTGGTGGATGTAAGGGAAGTATTGTTTTGCTCAAATGCCAAACAGACATCATGTCTGAATCTCATATTGTATCACCTCAGAATTTATTATCTGGTTGGCCACTGGATTAAGATGATAGGAGTTGATCTCCTTACTGTGTAGTTCTCTCTGCAACTACCCGTAACCTGTGTAGTGTTACTTGGGCACTTATAAATTTCCATCCGCTTTTCACCTAATGATTTTAACCTAATTGATGACCCTTGCCTGAATCAACAGTTTTGTAGGGTTTGCAAAACATTGTTTCCTAATTCTGAAAAAATACCTTCAACATGTATTAGCTGGCATTCTTCTGTAATATAGAACTCGATAGAACTAAGGCTGTTTGATTACTCTAGAAGGTAGGGTAAATGCATGTTTTTTTGGTTTTAATTACCAGTTTTTGAAGTAAGCTGTTTTAATAGACACTTCCGGAAGTGATAAGAGAAGTCTTTTCTCCCTTTTTTTGAGTACTGTTAGAGACTCACAGGTTTTCATTGATGTGAATGTGTTTTGGCCAGCTATAGTCTTTTTTGTTGTTCTGAATGCTCAAATTGGTAAAATTTTGGCCAGTATTTGCTGCTGCTTTTTGTCTCCTAGAATAGGTCACAGAAAGCATGTGGTGCTTATGTGGATGCTGTTGCTCTTCCCGTTGTCCAGTTTTGTCATTCAAATCTTCATTTTTATTTTATTTATTTTTTGGTTCCATTTTGAAAGTGTGTTTTACTTATTTATTAAAAGAGAAATATCTTGGGGCACCTGGATGGTTCAGTCGGTTAAGTGTCCGACTCTTGATTTTGGCTCAGGTTGTGATCTAAGGATTGGTGAGATTGAGCCCCATGGCAGGCTCTACACTGTGAGCATGGAGCCTGCTTGAGAGTCTTTTCTTTCTCCCTCTGCCCCTCTCCTGCTTGTACACATGCACGCTTCTCTCTCAAAATAATTAAGTAAACATAAAAAAATATATTTTTATTTTAAACTATTAGGGTTTGACCACAGGTCAGTTCCTTGTTGTTAAATGAATACATTAGTAAATTCAGGAGTGTAGTTTTTTTTTAATTTTTTTTTTTTTTTTGCATTTATTTATTTTTGAGAGACACAGAGAGACAGAGTGTGAGCAGGGGAGGGGCAGAGAGAGAGGGAGACACAGAATCTGAAGCAGGCTCCAGGCTCTGAGCTGTCAGCACAGAGCCCGATGTGGGGCTCGAACCCACAAACTGTGAGATCATGACCTGAGCCAAAGTCGGATGCTTAACCGACTGAGCCACTCAGGCACCCCAAGAGTGTAGTTTTAAAAAATACTCCTTTCAACCTAAAGTGCTAGATCTGGAAAATACTTTTGAATAAAAATCTAAACAGGTACACATTTTACTAATATTTTTATTGAAGTGTAGTTGACATACAATGTTAAGTTAGGTTCAGGCGTGCAACATAGTGATTCGAGAAGTCTGTGAGCTATGCTGTGCTCATAAGTCGAGCTACCATCTGGTACCATACAATGCTATTACAATACTACCAACTACATTCTTCGTGCTCTATCTTTCATCCCTGTGACATCAAAATCTTCATTTTAAAACCCTCAAATCTTTGTTTCTGAGGTGATAGGTAAATAAATAGCTATTGAGTCCAGGAGGTGCTTAAGAGGGGCCCACTTCATATTCTAGATTAAATAATGCAACCCCCTGTTTCAGATGTGCACAATGAAGAATAATCCTCACAGCGCTCAGAATGCCATGTTTTTATCACACACCGTCAAGAGTTAACCACCTTTAAAGATATGTGCACACTTTACCCAGGTCTTTAGTTTGGTATTGTGGTTTAATGCCTCTTGTTTTTTTATACCCAGATTTCAAGGAATATACATATGTCTCAACAATGTTTTTCTGCAGATGTTTATATAAGAAGATTGTATGTTTGTATTTTATAAACACAGTACTTTTATTTTTTCAAAGCAATGTGCAGAAGAGTCTCAGTTACATTCCAACTATCCTTGTTAGGACATGTCATTTGGAAAATCATCCTGCGTGTCAACAGGGGAATATGAGTTCTGAATGGGCCTGGGACTAGGAGGCATACATAGAACAGTGTTCTGTTTTAAGTATATCACATACTAGCATGACAATTTGCTATGTGTATTTACTGTGTTTTAATTTCCTTTTAGGAAAGGAGAAGTGGCAGGAGATAAGATCAGAAAGGTCTAGGATAGCCAGGTCATGTGAAAGACCTTGTAGACTAAGGTGTAAGGACTTTGGATTTTATTATGAGTGAGAGAAGGAACCTATGTTTTCAGAGGAGGAGTGACGTGATCTGTCCGAATGGTTTAAAGGGTCCTCCATGCTACAATATGGAAAATAGACTAGGGGGGAAGATAAGGAAAGTTCACAGGGAAAGAGTAGAACTAAGGAGATCGGTTAAGAAGCTACTGCATTAGTCCAGGCTTTGACATGGGTAGCAGCAATGGAGAACATATGAAGTCATTGTATTTCAGGCATATTTTGAAAGTAGAACCAACAGGATTTGCTAATTGATCAAATGTGGGATGTGAGTTGAAAGAGAGGAGTTGAGGATGATGCCAAGGGTTTTGGCCGGTGGTGGTGAACAGCTGGTGAATAGTTTTGTCATTTACTGAAACTGGAAGAGGGGTGGTTTTGGAGGGGAAGATCACGAGCTCGGTTTTGGGTACATAATGTGTGAGATGCTAGTTGGACATCTAAGTAATACCGAGTAGGTAGCAGTATATAGAAATGTGAATTTTCTTGTGGTGGGAGGTGAGGACGTCAGGGTTTGGAGATACCGATTTTGGAGTTATCAGCCATGGGACTAGTCAGGATCACTAAAGGAGTAAATATAGACAGAAAAGAGAAGTCGGAGGATTGATCTTTGGAACATTTCAGCCTTTAGAAATTGGGGAGATGAAGAGACTCTACCAAATGGGACTGAGAAGTTGCAGTCAGTAATGTGGGAAGTTTCCCTGAGGCCAAGTGAAGAAAAGGGTTTCAAGAAGGAGAGTGGCATCAAGTGGGTCAGATGCTGCGAATAGATCACGAAAGATGAGGACGCAGAATTGACGGTTGGATTTTGCAGCATAGTGGTCTCTGGGAACATGGCAAATAGTGTCTCTGCTTTATATCACCACCTTGCTCCTGTTGACTAGAATCCTAGCTGATGGCAGTTGCTCTGAAACTTCACTTCCCACCACTGTTTGACCCTTGGCCTCTTTACCTCCCTTAGTTCTAAACTTTGGGCTCCACACTCTCACTTTAATCCTCATTTCTGTTCTCTTTCCTCAGTTTTGCACATTTTTCTGAGTTTTCCCAGGATGATGCAGGTCTCTTCCCTTACAAGGCTTCTGATGTGATTTGTTCCTCCGGGCCCAGCATCCTTTGCTAGCTAATGTAGGATTTGTAACCATTTTTGGTGTGTCTCCTGGATTCTTGGTAATCAGGTGAAGTTCAGTAGGCCTCTTTCCAGGAGAACATTTTTAATTGCATAAAGTAAAATACATGAGGTTACAAAGGAAATCAATTAGACTGGGATGTAGTTATAAAAATAGTAAAAACTAATTTGTAATAGAAATACATTTGCATCTTATAAATGCATTAAATAATATATTTTAGCAATGTGCCTAATAGCTATCATAAATTCAAACTAGTGATAAGTGTAAATGACATTTCAGTATACCTGTAACAACTATTGTATGAAAATATTTATGGTTTTTAATAGTGACAGTGTCACATACTGTCCATACTAATGTGGTTTGTTGCTATATTCACAAGAGAATGAATTTTTACATTTTATTTTCAAGTTAATGATACTAAAGATAAAATTTTGTTTCCATGGAAGTCTTGGGTCCCAAGTTAAGAACGCCAAGTGAGAAGTGTAATGCTGGTGTGAGCAAACCATGGAATGGGCCACCAGGTGGGAGGACCAGCCTTGTCTGCATGGAAGCATGCTGTCACTTTGGCCCCCTGGCCCCTTCTCTGCCTGTGAGTGCCAGGGCATGCTCTTTCTTACTTATTTTTATTTTTTTTAATGTTTATTTATTTTTAAGAGAGAGAGAGACAGAGGGCAAGTAGGGGAGGTGCAGAGAGAGAGTAAAGAGACCCAGAATCTGAAGCAGGCTCAGCCCTGAGTTGTCAGCACAGAGCCCCATGTAGGGCTCTAACCATGAGCTGAGATCATGACCTGAGCTGAAGGCAGACCCTTAACCAAGGGAGCCACCCAGGCGCCCCCAGGGCACGTTGAGCAGGAATGATAACTTCATAAAATGTATTTGAAGAAAGAACACTCATGGTGAACACCATCTAATGTGCATTTATTTAGCTTGTTCTCTACTAGATTCTTTCACATTTCAAAAATTGGCCCTCTTGTTTCTAATGTTGCTGCTGTGTACTTCTTTTCTGATTAGCTTATCCAAAGCTACCTTAAGACATGTATTTTATTCTTCAGGATTTGGCTTTAGTCTGTCAACATCCTTTGTCTTATGGGACAGGGATAGAGAGGGAAGCTGGTGGTTTTGTGTATTCTTTCACCTCTAGGGTGCTTCTGCATTGTTTTCTATCCAAAGGCCCTTCCCTTAATGGCAAAAGAGTGAGCTCTGATATTCAGGGCAAAAGGTCACAGAGAAACCCAGCCCATTTTAACATTGGGTTGTATGTTTTCTTACTGTTGAGTTTTGAGTTCTTAGAATATTTTTGGATACCAGTCCTTTATCAGATACGCGTTTTGCAAATATTTTCAGCCGTTTGTGGCTTTGGTTTTTTATTCTCAAAATGTCTTTCACAGAGCAGAAATTTTTAATTTAAAAGAAGTCTATCTTAGCAAATTTTTCTTTCACAGTTTAAGCTTTTGGTGTTGTATCTAAAAACTCATTGTCAAACCCAAGGCCTCTTAGATTTTCTCCTTTGTTATCTTTTGTAAGTTTTATAGTTTTATGTTTTACATTTAGGTCCATGATCCATTTTGAGTAATTTTTGTGAAAAGGTGTAAAGTCAGTGTCTAGGTGGTTTTTGTTTTTTGTTTTTTGTTTCTGTTTTATTTGTGGATGTCTGTTCATTTGTGGGACTTTTCTTTTGTTTCTTTGTTTTTAAAGTGTTTTATTTTGAGAGAGCTGTCGAGAGAGTGGGAGGAGGGGCAGAGAGAGAGAGAGAGAGAAGGAGAGAAAGAATCCCCTGCAGGCTCTGCACTCATAGTGCAGATGGGGGGCTTGAACTCATGAACCATGAGATCATGACCTGAGCCAGTCAAGTGTTGGACGCTTAACTGACTGAGCTACCCAGACGCCCCTGTTCATTTGTTTTTAATACTTTCTTTCAGAAGAGATTTTTAAGTTGCTAAATAATGTATCTCAGTCTTTATCTCTCCAGCTTTCATGGAGTCCCAAGTTTTTGGTGATGGTCCCAAGTGGTGGTCTCTCCCACAGTCATTAAATGATATGATGTGAACTGTTTCCAGCACAATTGCATCTTTCTTAAACTGTGTTCAGTAGAAACACAGATGACATGATATGTTAAAATTTTTTTAATGTTTATTTTTGAGAGAGAGACAGAGAGAGAGGATGAGTGGGGGAGGGGCAGAGAGAGAGGGAGACACAGAATCCAAAGCAGGCTCCAGGCTCTGAGCTGTCAGCACAGAGCCTGACGCAGGCTCGAACTCATGAACCATGAGCATGAACCATGAGATCATGACCTGAGCTGTGAAGTCAACGTTTAACCAACTGGCCACCCAGGTGCCCCTGACATGATATGTTAAATACAAGGGTTTTGTGGAAGAGTAAAATAATGTCTGTCTTGGTACCTCTTTGAAAGTATCTAATGTATACTTATAACCGTCAATTCTTAGGGTTTTCTTTCACTAGTCTAACTTTAATATTACATGGTTATATTTAATATTACTAGGTTAATAGTGGCTGGAAGTATAATTTTACTAACTCCTCTTTAAAACACATCTACCATATTTTTGACACAATAGCTGATGTCATGATTTAATTTGTCATTCTACTTTCTCAGGAGATTTTAATATTTGGGACATTATTGTATAATTCTTTCTTCCAAATCATGGATTTGGAATATGTTAAATGATGTTAACTGATAATAATACCAGAGGGCACGTTGTGGTTTATATTACTCTATCCATAAGTGTACTTTTTGGCAACTGTGTCTCTCCCCCGCATCCTCCCCCAAATTATCATCCAGTGTCAAAAACTTGTTAAGTATATTCATAAGTGTATTTCTGAAAAATAGATATAATATCAAATGCTTTTCAGCATCTTTTGATGTGATCAACCTTTTATTTTTTAATTTTTAATATTTATATATATTTTTAATTTTTTAAGTTTTATTTATTTATTTTGAGAGAGAGAGAGAGAGAGAGAGAGAGAGAGAGAGAGAGAGAGAGAGACAGCTGAGTGGGGGAGGGGTAGAGAGCAAGGGAGAGAGAGAATCCCAAGCAGGCTCTGCACTGTCAGCACAGAGCCCAACATGGGGCTCGAACCCACGAAACCATGAGATCGTGACCTGAGCTGAAACTGAGAGTCAGATACTTACCAGCTGAGCCACCTAGGCACCCCATATTTTATTTATCTTTTAAAGTAAGCTCTATGCCCAACGTGAGGCTCAAACTCATGAACCTGAGATCAAGAGTTGCATGCTTTACCAACTTGGTCAGCCAGGCATCTCAGAGCAAACTTTTTGACATTGTTTCTTGACAAATTTTATCTTAATACTTTCTTGATAAATTTTCTTTTTTTTGAATTCATGTAAGGAATCAGGCTTCTCTTAGGTAAACATGAGTAGATTATGATGACATGTTATATTACATGTGTTGTCACTGTACTATACATACTGTGTATGCTGCAGTTTTATTTAGTGTTTTTAGTCCTGTGTTTGAGATTAATTTGTTTTTTTAAAGTTTATTTATTTTGAGAGACAGAGATAGTGCACATGAATATGTGAGAGCACCAGTGGGAGAGGGGCGGAGAGAGAATACCCCCGCCCCCAGCCCCCATGCTCAGTGCTGTGAGGGTGGAGCCCGCTTGGGTTCATTAACTGAACCATGAGATCATGATCTGGGCCAAAGTCAAGAGTCAGGCACTTAACTACTTGAGCCACCCAGGCACCCTTCTGGTAAGTTTTTTTTATTCTTTGTAGTTTTTAAAAAATTTTCTCTGCTATTGCCAATGTAATTATTTTTTCTTTCTTTCTTTCTTTCTTTCTTTCTTTCTTTCTTTCTTTCTTTCTTTCTCCTTCCTTCCTTCCTTCCTTCCTTCCTTCCTTCCAAGTATAATTGACATACAGTGTTAGTTTCAGATGTACAGTATATTTCAACAATTCTATACATTTCTCAGTGCTCATCACAGTAAGTGTACTCTTAGTCCCCTTTATGTGTTTCACCCCCACCCACCTCCCCTCTGGCAACCACCTGTTCTCTGTATTTAGGACTCTAGGGTTTTTGTTGGTCTCTTTTTCATTGTTTTGTTTTGTTTCTTAAATTCTACACGAGTGAAATCATATGGTATTTGTCTCTGACTGATTTCGCATCGCATTATATGCTCAAGGCTCATCCGTGTCATTGCAAAATGGCAAAATTGCATTCTTTTTTATGGCTGAGGAATATTTGAACACACACACACCCCACATCTTTATCCATTTGTCTGTTGATAGACACTTGGGTTTCTGCCATATCTTAGCTATTATAAATAACACTGCAATAAACATAGGGGTACATATATGTTTTTGAACTAGTGTTTTCTCTGGGTAAATACCCATTAGTGGAATTGCTAGGTCATATGGTAATTCTATTTTTAGTTTTTTGAGAAGCCCCCACACTCTCTTCTACAGTGGCTGCACCAATTTGCATTCCTACCAGCAGTGCGTGAGGGTTCCTTTTTTTCCCACATCCTCACCAACACTTGTTATTTCTTGAGTTTTTTATCTTAGCCATTCTGACAGTATTTTCTCTTTATCAATGCATAAGAGTAACATAGGATAAAAATCTACCTTTAAACAAGTCTAAAAGACTTATTTCAATATGTATGAAATTAAAAAGTTTAATATTAAGAAAATGTGTCAAAGTAGGCAGCATTCTTTCTCAGTTGCATGTGGAATAATTGGACATCTGAATTGATGGTGTGGTGAATTTTACAAAATACAATGTAATGTCTGCAGTGGTGGCAGATGTCTTAGGTTCAACTAAGCATTTATGTATTCAGAATGATAAAAAGACCATAGGTCTCACTTGGCAACACTTTATTCAGAAGGATATAAGATGATAACTATAACTTGTCTATAAGATAGTGGGAGTCCTGGGGCACCTGACTGGCTCAATTGGTAGAGCATGTGACTCTTAATCGTGAGTTCAAACCCCACATTGGGTGTAGAGATTACTTAAAAATAAAATCTTAGGGGTGCCTGTTAGCTCAGTCGATTGAGCGTCTGACTTCAGCTAAGGTCATGATCTTGCGGGGATTGAGCCCCTCATCGGGCTCTGTGCTGACAGCTCAGAACCTGGAGCCTGCTTCGGATTCTATGTCTTCCTCTCTCTGCCCCTCCCCACTCGTGCTGTCTGTGTCTCTTTCAAAAATAAATAAACATTAAAAAAAATAATAAAATCTTTAAAAAAAAAAGATAATGGGAGTCCTTGTGGAAGTTCATGTAACACTTCATACTTTCCAAAGTGTTCTTTTCACAACTCAGGTTCAGAGATGATAACCACTTTGGGTGCCACAGAGAAATCCATAGGCATAGTTTCAAGGATCCTCTGCAAGGGACATGCCTAATTACGTGTCACTAGACTCAGAGAAGCTCAAAAACATGGCTTGCTACTAAGTGTTCGTTGTACTTCTAGATGCAGATGCAATTTACTAGTTTGGCAACTTTATATCATAAGCAGTGTTGCCAAGCGACATACAGGTAGCATGTTGTTTTAATCAGTTTAAGAGGGATTAACCCAAGGTCAAATTCTCATACATAAGAAGAAGGGGTTTTGCTCATCTTTGGTAGGCAGTCATGCCTGCTGACTTTTTGTTTATGCCTTTTGTTTTAGCTATCTTTCAGAAAGTTTCTCTTATCCCAAGATTATTTTTTAAGTCTACATTTCCTTTAAAACTGATTTCATTGTTTTTACATTTATATAGATCTTTGAGCCACCATTTTCTGTATGGTGTGATGTAGGAACCAAACTTTTTCAAATGGCTCATCAGTTGTTGAATCATTTATTGAATAATCATTTGTTTTCCTATTGGTTAAAAATGTCACTATTATAGAGCAGTCATTAGGAGATAGTTCTTCAAATTAACAAAGAGGTGTAGTAAAAAAGTATACTTTCAAAGTAACAACTGATTTATAATCTTATATGATTGTGTATTCAACATTAAAAAAATAAATACAAATGCTTTAATTTTGTAAATTTTAAACTTAAAATTTTAACATTTAAAATTTTTATTTTAAAAATAAAAATAAGTGTTTATTATTATTTTTTTTTAACGTTTATTTATTTTTGAGACAGAGAGAGACAGAGCATGAATGGGGGAGGGTCAGAGAGAGAGGGAGACACAGAATCTGAAACAGGCTCCAGGCTCTGAGCCATCAGCACAGAGCCTGACGTGGGGCTCGAACTCACAGACCGTGAGATCATGACCTGAGCCGGAGTCGGACGCTTAACCGACTGAGCCACCCAGGCGCCCCAAGTGTTTTTTATTTTGAGAGAAAGAGAGCGTGCATGAGTGCGCTCACACACAAAGTGGGGGGAGGCACAGAGAGATTGGGAGAGAGAGAATCCTAAGCAGGCTCTGCACTGCTAGCACAGAACTCAACTCAAGAGCTTAATCCCACAAACCATGAGATCACGACCCGAGCCAAAACCAAGAGTTAGATGCTCAGCCACCTGAGCCACCCAGGTGCCCCTTAAACATTTTTTAAGATTTTATTTTTTTAAAGTTTATTTATTGCGAGAGAGGGGCATGTGCAAATGGGGCAGGGCAGAAAGAGGAGAGAGAGAATCCCAAGCAGGCTTGCACTGTCAGCACAGAGCCTGATGCAGGGCTCAAACTCATGAACCATGAGATCATGACCTGAGTTGAAATCAAGAGACAGATGCTTAACCAACTGAGTCACCCAGGTGCCCCTTAGGTTTTATTAAGTAATCTCTACACCCAGCTTGGGGCTCAAATTCACAATCCTGAAATCAAGAGTTGGATGCTTAACTGACTGAGCCAACCAGGTGCCCCTAAACATTTTATTTTTAAGTAATCTCTCTATACCCAACACGGAGCTCAAACCTACAGCCCCAAGATCAAGAGTTGCGTGCTCCACCAGCTGAGTGCCAGCCAGGTGCCCCATAATTGTGTATTAGATGGTATTGTCTATATGCTAAGAGTTTATAGTGTCAGCTTTTTTCTCAAAGGAAGTATATATAGTCTGAATAGGGTATGTCTATATTTTTAAATAGGTTTGCCTTATTGAAGGCTGTTGGGCTTACTTAGGTGGCCATGCTTTGAAAGCTAACTGCTCAGTATAGTAGAAAGTGGTGAATAAGGGGTTTGAACAAGATTCTAGTTTCAGATACACCACTTCACTGACTGCTACTTTGTGCAAGACAGCCTCTCCGTGTTTTGTTTTGTTTAAGCTGCATGAATAATACAATCTCTATCCTGCCTACTTCTGAGTATTGTTGAGGATTAGATGGGATGATAGAATAGCACTTTTAATTGGAAAAACAGCTTAAATGTAAGGACTTAATGCATCTTAACTTTTCCTCCCTTTCTCTTGTAGGTAGTGTTGGTGCTTCTTTTCAGTGCCAGTCCATCCATCACGACCACATTTGTCATGATGACAGTGACAAGGTGAGGTCTGTGTTGATGTCTATCATGGTGAAAATGCATGCTGCCCTTATATTGTTGGATTTACTTGCATAACTGTGGACATGGGGCCAGGAGGGTGTGCCTGGGGAGGCACGATTTTGAGATACAGAAGGCCTTGCTGCTGTATGTGTCAGATTATTAGACCACTCCAGAACACTTGAGGATAATTTTCAGGAAGTGGGCTGGTCTCTTAATAAAACCTCCAATTTTTTTTTTTTTTTTTTTTTTTTTTTTTAATGCTCATCCTTGTCCCTGTCACTTTGCTTCCTCGTTTCTTGCACAGACTGGGTGGATTATCTTAATATATGAACAGGTGCTCCCAAAGCTGCTAATTGTCTCAGCAATTTGTGTCTGTTTCTAGTTTGAATTATCTTAGCCACTTTGATTTGTTTTTTTTGTTTTTTTTAGTTGATTGTGTTGCATTACCATTTCTTCTCGTACTTACTTTTTTTTTTTTTTTTTTTTTCTTTTTCCAAAGCCCAATCGAAATGTTGAGGATTAAGAATGGAACCTGTCTAATTCATGCAAAAGAAACCTGCTTAGGGCCTGAGGGTTTTTTTGTTTGTTTCATTTTTTGTTTGGTTTTTAAATCAGGTCCAAACTGTTGGCGGTTTTGTTTCATTTTGGTGTTTTGCTTCTTCTCTCAAGCAGCCTGGTCTTGGGGACTTTCCAGTACTCATCAGCACAGTTGATGGCCCAGCCCTTGCAAGTAGATACTAATGTGGGCTTGGTGCTTGGAACATCTGGCTGCTGATGTTGGATGGACTTAAATTTAGTCTTTTCCATCATCAGTTTCCAGTGGCTTCCCTCCCATTTCCTGTGTCTTACATGGAGCAATGTATCACTCCCTTGGTAGTTTTCCCAGGCAAACCAATCCAAGTGATCCTTTTCTCTGCTGTTTTAATCAAGATCCTCCTCCCTCATCCTGTTGGAGCTAGATCAAGAAGTTTGGTTGGTCATTGGGATTTTCCAAATGGTTTTCTTTGTTCTGTGTGTTGATCTCCCTGGCTTTGTGAGCTTTGCCGAGACAGATTTCAGCCTGTTTACAGAGAGAGTGGTATGCTTTTAGCATTCCAGAGTCTCTTTTATTATTATAGTAATCCAGAGGCATGGATTTAACTTCTAACTTTTTAATAGCAAGCCACTGAAAGATATTGCTAGACTATATACAGTTAGCTCTGTAAAATTCAGTATACCAGAGATTTTAGAAATGAGCATTTGGGAAAAAAAAAAAGTGATGATAGAGGGAAAGGCAGAATCACTTTAGGCCAGTAATATTGCTTACAACTGTTCTTTGTAATTGTGAAGATGTTTTGGGGTTAAGTTTTTCTTCCCTCTGCTAAGTATAATATGCTTTTCTCCATTTGTTCATTCGTAGTGGTGATGCCAAACTGTGCTCTGTTCTGTCTCCAGATAGAGTCTGGAGATGAGATTTCTCTCTACCTCCACAAGTTGCTTGCCATCTACTTGGAAATATTTTTGCTCCTAATTTCTGCATCTTTCTATGACCGATTTTGTGCTTTTAGGAGATGGCACTTTTTTCTTAAAATACACGGGGAGAAGGGAAGAGAACTTTAAGGGATTTTGTCATTTGACCAACAGATCAAAGAATTGTGAGAAACTGCTCTCCCCTTTGTCCTGCCTGCTGTGTGTTGTATACTTATGATTGTTTCCCAGAGGGAAATGGAGAGAATGGATTAGAGCCTCTTGACTGTGTATTTATAATTTATTCAATTGATTCAGTCAGATTTATTGACTGGCAGCTATGTGTCTAGGCACTTACGAAATATATCAGGATACAAAACAAAGATTGCTGTTTTTTCATGAGTGTACAGTCTTGCTGGGGGGAGGCAGCCAATAAATATAAACACCATACATAAATAATATGTTACAATAAGTGCAGTGAATTAAAGAAAATGTAGAGCAGAATAAGTGGGATGAGAACCACCAAGAGTTGGATAGCAGATTTGAATAGGATCATCAGGCATTATTCTAGGGAGGAAGGCTGTGGATAGCATGTCTAAAAATTAAGATCTTTATGTTTGCAACAGCTTCTGACTTCTTTAACAAATGGATATTGGTTTTGTAAAAGCAGAAACAAATTGAGCCTGCTACCTGACACATAGCACATAGCACTTGGATGTGTTTGCATACACATACATACTCACACAAGTACACAACACTCAAAGTATTCTCTCACTTTGAGAATTGAAGGGATTATAGGACTCAGATAATTCAACTCTCTTTTTATTTTTTTTTCACATTTATTTATTTTTGAGAGAGACAGAGTGTGAGCAGGGGAGGGGCAGAGAGAGGAGGAGACGCAGAATCCGAAGTAGGCTCTAGGCTCTGAGCAAGCTGTCAGCACAGAGCCCGACACGGGGCTCGAACCCACGAACCATGAGATCATGACCTGAGCCGAAGTCGGACGCTCAACAGACTGAGCCACCCAGGCACCCCTCCAACCCTCTTTTTAAAATAAACTTGGAAGGGGTGACTGGGTAGCTCAGTCGGTTGACCGTCTGACTTTGGCTCAGGTCATGATCTCATGGTTCGTGGGTTCCAGCCCTGTGTCGGGCTCTGTGCTGACAGCTCGGAGCCTGGAGCCTGCTTTGGATTCTGTGTCTCCTTCTCTCTCTGCTCCTCCCCTGCTCATGCGCGCTCTCTCTCTCTCTCTCTCTCTCTCAAAAATAGACATTTGAAAAAAAAAAAAAAAAAACCAAACTTGGAAGCTGTGACCCCACTGGGAGAAATGACTTGTTCAGGAGTCACCCTACAGTGCTGGAGCTAGACCAGATCTTCTGTCCCTTATACAAGTCATGCAAAATAATTGCTTAGCTATTCTGATTGTGAAAACATTGTCCCAACACATGTTGATGCCTCGCTTATTGTCCTCACTTAACTTTCAGGCATGGTCCATTTCTCAGATTTGGGAACAAAACATGATTTTTCTTAAAAGTTGCCTCAATTTTAACTCATCTGTATGTGACTGGGGTGAGATGAATTAATTTGTAGCCTCAATGGTACACTTTCCTAGAGTGGCCTGGAACAGTTCCCAGAATGCTGGTCACTTGAGAGAAGGAAATGGGAGAATTCTTTCTAAACTGGCATGTATGTGAATGGCTACTCAGGGCAGAAGTCTTTTCTGGACAAAACTTCCATTTGTCACAGAAGAAGGTACCAATCTGGTTTGTGTAATGCCATGCAGACCACTACTTTCAGGGAAGGTAGGAAATGTGTGACTGTTTTTTCTTTCAGGACTGTATACTTTATTGTAACCTTGATATTTTAATTTTTTTAGGCTTTTAAAAAATTACACTTTGATTCTAAAAAGATATGTAGCACTAATTTTAACCCTTCTACCCAGAAGTAATAATTGGAATTTAGTATTAACAAGATTAACTAGTTATATTTGTATAATTGCAAATAGTGGTTATTAGTATATCCAGAGTTGTACGACTATCTCCGCCATCTAATTTTGGAAAATCTTCACATTCCTCACTGAAAAACCCACAACCATTAGCAGTCACTCTTCGTTATCCCTTGCCCCAGCTCCTGACAATCACTAATCATTGTCTTTATGGATTTGTCTGTTCTGTACATTTTGTATAGACAGAATCATAGAATATGTGGCTTTTGTGTGTGGCTTCTCTCACTTAGCATGATTATCTCAAGATTTGTCTATTTTGAAGCATGAATTCCATTCCTTTTTATGGGTGAATAATATTCCATGGTGTGCATCTAATGCTTTTTGTTTACCCATTCACCAGTTGATGGGTATGTTTCCATATTTTGGTTATTATGAATAACACTGCTAGGAACATTTTTATGTAAGTATGTTTTTGTTTAGTTGGTCACATGATATATTTTTAACATTTTGAGAAATTACTAAACTGTTTTGCAAAGTGGCTGCACCATTTTACATTCTAGCAAATGCATGAGGGACCCAGTTTCTTCACATCCACATGTTTACGTCCCACACTTCGGTCGTCTTTTAAATTATAGCAGCTGTAGTGGGACATCTCAGTTGTTGTTTTAATTTGCATTTCTCCCATACTTCCTAAGTATGCTGAGCATTTTTTTTATATGCTTATAAGCCATTCCTAAATCTTCTATGGTCTGTTAAAAAAAAGTCAGTTAAAACTCTTAAATATGGAGAACAAACAGAGGGTTACTGGAGGGATTGTGGGAGGGGGTATGGGCTAAATGGGTAAGGGGTATTAAGGAATCTACTCTTGAAATCATGGTTGCACTATATGCTAACGAATTTGGATGTAAATTTAAAAAAATAAAATTAAAAAAAAAGTCAGTTAAATATCCTTTTAATTGTTCTGGCTCCCATGCTTTAAAAAAAAAAAATCAAATCTCAGGCGCCTGGGTGGCTCATTCGGTTAAGCAATGAACTCTTTTTTTTTTTAATTTTTAAAAAATGTTTATTTTTGAGAGAGAGCATGAGCAGAGGAGGGCAGAGAGAGAGGGAGACACAGAATCCGAAGCAGCTCCAGGCTCTGAGCTGTCAGCACAGAGCCCAGTTTGGGGCTCGAACTCATGGCCCATGAGATCATGACCTGAACCAAAGCTGGATGCTTAACCGAATGAGCCACCCAGGCACCCCAAACATCTGACTCTTGATTTAGGCTCAGGTCATGATCTCATGGTTCATGAGACTGAGTCCTGCGTTGGGCTCTGTGCAGACAGTGTGGAGCCTGCTTGGGATTTTCTTCCCCTCTCTCTCTGCCCTCACCTACCTATCTCTCTCTCTCTCTCTCTCTCTCTCTCTCTAAAAAAAAAAAAAAAAAAATCTCACCATGCACCCAGTTACATAGTTACATGTGCTCATTATGGAAAATTGGGGAAGTACACAGCAACAGACTGTCATAAAAAAAACTCCATCACTTTGCATTATCTGCATGGTTAAAATAAAACTAAATTGCTCTGGTTATCTATGGCTGTGTATGTAATTAATTACCCTAAAATTCATTTGGTGCAGAGCACTTGTATCTTTCTTGGTTCTGAGGTTTCCTGTGTTCAGCTAGGTGGTTCTTGCTTGGGAGTTTTCTCATGCAGTTATAGTCAAATGGTGGCTGAGGCTGGAGTCATCTTGAAGTCCTCACTCACATGTCTAATGGTTAATCCTGGTTATCAGCTGCGACTTCAACTGAGCCCCTTGGCTTGAGTGCCTAAAATGTAGTGTGGGTTTCCTCATAGCATTGTACCTTGATTTCTCCCCCAAGAGGGGAAGATGCGTATGGCCTTTTATGACCTAACTTTAGAAGTCACAAAGCATCACTTCCCAGCATAGTCACGGGCCTGCCCAAATTCAAGAGGAGGGAGCCTCAATCTCACCACTAGGGAGTAATGTCAACGTAAGAAGAAGAGAATGAAGGATGGGAGAACTTACTATGTATGGTCATCTTTTCTGCACTGTATATACATGAAACATCAGTTAAAATGGCTGCATAATGTTCTACCATAAGGATACATGGTAATTTATTTAATCTGTCTTTAATTTTGGAGCCTTAGGTCATTTTTAAAAACTATTATGCATTTATTCATACAGCAAATATTTATTAAGTGCCTACTATGTCCCAGGCACTGTTGAGTCACCAGGGTAGAGTGGTGAAAAGGCTACCAAGGAAGGTCCTTGTTCTTCTGGTGCTTATTTTTTGTGAAAGGGGCAGAAAATTAACTGTACATGTAAACCAACAAATAATCAGATGCTCATAAGCACTCTACAAGTAATTGGGCAGTTGGCTACTCTAGATTAGGTGGTAGGGAAGGCCTTTAAGATGGTGACACTTAAGCTAAGATCTGAATGAGAGGAAGGAATAAATTGTGAAAATCTGGGCCATGAGGAGAACATCATAGGGAGAGGGAAGGGTTAGTGCAAAGGCCCCGAGGCTAGAAAGATCATACAAATAGAAGAAAGACTGATGTGTACAAGCCAGGTGGATGAGGATAGAAGTGGTAAGAGATGAGGTTGAAGGGGTAGGCACAGGGCAGATCGTGAACTTGGTAATAAGCCAGGGAAAGTTTAGATTTCATTCTTCCTGTTGTGGGAAGACTTTGCAAGGTTTTATGGAAAGGAATGCTATGATCTGGTTTATATTTTTAAACATCTCTTTTGCTGCTGTGATGAAATATTTTTCTAACTGTGGTAAAATACACCTAGGCATATAATTTACCTTCTTAATCATTAAAAATATATATTTTTTAACATTTGAGAGAGAGGGAGAGAGAACACAAGCAGGAGAGGGTCAAAGAGAGAGGAAGACACAGAATTGGAAGCAGGCTCCAGGCTTTGAGCCGTCAGCAGAGAGCCCGATGTGGGGCTCAAATTCACATGCCTTTGAGCTGTGAGATCATGACCTGAGCCAAAGTCAGCCGCCTAACTGGCTGAGCCACCCAGGTGCCCCCTTCTTAATCATTTTTAAGTGTACAGTACAGTAGTGTTGAGTGTGAATATACTTTTTACATTATTGTACAACCAATCTCCAGGGCTCTTTTATCTTGCAAAACTGTATCCATTAAACAGTAACTCCTCATCTCTCCCCAGAGCCCCTGGCAGCTTCCATTCTACTTTCTGTCTCTATGATTGAGTGTTCTATGTACCTCATATAAATGGAATCATAATATATTTGTCTTTTTGTGCCTGGCTTATTTCACTTAATATAACATTGTTAAGGTATGTTCATGTTGTAGCATAAATGTTGGAATTTCCATTTTTTTAAAGGCTGAATAACATTCTGTTGTATGTATATATAACACATTTTGTCTTTTCATTCATCCATGGATGGGACACTTGGGTTGTTTCCACGTTTTGGCTATTGTGAATAATGCTGTTAGGAACATGGGTGTACAAATATCTCTTAGCGACTCTGCTTTCGGTTCTTTTGGGTATACACCCAGAAGTGAAATTGCCGGATCATTTATACTTTTAGAGTTTTGAGGAACTGCTATACTGTTTTCCAAAGTGGCTGCACCATTTTACACTCCAAATCCTTGCCAACTCTTGTTATTTTCTGTTATTGTTCTTAATGGGAGCCATCCTGTTGCATATGAGGTAGTATCTCATTGTGGTTTTGATTTTCATTGCCCTACTCATTAGTGATGTTGAACATCTTTTCATGTGCTTGTTGGTCATTTGTTTATCTACTTTGGAGAAATGTCTATTCAAGACCTTTGCCCATTTTTTTTTTTATTTTTTTTAACGTTTATTTATTTTTGAGACAGAGAGAGACAGAGCATGAACAGGGGAGGGTCAGAGAGAGAGGGAGACACAGAATCTGAAACAGGCTCCAGGCTCTGAGCTGTCAGCACAGAGCCTGACGCGGGGCTTGAACTCACAAACCGTGAGATCATGACCTGAGCTGAAGTCGGAAGCTTACCCAACTGAGCCACCCAGGGGCCCCACCTTTGCCCATTTTTTAATCAGGTTTGGTTTTTGTTTGGTTGTAGGAGTTCTTTATGTAGTGTCAGTATTAACCCCTTATCAGACAGATGATTTGCAAATATTTTATCCCATTCTGGAGGCTGCATTTTTACTCTGTTGGTTGTGTCCTTTGCACAGAAATTCTTACTTTGAAGGAATTCCAATTAATTTTTCTCTCGTCTGCCTTTTGGTGTCATATCCAAGAAATTGCTGCAATCCAATCTCATGAAGGTTTTCCCCTGTGTTTTTTCCTAAAATTTCTATAGTTTTAGTTCTTAAGTTCAGATCTTTGACTCATTTGAGTTAATTTTTGTATATAGGGTAAGGTAAGGGTCTCTCTTCATTGTTTTGTATATGGATATCGAGTTCCCAGCACTGTTGTTGAAGAGTGTTCTTTTCCCATTGAATTGTCTTGGAACTCTTTGACCCTTTTGGGGTCACTTGAACCATATATGTAAGGGTTTATTCTTGGGCTCTCTATCCTGTTCAGTTGGTCTATGTATCTGTCCTTATACCAGTACTACAGTGTTTTGATTATTGTAGCTGTGTAATAAGTTTTGAATGATGTATTTCTTTTTTTAAATTTAAAAAAAAAATTTTTTTTTAACGTTTATTTATTTTTGAGACAGAGAGAGACAGAGCATTAACAGGGGAGGGGCAGAGAGAGAGGGAGACACAGAATCCGAAACCAGCTCCAGGCTCTGAGCTGTCAGCACAGAGCCCGAGGTGGGACTCGAACTCACGGACCGTGAGATCATGACCTGAGCCGAAGTCGGACGCTTAACCGACCAAGCCACCCAGGTGCCTCCAAATGATGTATTTCTTTAGCATAGATTATTAGAATAGAATTGAATCAAAGGATATGAACTTTTTTCAGCCTTTGTCTCTTTTTGTATATTTTTTGCACATTCATATGCATCAGTTTATGCTTCCGTATGAGAATGCCTGTCTCACTTCCTTTTCACATTGAATAGCATTCATAATACCAGTTACTTTCTGAATGATTGATGAGAAATGGTTTCTAATTGTTTCAATGAATATTTCTGTGATTACTACCAAGGTTGTATAGATTTCATATGTTCATTTGTTACTTAGTCATTGCTTTTTTAAGATTTGTCTTTTGCATAATTTTCTCTTTTGGGATATTCCCCTTTTCCCATCCCTTTGCATAGGAACATTAATCATCTGTTATACTTGAAAAAAGTTTCCCAGCTTTTAATTTTTTAGAAAATTGTTTTTAATGTTTAAAGAGAAAGTGGGGGAGGGCCAGAGAGAGAGAATTTCAAGCAGGCTCCACAATGTCAGTGCAGAGCCCCATGTGAGGCTCAAACTCACAAACCGTGAGATCATGACCTGAGCCGAAATCAAGAGTCGGATGCTTAGAGTCGGGCCACCCAGCCCCCCCCAACCTCCCCCCCCCCAGCTTTTAATTTTTAATGAATTTTTTCCCATTCAGAAATTTAAAATTATTTTGGGAGCAAATCTGTCAGTGTAGTCCTTTCTGAAATGTGTTTCATTGCTCTTATTTTTAGGAAATCTGTTTCCATTCAGATGGTTCCCTACATTTTCTTTCTCAGCTCAAGGCTTGATCTCAGAGTTGTGAGTTCGGCTCTGTGTTGGGCTCTGTGCTGGACGTGAAGCCTACTTGGAAAAAAACCACATTGTAATGATAGATATTTTGAGATTATTGTTTTGTGGCATTCTGTTTTGTTTTGTTTTTTAATTTATTTTGGGGAGGGCAGAGATGTAGAGGGAGAGAGAGAATCTTAATGCAGGCTTTGATCCCATGACCCTGGGATCATGACTTGAACCAAAATCAAGAGTCAGATGCTTAACCAACTGAACCACCAAGGTGCCCTGTTATGTGGCATTCTTGTTTTGGCCTTTGGAAGGTCATTGCCCTCTAAATTTAATTTGTTTTTATTTATAAGACACTTTTGTAACAGTAACACGTAAGGAGAGAGGAGATCAATAAATTTACTGTGGGAGCTTAAATTTGATACTTGTATAGAGTTGTCCTGCCTTAAAGGTTTTTATTTAAGGTGATCATGTCTGTTTTGTGTGAATCTGGTCAGGTTACACACTTTTTTATTTAAAGTTTGGGAAAGGCCTGTTGAATGTGATTTGGGCAGGAGGGTGCAGGGTTTGTAGCAAAGTGCCATCTATCACAACATCTGTGCAAAACCACCCAGGTTAGTCAGTGTCTAAAATGCATATCATCAGTGGAAGTGACCACGAGGACATTGGCATTTTCAGTGAGCTGGCCACATCTCCTGAATGCGGGGTGTTAGAAGTCTATAGCCATGGGCATGATCCAGAGCAGGGTATCAACTATGCAGTCACATGAGACCCACCAGGAATTCCCTACAGGAAATTCTGTTTTCCATCAAATATGGTGGAAATTACAAGATATTCCTGTGTTCTGATCTGTGTAGAAAACATTCTCATGTTTCTTGCATCTCAATCATTCTCATGTCCCTTTTTAGCAACTACTTTTTCATTGTCTTCCTCAAAGTGAAGGAGCTAGTTGTCTGCTTTTCTGTTTCTTAACAAGTGCTTATACTATAATTCGTTTATTTTCTTGAAGCACTTATATAAGTGTAGCCCATGCTCACTGGCTTTTTGGGTCATATTTTATGTTAGTGTCTTTTTTTTTATGTTTACTTTTGAGAGAGAGAGAGAGAGAGAGAGAGAGAGCGAGCATGAGTGGGGGAGGGGCAGAGAGAGAGGGAGACACAGAATCTGAAGCAGGCTCCAGGCTCTGAGCTGTCAGCACAGAACCCGACACAGGGCTCAAGCCCATAAACTATGAGATCATGACCTGAGCCAAAGTCGGACGTCTAACAAATTGAGCCACCCAGGCTCCCTTAAGGAGATATTTTCAAATGCAGCCCAAACTATATGTATGTATGAGAGAATTCATTTTATCTTTATAACATCAAAACAATGAAAAAAACCTAAGTGTAGTACTTAATGTTACAAATAAGAGATGGTTCATCCCTGGGGTGCCTGGGTGGCTCAGTCAGTTAAGTGTCCAACTCTTGATTGTGGCTCATGTCATGATCTCACCATTAGTGAGTTCAGTTCCGAGTCAGGATCCACACTGACAGCACAGAGTCTGCTTGGGATCCTCTTTCTCCCTCTTTCTCTGCCCCTGCCCTGCTTGTGCTTATTCCCCCTCTCCCTACCTCCCCCTCTCTTTCTCTCAAACTTTAAAAAAGAGGAAAAAAAAGAAGAGATGGTTTATCCTTAACAGTAAAATTAACAGGCTTTGTTGAACAACCTAGATCTGTATGTGGTTAACTCTTTTCATTGCCTGTCCAATGGATATTTTAAAAGTATTGTATTGGCGTATGATTTGCCCTGAGATTGAGCCACTGGAGTGGTTTAGAATGAGAGTCATAGCAATTAGAATTGCTCCCAAGATGCTCCCTGTTTACCAGATCAGAATGAGCAAGGTACCTTTAAGATCTCTGCTTCAAAGGGTGTGCGTTAAGGCACGTCATGCCTCAGAGTCCGCTCTTTCTCATTTGTCCTGCTCCAGAGATTAAATATGCCATGATGTGCAGTGTGTGCTTTATTTGCACCCTTGCCTCTCCATTTCTGATTTGATGTGGGTCTCTATTTTTTCCACTTTCTGACTAGCTTGGGTTTCTTTATTCAACCCACTCGGGTTTCTTTATTCAACCATCTTGAACTCCTTTCTGGCTGATGGCCTTTCACCTGGTTCTGCTTTAGCACTTCTCATCTTCACTGCCTTAAGAACTGTCATGGTTTAGTCCCTGGCATCTCACACCTGTACCGTGGGAAGAGCAGTCTGCCTACTCTTCCATCCTAAAGCTGGCTACATTATGGGAGGCTTTCAGTAGAATTGGGTTTGGGTGTGCATTTGCTGCCCCTTTCTGGTCTTTAGCAACTATAGCTGGCAGCTGCTGATAAATAACCTTTCCACTCTGATAGGTGGTAACACTTGTGGGTGAAAATGCTTATTCTGATGTTTTGCATTAGATCACATCTTGTCATGGTTATAGATAATGTATAGCCTGAATAGTGCTAGGCCAATACACCTTTCCACTATGTAGCTTCATCTTATTAGGTCCTTTCAGCTGGTTTTGGTGGAGGGAGGGAAACGTTTAGGGAGGAGGGTGAGCAGAGCTAACTTGAGGAAAGTTTGAAATTCTTTTTGGTCTCCTTGTTCTTCTTTTATTATCCATTCTGCTTTTTGTGTCTCATTTCTTCTTGGGAATTTGCCTATTGAGAAACACACTGGAATTACCACTGCTATGAAATATCACATATCATTAATTTGGAACCTACTGAGTGCTTTCCATATGCTAGAACCCTTGCCAGAGTCAGTGAGACTTAGTCCTTGGCTTCAAGGAGTTCTCTGTCGAATGCCCAGAAGACTCAAGTGAATACGTATTTGCATAGCCAAATGATTAATGCTATGTTAGAGCACAGAATAGAGGCCACTAATTCAGCAGTAGTGGTTGGGATTGGAGTGAGGTTACAATCAGGAGACTTGGCAGTGGATGTGATGACAGCACAACCCTATTCCTGACAGTGTTAACAGTGGGAAACTGCCTCTTCATTATAAAGGTCATGGACTCCCAACAGGAAGGCCATTCTCTACCCAACACCTTCTTTGGCAGGTCCCAAAAGTGTTTACCATTTTTTTTCCCTCTGATATTTTTTCTTTACGTGAGTGGTTCTTCAGCATCTGGACAAGTGATTTTTAATCTGCAGCTCTTGAATCATGCATTTGAACACCTTAAAATAAGAGATGCCTCTCCTTTTTTGTGTGTTCTCTACTAGCCAACATTCTCCAAATATGGACATCAGTGACAACAAACAAAAGAGAAATGGGACCTGCTCTTGAGGAGTTTACAGTTTCATGGGGGAAAGAGACATTTAGTAAATACTGGAAGGTATTGTGAAAAAAGTGTCAAAGAAAGACCATAGCCTCAGAGTCAGCTCTCCTATAAAGGTCCTTCAGATAATCATCTTGTTTAGATAAGTCTGTGATGTCTTAGAAATGCAAAATTTAGAACCAAATGAAATTTTATATTTACTGTTTGGCAGACTGTTTGTCACTTTTGTATAATTTATTTATGGTTATTGTTTATGCTGTGTGCTAGAAAGTGTATTTTCAGCAGTAGAACCCTTCATATTCACAAGATTAGAAGTTAGTTTTCTAGAAGCAGTTTGTGAGTTTCAGTATGAGATCTTCCTTACATGTATCCTACGATTATATTGTTCCTCCTTTGTAAAAAGTAAGGAAAAGAGAGCCTGGTTGACTTGGTTGGTTAAGTGTCGGATGACTCGATTTCAGTTCAGGCCATGATCTCAACAGGTTGTGAGATCGAGCCTAGAGTAGGGCTCTGCACTAACAGCACAGAGACTGCTTGGGATTCTCTCTCTCTCTCTCTCTCTCTCTCTCTCTCTCTCCCTCTCCCTCTCTCTCCCTCTCCCTCCCTCTCCCTCTCTCTCCCTCTCCCTCCCTCTCCCTCTCTCCCTCTGCCTCTCTCCCTCCCTCTGCCTCTCTGTCTGTGTCTCTCTCTCAAAATTAATAAACTTAAAAAAAAAAAATAAGGAAAAGACAGGCACCTGGCTGGCTCAGTTGGTGGAGCATGTGACTCTTGATCTCAGGGTTGTGAGTTTGAGCCCCACGTTGGGTGTAGAGATTACTTAATAAAATCTTTATTGAAAAATTTTTTTTAATGTTTATTTTTGAGAGAGAGATAGAGCACAAGCAGGGAAGTGGGAGAGAGAGAGCGAGAGAGAGAGAGAGAGAGAGAGAGAAGGAGGGAGAGGGAGAGGGAGGAAGAGAGAGGGAGAGAGACACATAATCCGAAACAGGCTCCAGGCTCTGAGCTGACAGCACAGAGCCCGACTCAGGGCTTGAAATCAGGATCAACGAGATCATGACCTGAGCCGAAGTTGAATGTCCAACCGACTGAGGCATCCAGGTGCCCCCAAAATAAAATCTTTAAAAAACTAATAAGGGAAAGACTGCAACTCTGACAAGAAATTTAATTCCAAGTTCAGTTGGCTAACCAGCAAATTCTACCAAACAATTAAAGAATTAATCTGTAACCTCAGTCTTACAGAAACTACAGAGTAGAGAAAGAGAAAACATTCCCCGATTCATTTCTTTTTTTAAAAAATGTTTTTATTTATTTGAGAGAGAGAGCGTGTGCATGCAGGGGAAGGGCAGAGAGAGAGAGAGAGAGAGAGAGGGAGAGAATCTCAAGCAGGCTCCACTGCTGCTAGCAGAGTCTGACCCAGGGCTCAGTCCTGTAAACCATGAGATCATGGCCTGAGCAGAGACCCAGAGTTGGGCGCTTAACTAACTGAGTCATCCAAGCATCCCATCCCCAATTAATTTCTATCTCATCTTATCTTATCTTATCTTATCTTATCTTATCTTATCTTGAGAGAACATGCAGGAGAGAGAGACAGAGGATCTGAAATAGGCTCTGTGCTGACAGCAGAGAGCCTAGTGTGGGGCTTGAAGTCATAAACCAAGAGATTGTGACCTGAGCAAAAGTCAGACACTTAACCAGCTGAGCCACCCTGGTGCCCCCCCGCTCCCCCCCCCCCATTAATTTCTAAGGCTAGCATAATCTTTGTAAAAAAACTTGATGAGGACATTATAAAAATGGAAAATAACAGCTAATTTCATATAAGAGCACAGATGTTGGGGCACCTGGGGGCTTAGTCTGTTAAGCATCTGACTCTTGATTTTGGCTCAGTTCGTGATCTCACCGTCATGGGATCAAGCTCTACATGGATCGAGGAGCCTGCTCGGGATTCTCCCTCTGCCCCTCCCCTGCTTGCGTGCTCTCTCTCTCTCTCTCAAAAATAAATAAACATTTAAAAAATTTTTAAAAATATTTCTCTCCTCCTCTCTCCCTCAGAACAAAACAAAACATAGATGTAAAAATCCTAATCAACATGTTAGCAAAACAAATCCAACAATATATAATAAGGGTAATAAATAAGACAGGATTTTATTAGGAATGCAAAATTGGTTTAATATCCAAAACCAGTCAGTGTCAGGGCACCTGGGTGGCTCAGTAGGTTAAGTGCCTGACTCTAGACTTTGACTCAGGTCATGATCTCGAGGTTCATGAGTTTGAGCCCTGGACTCTCCATACTGACAGTGTGGAGCCTCTTGGGATTCTCTCTCTCTGTCTCTGTTTCTCTGCCCTCTTCAGCTCACTCTCTCTCTCTCTCAAAATAAATAAACTTCAAAAAATGTATCTTTACAACAACAACAACAACAACAACAAAACAAATCCAGTGAATATAGTTCATATATTTAAAAAAAAAATTTTTTTTAATGTTTATTTTTGAGAGAGAGAGACTGTGAGCGGAGGAGGGGCAGAGAGAAAGGGAAACACAGAATCTGAAGCAGGCTCCAGGCTCTGAGTGGTCAGCACAGAGCCCGATGTGGGGCTCCATCTCACTAATCATGAGATCATGTCCTGAGCTGAAGTCGGACACTTAACCGGCTGAGCCACCCAAGTGCCCCGATGTAATTCACATATTAACAGAAAAATTATATGATTACCTCATGCAGGAAATTTTGATAAAATTAAACATCCCTTTATAATAAACTTTTAACAATTTAGAAATAAAAGAGAACTCTTTTAATTGCTATAGGGATCTGCAAAAACCTACTGCAAACATCATACTTAGTGGTGAAATGTTGGAAGTTTTCTAATTTGGGAATTAGATAAAAATGCCTATTCTCATTGTTTCTATTTAGCACTGTACTAGAGGTCCTAGCCAGTGCAGTAAGACAAGACAAAAGGAAAAATGTATTTGAAAAAAAGAAATTGAATGGTCATTATTTTCTGCCAACAGGATTATATATATAGAAAATTCAAAAAGATTATGCTAAACTATTAGAATTAATTATATGTAATTATATATTATAGCTATATAATTATATAATATACATGTATATAATTATATCATATTTTTAGAAGTAGTAATTATATACAAAACCTGGAATAAATCAAAGAACAAAAATATGTAAGACTTGTACAGAAAATATAAAGCATTATTGAAAATATTTTATTATTTTATTATTTTAAAAAAATGTTTATTTTTGAGAGACAGAGCACGAGCAGGGGAGGGACAGAGAGAGAGGGAGCCACAGAATTAGAAGCAGGATCCAGGTTCTGAGCCGTCAGCACAGAGCCCTACCTAGGGCTTGAACCCATGAACCGTGAGATCATGACCTGAGCTGAAGTCAGACGCTTAACTGACTGAGCCTCGGTATAGTTTTATTTTAAAAGTGAGGGGACTTAAATTACTTGAGTACTTCAGGAAGAAGTTTTTAGCAGTCATTCAGTTTTTTCCTATGTTGTAAAAATTGATTTTAAAGAGCAATTTTGGCGTCAGAAGTCTCAAAAAGCTCTTGCTGCAATCAATTACTTTGTCTACAAGTGCTGTGCTATCCCTAGCCACATGTGGCTATTTAAACTGATTCTGATCGATTCATTAGATACACTAGCCTCATTTTGAGTGCTCAGTAGCCACATGTGGCCTTCTTTTGGATGGTGCAGATATTGGCCATATCTATCACAGAAAGTTGTATTGGACACCCTTCCAAGAAGGCTTTGTACCTTTTTGAACAGACACCAAATAAAATTTTAGGAAGACTGGGGTTGAGCAATTGCTCTCTTACAATTTACCACCTGCCACATTAGTAGGTCAAAAGTGGCCCAGTTTAAAGCCTATCCCACTGATTGGGTGTTTATTAGAAAGATACTAGATTTTCTGGTGAAGAAAACTAGAGAAAAAGTTACAGTACAAATATCAAACTATCCAACCTTGACTTGTGGGATTACTGTTTATATCTGGGCAGACTTCTTGGGTTAAGCCCTAGGGGCCCAGGTAGCTAAGATCATAACCATGAGAAGATTTCTTGTGGAGTTTGCCTCACAAAGGATTGGCTGAGGTCCAGGGGGATTCACAGGAGCTTTAAAGGGTGGAAACCCTGGAGGACTGTAATTGATTTTTGCTGCTGGAATTTAGCACTTGAGGAATCTGGCTTTTAAGATTAGAGAGTTCTCAAATGGTAATTTCCCTTCCGTTTCCCATTTTTTTTCTTTTTTTCCTCCTATCATCACAGAGCCAATATCCAAGTATACAAGAAAAGTGGTTTCAAGAGGGTCTGGATTATGTAAGGAAGCTTGTGCAGCTGAGGTTCTGCTGGAAGATCTGTAATGCTAGATGAGTCTACAGCAGTAGACTGGGAATTGTGAGTGACTCACAAGTTAGGAACAGATTGCATTGGATGCATCTAAAGGTGTGGATGGGATTTATGACTCTTGTTATGAAATGAAGAAAAGAAAAAAACTTTACAGTTTGGATGTAATCATTTCCAGACTGCCTGCTTTGGAAGACTGACAGTGTTGGGGAGGAAGAGTCAGCTAGGTAACAGGACTACATAATGGGGGTATGGGGCTGCGGGAGGGGATGTGTTTATTGGAGCCTGTTCTATCCTTCTAGCTTCTCTTTGTCCAGGAATTGTAAAAGCTTGTGATTTATTGCTGGAACTTTAATTCAGAGTTGCTAAGCACTTGCTGTTGTATTTCAGGCTGTAGGTTTGGACCATGGGGTTACAGAACCAGTGCTCAGTCAGACATGGGAGATAAATGTACACAAATAATTACCATATAGTGTTAATCATAGGTAGAAATTCAGAGGATCCTGGAACATCAGTTTAGTCTGATTCCTTAATTTTCTGCTAGAGGCAGCTGAGGCCCAGAGCAGGAAGGAGACTGGTGGAGGGTAACTCTAGAAGAACTAGAACCTGAGTTTTGTTTTTTTGGGGTTTTTTTTGGTTTTTTTTTTTTTTTACTGATTGGACTACCCTAAAATGTGATCACCATCCTTGAAGGCATCATCTAATTCCTATCTGCTTAAAGACCACTTCTTGCATGATGTCCCCTTGACAGCCCTCCTCGCCTCCAATACTACTTGACTGTCCTTTTCTTGAATTTATTGTGCTTTTATGGAATATATTTCTTCCCTTTTAGATCCTGAAGGTGATCAGGACAAGCACCATGTCGGCTGTGGTCTTTGTACCTCTTCATTTCCCATCCTTAGCAGCGTCTGAATAACTGTCAGGTTTAAAGTTTCCAACCTGCTTGCTTCTTTGTGAGATACCTTGGTCTAATCACCTCCTTTTGCATCAATAAAAATTCCACTTCTCGGGTCACATGAATACATATTTCGAATTGAGTGAGGTCAGTTACTGTTTGCTCAGTTCTGGAGGAGGGAGGAGGCAGGGACCAGCAGCCATACTGTAGAGTGAGAAGATGTGTACGTTTTGAGAGACAGGGCCGACCCCAGGGTCGCGTTCGGTAGCTTGGGCCTTGCTGAGCGCGCGGCTAGAGATGCAGGCTGGGCCTGGCTGCGCAGGGACGCCGTGCGACGGGCTCTGTTGCCGGAACTAGTCCCAGTCGCGCGCCCGGACGCGCGCAGTGCCGCCCCGCCCCCTCCCCCGCGGGGTGGAAACAAAGGGGGCTCGGCGCGCGGAGTCGAGCCTTGGGGGAAAGGGGCGGAGCGTCTGGCGGTTTCGCGCTTTGGGCTCGCTAGGTTCGTTCCTGTAAGGGGACTGGGTGGAGAGGAGGGCGGCGACCCAAACCAGAGAAGTGGGAGTGCCGCGTGCTCGCGCATCCTGCGGCCTGGCGGTGAGGGGCGTCGCCTGCGCGCGCAGCGGAGGGTAGTGCGCCGGCGCGCGGCACGCCGTGTTCGTGAGCACCGAGGTGGGGTGCGGCGGGCGGGACGGTGTCGCGGCCCCGGCAATTAGGGCCCGGGGGCCGGGAGGATGGAGCCCCCGAGGCGTTAGCCGACTCTGTCAGCTCCGAGCGTGCAGCTGCTTCCTGGCGCGGCCCGTGTGATGGTGCCGGGAGGAAGGAAGCGCCGTGACAGCGCCTCGGTCGGATCCCGGGTTCCGGGGGTGAGGAGGCCCGGGGACGGCGGAGCTGGCGAGCTGGCCGCTGGCTGGGCGAGCGGTCACAATAGGAGGCGGCGGCCCAGCGCGGAGCCGCGGGAGCAGCCCCGCAGGGCGGAGCTTCCCCTCGCAGGTACTGGCCGCCCGGCCGTTGGTTCCCGCGTGAGGGCGGGCCGGGCCCGAGCCGTAGGCCGTAGGGAGCCTGCGGGGCCGTTCCCGGCAACCAGGAGGAGGTGTGGTTGCCCGGTGCTTGGCGGGCGCGGCCGGGCGGCCCGGCGCTCTTTGTTCCCGTGGCGGCGGCGAGGAGGTGTGGGTGCAGCCAACGGGAGCGCCGGCCCGCCGCCGCCTGGCAGATGGCCTCGCTCCCTCCCGTTTTGCCGAGGCGCAGGTGAAATGATGTCACCCAGGAGAACGCGGAACCCGTTCGGAAGGGTCCTTTCGCGTCCTTCTGCCGCTGCGGGTTTCTGGACAGGCTGCGTTTTGTTCTCAGGGGATGGAAGTTCTTTCAGGGCTGAAGAATGAGAGAGGTTGGTTTTGAACCAGGAATTTTCCAAATTATCGAGGGCCAAAGAAAATAAAGTTTTTGTTTGCGTTGTGTAGGACTTGTAAAAGACACAGCTTTTTCTTTGTGCCACAAAAGTTGGGTATGCTAATTCTTCCACCATAAATAGAAATGAACACTTCAACGTATATCATTGCTGGCATCATATGAATTGCCTTCTCTTACGTGGCACACTTTGAAAATTTAAGTGTATGCAACTCAAACACAATTGGTTTGTTACTTTAAAATTGCAAGCCTTTTGGGATCTTGTTTGGCCTTGATTACAGGTACTATTGTTAATATTTCAATTCCTTTAAATAGGAAGCAGCCCTGGTAACTGGGCTCCAATTAAAAAACAATCCATTCTCCGTTTTTGTATAATCAAAACTTAATAAAAATCTAAGGACAGTTGGGATGAAAGTAAAATTGTCTTCGGAAAACACTGGCCATACGAATAGATGGGACTTATATAGAAGTAACAATACAGACCAAATTTTGTATATATATTTTTTATTTTTTATAAATATATAAAAATGTATATAGTATATAAATATATATAAATATAAATAAATATATTTGTATATAATTTATATATTGGGACATACTTGCAGTCGGAATATGAAATTACTAACTGGATTTTTAAATGAGAATTGTATCTCTTCACACACTCTTCTTTCTCCAGTTCTTGCTAGTTTGTAAACTTATTGGCATAATATGTTTCACTTTTTGAAAGCATACTAAACCTTAAATCATTTCATTACATGAGTTCAGTTTTAAGCTGATTTCTTTAATTTTTCTGTAAGACTTATCTCTAAGAGATTTGGTAGACTTTAGAGGCTATAGTTAAAAAAATTTCGCCACAAACTGGCCATGTGGGCCCCAGGGCCTCATCTGTAAAATATGAAAGTTGGATTTAAACGTTGGCTATGGTCCCTCCACCTCTGATATCTTCTGTGATTCTAGAAGGTAATTTCTGTTTCTGTACTTGTCGAGGTTTATATACTCATTCTGTTTTTATCGCTGAACTGAAGGTTGCAAATATTAATCTGAGTAAATGTTCAGAATTTACTAGAGCGACCTGACTTTTGAGGAAGGTGGATATAAGATGGCATAATTAGACATAACTGAATCTGTTAGCATCATAATGTGGAGTGTAGGTCTATTGTCTCTCTGCCAACAGCTTTGGATGAACCTTTTAGTTACATTACCAGACTATTTGTGCTCATTTTTACTTTATTTCAAGGTTGTGGTGGGAAGTATGGGTGAGAAATCCTCAAAAATCTCAAATGATTGGTCTGTATGGAAAGTTCATTGGTCAAGATTATCTTTGTCTTCTACTTCCAGTCTGTTACATCTATTTCTCTGTTTGTGCTGTCCCAGTCCCAGCTTTGTTTAGCCACCTTCAGTTTGTAATTCACTATGCTGGTTTGTGGGTAGTGTCAGGGTCTACTAAATAGTTTTTGTTATTTTCCTTTTAACTACATATATCGGACCTGTGTTTTCACTTCTGTTTTACTTTGGTTAACTCATAGCTTGTTTTATTTTTCTCTGGAGGGAGCATAAAGATTGTAAACACATTTGAATGTAGTTTTGGTCTACTTCATTCAGCAAATGTTAAATTCTTCAAGTGACTACCTTGTCTGGAGGAAATCAAGCAAATGCTTCAACTCTGTATAGTAAATTAACAAGTGAGAATTTGAGCAAAAAGAGGAAGAGGGGCCATCTACACAGTCTCGTTTTTCCTCACATCCTGTATCTTGTTCCTTTTTTAAGGATGTCAGCACCTTCTCACTCTATGTTAGAGGGGCCCTATTTAGTTCCTCTTGAATTGCCCCTCACTAGACTGAGTCTTGGAGGGCAAGAATAATTTTTCCCCATGTATTCACAGCATGTAGCACATAGTAGGCCTGCTATAAATATTTGAATTAATTATGAATTTTATTTAAGAATTACAGTGATCCTATACACACTTTTTTTCAAATAGTTATGTATTTACATACATAAATTTTTTGTATTGATTTGGACTGGTCATGGTCTGGATACTTTCCAAATCTATGTAATTCTTAGAAATCTTGAAGAGGCACTTTAGAACAGTGCTCTAAGAGGTTACCAGCCTAAATAAAATTATTTTAGATGTACTTCCTTGCTGGGAGAATAATCCTTGGGCAGGCAAATCTGGATGTGGAAGGAAAAGAAAATAACTTTTTTTTAAAGTTTATTTATTTATTTAGAGAGAGCACACACTCACGTGAGTGGGGAAGGGGAGAAAGAGAGGGAGAGAATATCCCAAGCAGGTTCTGCACTGTCATCACAGAGCCTGATACAGGGCTCGAACTCACAAACTGTGAGATCATGACCTGATAATCTAGACCAAGAGTCAGATGCTTAACCGACTGAGACACCAGACACCCCAGAAAAGAACTTTTATTTAAAATAATATGTAGCTCAAAAAAAAAATGTAACTCTTATTTTCCCTAACCTTTATGAACGCCTTCTCAAAAGATGTAATGGTTAGAGACCTCCTTAGTTGCATGTACATCCACCCTCTTCCGAGTAACTTATGGGACTGTGGGGGTAGGGAAAGAATGGTGGAGCCTTTCAGCTATTTTCAGTAACCCTGGTTCTGTTGTGCTCCCAGAAAGACATGAACCCAGTTTGTTGTTTGCCTTAACTCAAGAATAAAAATAATAGTTTTAAAAAATGATTGCCCCAGGGGTGCCTGGGTGCCTCAGTCAGTTAAGCATCCAACTCCGTTTCAGCTGAGGTCATGATCTCATGAGAATGTGAGAACAAGCCCAGCATGACTCTGCATTGACACACAGTGTGGAGCCTGCTTGGGATTTTTTCTCTCCCTCTCTCTCTGCCGCTCCCCTGCTCGCTCCCCTGCTCCTGCCCTTGCTCGCTCGCTTGCTCTCCCCCCAACCCCATAAACAAACATTAAAAAAAAAAAAAAAAAAGAGAGATTGCTTCAGTGCTAAATAGCAGTGATCTTTCCCTCAGTAGGTAGTAGCAGTCCTTGAATGGTCTAAAGTCTGTGTAATAGACCAGCAAGCATATAGACCATTATTTTATTTAGCAAATACTTATTTGTTAAACATTTAGGTTACTTCTAGTTCCCTTTTAAATTGTTGCTGTACTGTGATGAACATGTGTATGCATGTGGTTTTTCCCATATTTTGGGGTATTCCCATATTTTAGATTATAACCTGGGAATTTATCAGATGAAAGATTACTGATTCAGACTGTTCAAATAGTTGATAAAATCTACCTGATTACTTTCCAGGATATTAACATTTGCCATCATGGCAGCTGTGAGAATATGTGGATTTTTAGATAACTTGGATTCGACTTTTTCATTTTTAAGGTATCCAGTCTTGGACTTAGAGGAAGGAGTAAAAGACTTGGTGGGGTCAACATTAAGCACTTGACTTTTTATTGTTTGTTTTGGTTTTTTTCTTCTTCTTCTATTAGGCTGTGATTTGAGTCCTTTTGACCAGGTGGTATGCTGTTAGTAACAATGAACAGTTTTTTTTTGTTTTGTTTTGTTTTTTTTCTGGAGAGTAATGTAGCTGTTTTGGAGAAGACTATTTGGGCCTTTGAGCAATTTATTTTGAAGAAAGTAGATTATTTTAATGCTGGCCTAGAAGTCCTGTACCTGAATATCCTCTACCACACCTTTATAAGAAAAATGTAAATGAATGAAGAAGGAAGCTGTCATCAGAGGTGATTTTGGAAGAAGCAAGTTATGGGACAATATCTGGACCTAAGTCCTATGTTATCTTTAGCATCATAACTGATAACAATTACACCGTTCAAGACAGATGTTAAATTGTGGGTTATATTATCCCACAGGGAAAGGCCACATTAAACAAGATGGCCTAAAATAGTGTTGTATTAGTGCTTAAAAGGTTAAACTGTTTTCTGTGACTTTTCTGAAACAGGTGCTTTCTTAGTCATGCTGGGTAAATTAGTTATATAGTTACATGTAAACAAACATTAAAGATGAGAAGTATAGGGAGTTGCAGATTAATCAGGTCTCAGGGATGTTTTCTTGGCAGGACTTTTTAAACATAGGTTGCATCCTGAGAGAAGATTGAGTTACTGTATCTTTGTAATGTTCAACAGTTGCCAGACTAGAGAAAAACAGAATTGTATCTGCTTCCAGATACAGTACACCGTAAGTAATTTTGAATGAGGAAGGTATAGGGAAGTAGTGGAAGGTTACGTCAGAAACAATTTACAAGGAAACATTTACTTTTTGAATACTTAAAATAACTTTAAATAGACTTTATGAAATAGTTTTTTACTAATTAGATTATAAAGACGATGTTACTTTTAAAATCCTTAAATTACAAGGTGTTTTAGTGGATTGAGCATGAACTTTAGAGCCAGATAGACTTAGCTTCAAAATATGGCTCTGTGGCTTTAAGCAAGTCGGTTAACCCTAACTTGCAGTGTGTAAAGATCAGAGAGCCCCAGTTCAGTTCCTAGCATGAAGTTAGCTATTACCAGATTGAAGTTTTAAAAACTGCTATATTGCTTAGATTAAAAAAAAATGTCGTAATTTGTATCTTTCATCAAATTAATACAGCTAAAATTCTGGACAAGAAACTTTCTTCAGGTATACAACACTTTCAATTTGACACATATATATCATGTTAGTTTTCTATTGTATATAACAAATTACCTCACATTTAGTAGTTTAAAACACAAATCTATTATCTCATGGTGTACATGGGTCGGGAATCATGGGTTAGCTGCAGGGCCCTCTGTTCAGAGTCTTACTTGGCTGGTGCCATGATGTCATCAGAGGTTTGATATCCTCTCCGAAGCTCAGTGGCTGTTGGTTCAGTACGGCTCTTGTAATTGTAGGACTGAAGTCCCCCCATTTTCTTGTTAGCAGTCAACTGGTGAACGATTCAGCTCCTAGAGGGTGCCCTCCTGTCTGCCACATTGCCCTCTTCATATGCCTTCTGGCAACATAGCAGTTGTCTGCAGGTTTGGAGGAGAATCTCTTTTGAAGAGTTCTTCTTTTAAGAGCTTTCTCTAACTCCGGCCTGCCTTGATTAATTTAAAATCAACTGACTTGGGATCTTAATTCACTTGAAAATCCCTTCACTTCTGTGAAGGGGTTCATATCATTAGATTATATAATTTAACCTAACCATGGAAATGAAATCCACACTATTTACAGTCCTGCCTACACACCATGGAGTAATGGATTGTACAGGAGATGTGTACCAGAGGTGGGAACCTTGGAGGCCTTCCTTCTTAAGAATTCTGCCTCACGTGGACATACAGAATAATTGTGTGTGATTTTATCTTATCCAATGTGTGCACCTGGTTTCATGCCCATCTTATTTGGTCCTGGATCTATATAAACTACAGCATTTGAATATACCTTTTCTCCATTATATTGTTTGTTCTCCCTCTTTATAGGCATGGAGCTTCTGACCAAAGAAAATTGTCATAGGTAGAAGAGGAATATGCTTGAAAATTATTTACTTATGACCACAAGGGTCAGGGTTGGCCAGTTTCTTGTTTGGTTGGTTGGTTGGTTTTATACTTGTATAGGACTGAAATCTTAAGTTTTCAAAGAAACGGAGAATTAAGGAGAGGAAACCTGACCCTCTGATTTCTGTTGACCAAGCTAGCTACTTGTACTAGCAGTCTATAAGAGTGCTACTCATGCAGACTGCTTTAGGGATGACAGTTGAAGGCAAGTGAGCTTATTAAAACACTCTTCAAAGGTACCTTGCAAACTATAAGCTTAAGAAGATTGCAAAAAGAATATGAAACTTAAAGGAACAGACTGTTTTGAGAAGAGAATGTCTTTAAAGTGGTGAAATCCTTAGATTGAGGAGTCAGGAATGTGAAATACACTTCTTTCTATGAAATCTTTTATATGTCTTCAGATAAACTCAAGGCTCCTACCTCTATTCTAATTTTTGCCCGTATTGCATTTAATACATTATCCTATAGTTGGCTGCTTTGCATCCTTTTTTTTTTTTTTTTAACTGCAGTAAGCTCCTTGAGGGTGGGATCCATGTTTTATCTTCTTTCCTAACAACTCTTGACTTGGGGAGGCAGTCATAAATATTCCTTGATTCAGCACTTCATACCTCATCATAGTGGTAAAGAGTATTGGCACATTCATGTTTGTGGTGCGGAGACAAGTTTTAGCTCATGTCAAAACATTTTAGTAGTAGTAGTAGTAGTAGTAGCAGCAGCAGCAGTGAATTGTAAAGTTAGTGCCTTCAAGTGATACACTTTTACTCCTAGGAAGGTGTTTGGAAGCACTTTTAGTCTTATGAACAGGCCTGGTTATCTGTTTACCAGGCTCATAGCAAACCAGAACAAAAAATGGGCTAAGGAAGGTTATTATAGAAGTATTATTAATATAATTAGCATGCTACTTCATGCTCTGTCTCTGCCTTCCTCTCTGGTTACTTCTGTACTGGCTAGCCATACTGAACATTCTGCATTTTCTTGACAACACTGCTGTCTTTTGCCAGTTACCTCTCCGTAGCACCCAGTGCCTAGCAGTATCATAGAAAGATGATACTCTGTATATTGTACGGTGATTTGCTTTTGTTTCTTTTTCATAGCATATACTTTTTGGAGGTAGGAAACCATGTGTATCTTCTTGGTTTAGTGCCTGTCACAGAATAGACATTTATATGTAAGGGAAGAATGAGGCAGTGAAACTGAAAACCAGACACGTGGTCTGAAGCACATGGTCTTCTTCAATGTAGGGATAAGCACATTCACAAACCTTAACTTCCAAAGGTGGTTCACTCCACAGCACAGTGGAACAAGTGATGCTCATGATGTCCACAGTTAAAAATGCTGCAGATTTGAGCATATTTACATATGATGAAGGGAATTAACCTACAATCAAGCCAAGCATTTAAAACATGCAGTCATTTGCTTTGGGTCTTGTGATCATATCCTTTATTCTTAGGAAGGTTGCTAGGTTTGTGTTGAATAGAGCTGAGGTGTCTGCAGACTCTTCTTTTGTATACCTATGGTCACTATAGAAGTTTTGCTGCAAGTGTTCTGAAATCTCTCGTCTTCTTTGCATGATCATATAGGAGGTTAATTAAAAAATAGAATGAAAAAATATTAGTCTTAGTCCAGATGGACACTAATCTTTCTATACTTAAGATACATGATTTTATGTCAGGTTTTCTTAACATGAAGTCTTATCTGTCCTTTAGGGTTTTAGAATCAATACCAAGAGAAAAGCTATTAATAGGTGTTATACGGGAAACACAGGAAAGGTTTTGCATTTTTGAACAGTGCTGTTTTGCCTTTTAAAAAAGTTTTTTTTAAGAGAGATCCATTGCCAGAGGCAACCTTTGCCATCCTTATATTTGTTTTGATGTTTAAGATTAATTTTTAATTTCTTTCCAATCTCTGCTAACACAAATATTTAGAAAACCCAGACTGTCCTTCATAGACATGATTCTCCACATTGGTGCGGCTAGCCATGAACTATCCTTTTCTTCTCCCTCTTTTTCCCAGATATCTCCCGGGGCCAATTCAGCACCTCTACCTGGCCATCCTAACAAGGTGATTTGTGAAAGGGTGAAACTTCAGAGCCTGTTCCCTCTCCTCCCAAGTGATCAGAATACTACCGTTCAAGAGGATGCTCACTTCAAAGCTTTCTTCCAGGTTCTTATATATTTACCCTTTCCCTACATAGGGCTGAAAGTCACCGATACATTTTAGGTTGTTTTTAGGAAGGCTTGAAACAAAATTCTCAATATCTTCTTCTTATTTTCTATTGTATGTGGGAATAAGTATTCTTCTTAGAGGCCTTCTTCAATATAACTTAGCCAGCTTTTCTGAAGAATGTTTGTCTTCTCTTGAGCTGCTGTTTATTGTTTGACCACTTAATATTCTTTTTTTTTTTTTTTAATCTTTTGGTATCAATCACTTGTGCTAATAGGCCACATTCTATAGGAAAATAGAAGATATTACAGATATGTGAAATTGTGTAGGAATGGAAAAATGGAAGCATGCAAGATATTTTTTAAAGCCATTACTACTTATTTGTTTATTGCCTAGAGTTTGATAGTGATGTAAATTTCAGAAAGAAAACATGTTTCCGTACCTTCTATCACTTTTGAACCTGTGGATAAAATATGATTAAAATTTTTGTTATATGTAAAATGAAAATAAATTAAGGCAAGGACTATCGTTAGTTTATTGACAAGATTGCTAGGATGTGCTCAAATAAATTACTGGCTACTAAATTTCCAATCCATTACTGCTAGAGAAGCATGTTTTATAATGGAAGTCAGTATTTTTATTACCAAATGGAAACTAGTTGTAGAATTGCTTCTGTGTTTTAGGGTTGTGGGCCAAGGTATGTATTTGTATATGTGTATATAAATCTGAGGTAGTGAGAATCGCTAATCAAAACTTGGATTTTGGATAGAGCCATTTTTCTGTTTGTGTGGAAGTGGTAGGTTGGAACTTAGGACTAGTTCTGAAAGAGAAATGCTTGTGTGATACATTAAATTGAAGATATGAAATTTCTGAGAATAGCTTTGTAGGTGATCCAGGGCTCTGCAATCTGATATTCCTTGGAATTTGTGCCAGGTTCTCTGCTTTGCATGTATTGTCTCCTTTGTTTTTAATCCTCCTAACAACACACCAGTCGTGGATGATTTTCTAGATGAAGAAATAGGCTCAGAAAAACTCTGAGATGCTCTGTTACATAGCTAGTTATTGGCAGAGCAGAGACTTAAATTCACCTTTTGCTATTTCTTGTCTCTACTACAGCAATACCACCTGTAGAAATCAACAAGTATTTCTGTAAACACAACACAGTATGTTAAGAGACCTAGCTATCTGTATTGAATTAAATGGCATATTGACTACTGTTCTTGATACAGTTGGTCTGCAGTAGCTTGATATTTAGTAGCAAACCAGTATAGCTAAGGAAGAAATTGACTTAGTACCTTCCCTACTGCCACCACTAAACAATTATATGACACTTAATTTGTTTTCTAGACTTCTTTGTGTCTCTAGGCATTAAGTCAGTATTAACTTTAAACTCAAGGAGTTGCTGGCAAATGGAGTAAATTTAAACACGTTTTAAAAATGAAACAAAAAAGAGCCAGTTCCATTTGAGTGTTGCAGAAAGGTGAAAGATATTATTGTTAAATTTTTATTTATATCTCTAAACTTAAATCTTTTTTCTAACTTGAAAACAAGGCCCTCAGTATACTTGGCTCCCAGGGAACTCTGCCCACTTTTTGGCCTACCATTGTTCTGCATGAAGCAAAGTAAATCCTTCTCATATCCCCTTTGAGATACTGTCAGAGACCTTCAACTAATTCTGATAATAAAATTGGGTGTGATTTCTTGTTCCAGTTTTGCTTTTCTCAACCCTAGAATATTTAGTTTCCATGTGAAAAGGAGAAATCTCCCCATTTCTTATTCTCAGAGTTTTCTTTTAATGTGTTATGTTTTCTTGGCTTTCCCCCAAGTTCCTTCCCTCCTAGCTTTTTTACTTTTCCTTCCCTTTGGAACACTCCATTTTAAACAGACTCACCTACCTCTTACATTTTTTTCTTAAAGTATCCTTATCTTAGCTGAAACTAGTCTCTTTTTGGAGGACATCATTTTCCCTGCAGCCTTGTGTGGGAGTAAAAAAGAACTGTTGATTTTTCCTATTCCATACATGGGGATTGAGTATGTATCTAGTAAGTGGGATGGTCATAGAGGACATAGAAGTGTTTGATATTCCCCTGGGTCTTTGTTTCCAACCACCAGTTGTCTTTTAAGAAACATCTCATCCTGTTTTGGGCTATATTTGTTTTTCATCTCCACTCTTTAGCAGTTTTGTCACTGTCCTTGTTTATTAAAAACTTTTGTGTTTTGCTCCTTTTTTACTTGCTTGTTTTAGTCAAAATCTTTCAAATTTTGCATGCTCTTTTAATTTTTAAAATTATGAAATAATTCATATATGAAAGTTACAATGTATAAAGCAGACACATGTATAGTTAAAAAAAAAAACCCACCATGCATCTTAAGAAGTCAGCCATTCCCTATACTTTCAAGGTCTTCATATGACCTTCCATCTATCTACCTGCTGTCTGATACTTGTGCCTTGGGTAAAACTCTTGAGTTTTGTGTTTCGTATCCCTTTGCTTCTCTGTGTGGTTTCATCACATGCAGTATCCTTTAAACAGTATCACTATACTGTTTATTTTCTGAACTTAATATAAATGTTATCATACTTTGTATTTTGTCATTTTGAGATTCATCCATAATGATGCTTGTAGCCATGTATGTAGTTGATTCATTTTTCTTTTAGTGTTTCATTTATATGAATATGCTGTAGTTTATTCCCTCTCTTTTTGATCGACATTTCCAGTAGTTTACAGTTTTTTACTGTTATGTAAAACAGTTTTTTACTGTTATGTAAGTAGTGTTGCCATGAATATTCTTGTATCCCTTTCCCAGTGTATATTGAGTTGATATTTTAATTTCTGTGAAAATGATGGCTTTGTATATTTGTCAGTCTGAGTTTTCTTACAGAAGAAACGTACATGTGTGGGCATATTTGCATCTCTATAAAAATTAGTCTATATTTAACATTAGAATCAAAGGTACTCCCTATAGTTTTAGAAATTTAAATACAGTAAAATTCACCCTTTTGGTGTACAAGTCTGTGACTTTGGATGAATACATACAGATGTGGAACCACCATCTCAAACAAGACAATAGAACACTTTCATCTCCCCCAAAACTCCCTCTTGTCTCTCTCAGCCCCTTACAGTTTTAAAATTAAGTTTCTGTGCCATCAATCAATCCATTGATTGTGATTGTAGATAGCGTGCTTTCATAAAACAGATGCATTGTAGGGAACTTAGATTTCATGTCTAGCACACACCTTGGTTTCAAGGGTGTATGCATGTATCCTAATGATAGCTGTCTGATACTTTATTTTGTAAATTTACAAAAGTTAATTAGGTGATTGAAATTTTCATGATTGATACACAGAGAAATAGACTAGGTTTCTGAAAGAGAAGACTAATTATTGTAAAAAAAAATCTCTTCTCCAACAAATTTATAGACAGTAAAAATTCCAGCCAAAATATTAGAATTTTAATGATTTTAGAAACCTTATAGAGTTATTCTAAATTCATAAGAAAGATTTTCAAAGAAAAGACAGAGGGAAAAAACCTTTTTTGAAAATTGTTGTAAGGGGCAATATGCCATAATAGATGCTAAATCCTATTACAAAGAAATAACTCCATGTCACTGAGCTCCTTGTTGTTAAACACAGTGGATGTTTTTCAGTCCCCATCTTGCTTGACCTTTTAGTTGAATCCTTGCTCCATTTCACTGAGCCTTCTATCACCACACTCCATCCACTGTCTCATGAACTACTCAGCATGAAATATTTTTTAGAGTTCAATATTGGACCTTCTTTTCACTGTATAAGTTGTTTGGGGAAATTTTGTCCATGTCTGTACCTTCATTAACCTACCATCTATCTGTATACCAAAAACTCCTTAAATTTCTAGTCTCTGGACTTGAGCTGTCTGCAGAACAGCTCTACCTGGTTATCTCAGAGGGATCCCTTGATTTCAAATTGTTCTTATTATCTTCTCTGTTTTCATTGGTTTCATACTTATGCTTCAGATTTTTTATTTTAACCATTGATTTGTGTTTACAGCTTAAAATTATTACAGATTCATGATACATAAAATCGAGTGCTTTGGTGGAACTAACATTTGAAAACAAATTACACCATCAAGGTAATGTTTTTGTGAACCAATGAATGATGTTTTGTGTGATTAAACATTAAGAAAAAAAATAGAACATAAAGTCATCAATATATTCTTAAAAAATTAGCCATTCAGGCCTCCCTAAACCCAGGAAGCCACTTCTGGACTAGCAGTTATGGCCAGTGGTAGTAACATCATTTTCACACAATATTGAATTCTACTCATTATGATAGGACTGCAATGCTATATGACTAGAATCCCTTTCTAAGCACTCACTGCACGTATTTCATGAAAATACACTAACTTGAACAATATCAAAAAGCAAAAGTTCTGATTTTTTTTTTTTTTTTTTTTTTTTTTTTTGATGTATGCTTTTGAAAATACAGTATTCAAAGCCTCTTTCCCCTCTGTAGCTACAAATAAGATAACATCCCAGGAAGATGTACTGGTAGTGTGGTTATGAGTTTAGATTTTATTCTGAAATATTTTGAGCTGAGGAATAGCAGAGCTATACATTGAAGTCCAATGTGAATTATGTGAAACAGGACTATACATTGCGTAGTTCAAGGGCAGTGTAATCATTCAGTTGTCTTTGGTTCATCTTGACTAATAGAAACACATTAATCTGGATGTAGTTTAAACAAAGACTTCAGATTGTAGAAAATTAAATGAGAATATTTAGAGATCTTTTCTTAAGCCATATTGTGTGATTCAAATATGAATTGTTAATTTCCTGCTTTTCCTTGCTTATATCCTTCCTTTGCAAAAACAAAACAAGAGTCTTGTCTTGATGGTTATTCTTTATTACCAAATTGCTTTATATGGAGTGTTTTAGTTTAAGTACTTCCACATCTATTAAAATGAATGGAATTCAGGGGTGCCTGGGTGGCTCAGTCGGGTTAAGCATCTGACTTCGGCTCAGGTCATGATCTCACAGCTTGTGAGTTTGAGCCCCTGCACCAGGCTTTGTGGTGACAGCTCAGAGCCTGGAGCCTGCTTGGGATTCTGTGTCTCCCTCTCTCTCTCTGTCCCTCCCCTACTCACATGCTCTCTCTCTCTCAAAAATAAATAAACATTAAAAAAAAAAAATGTAAAATGAATGGAATTCAGTGTTTACTCTGTCTGGGCCATTTAAATTTAGCGTTTATTTCTTAATTGTGAAATGAGAAATTTTATCTTTTGCCAAAGATAGTTAAGGCAAGTAGAGAAAGTCTGGGAGTTTAAAAAGAGAATTAGGGATTCTTTTCTTTTCTTTTTTTTTTTTTTTAAGTTTATTTTTGCAAGAGAGGGAGGGGCAGAGAGCAGAGACAGAGAATCCCAAGCAGGCTCCATGAACTCCCAATCCATGAGGTTATGACCTGAGCCGAAATCAAGAGTTGGACACTTAACCAATTGAGCCACCCAGGCATTTCTGAAATGGGGACTCTAAGTCATGCTGTGCTTATTTGTAAGAGATGAAGAATAGTCTTGAATGATAAGTGGAGGGAAAGGACCATATTATTGTGTAATTTTACCCCCACCTATCTGGCCCCTCCCAGTTGCCACCTTGCTACTTTGAGAAGGAGGTCCATGAGGCTCACTACTGGTAGCTGAAGTCAGAGGCCATTTCAGTTTCCAGTTTTTATCTACAACTTGGAATCTGTTTCCACTTTGGGAAAAGTTGGTCTCCACAGGATCTCGCTTTATCTCCAAGACTTGCTGATTGAGATGTATAAATTTAATTTTATTAGATAACATTTCTTTTTACATAATTATATATAAATATATAAGATATATAAGAATATGTATTTTATATATGTATATATATACATGCATATGTGTTGCATGTGTGTACATATTTCTTTTACCATAACATTTTGATTTTAATGACTTTAGACTTGCTTTTGGAATCATGCAATGCATTTTTATGTCTCCAGGGTTGTTTTCACTTCTAATGATGATATTTTGGTTATAAAGATGATTTGGTGTTGGGACACCTGGGTGGCTCAGTCTGTTAAGCATCCTACTTCAGCTCAACTTATGATCTCGTGGTTCATGATTTTGAGCCCCACGTTGGGCTCTGTGTTGACAGCTCTGAGCCTGGAGCCTGCTTCAGATTCCCTCTCTCTCTTCCCTTCCCCCACTTGTGTTCCGTTTCTTTCTCTCTGTCAAAAATAAATACTTAGAAAATTTTTAAGGTGATTTGGTATTAATAGTGGTGTAATTCATTTTATCAGATGTTTAATACCAAGTATAAAAGCTAGCAAGCTAGATTTCTTTTGTTGTTCTTCCTTTCTTCCCTCTCTTGCCTCCCTTGATCCCTAAATCTGCACCAGTATTCTGTACCAAAACGGACAGTACTTGTGCCTCATTTGAATCAATTTCTGGAACTTTCTAAAGTCAGCCCACTGGCACAGAGTCAACAAGGAAAAAAGGGAAATTCTTCCACTGAAAATTGAAAAAGTAAATTTCTCTTTTATGGCGAGTCTATCCTTCGGGACTTTTGCTAAGAGAGTCCCTTAACTTGTTTTGGTAGTTTTCAAAGTGTAGTCCCACACCAGCAGTAGCAACCATCACCCAAGATTGTGTTACGAATGAAGATTCTTGGGCCCTGATCCAAAATTTCTTAATCAGAGACTGAAGAGCAGGCCGAACAATCTGGTGTTGCTGACGCTTGTAGAAGTAGAAGAACCACTGTCCAAGGTCAGGGGAGTATTCCTCCAGATTCTGCTGTGCATTCACCTCTGCCAAGAGAATTTGTAGCAGCATAATTCTGGACCAGTTTCTATATTAATTTCTAAGCTTAGAGGCTCATAGGCAACCTCTGTGGGTAATAAAAAAAAATTGAACCCTAAACTTGGTGTTGAGGAGCTAACCTGTGGTTTGAATTCTCAGGGGATAAATCTCTTCTTCAATTTCCAGTCCAGTCCAGAGTAGATCTGTTTTCTTATTGATTCTCCATGCCAGTGGGCTTTTTCTAGTCTCCTTCCCGCCCTTTTTTAAATGTTTATTTATTTTTGAGAGAAAGAGAGCATGAGCGAGGGAAGGGCAGAGAGAAAGGGAGACACACAATCTGAAGCTCGCTCCAGGCTCCAAGCTGTCAGCACCGAGCCCGACATGGGGCTTGAACCCACAAACCATGAGATCATGACCTGAGCCGAAGTCAGACTCAAAACCGACTGAGCCACCCAGGCGCCCCACTAGTCTTCCCTTTTATTGCAAGTATAGTACTTGGGAAACTTTGGCTCTTTGCAGGGTTCAGTGAGTGATAAGGCCATAGCTTCTGTGTCCCACCCCAAGATAAACCAAATCTGGTTTTTGGTTTTCCCCTTTGTTTCTGGTCCTTGGTAGTTTCCCTTTTTTTCTGAGTTCATTGTTACATTTAAAAACTATTTTTGTTGGGACACCTGGGTGGCTCAGTCTGGTTAAGCATCTGACTCTTGATTTTGCTCCAGTCATGATCTCATGGTTCAGTTCATGGGTTCGAGCCTTGCGTCTGGGTCTGCGCTGACAGCATGGACCTGCTTGGGATTCTCTCTCCCTCTCTCTCTGTCTCTCTCTCTCTCTGCTACCCCTCCCCGCTTTCGCATTTGCTCTCTCTCGATTTCTCGATCTCTCTCAATATAAATAAACTTTAAAAATATTTTTGTTGTATTTAAGCCATTATTTCTAGATGTTTCTATTAGGATTTTTACATTTAGTCCATGCTTTTGTCAAAACAAGTCTTTATACTTAATTTACCAAAGTTTACAGTACTTACATATTTTTTTCTGTAACTACAATGGTGATCTTTCACGCCTTGTCTAGGTTGATTATAAAATTGAAAACCAGTGAACAGTCTCCATAGTGTTAGGAGTATCTGTCTATTACAGTCATTTCAGGACTAAGTAGCATGTTGGCCCATGGAGGAGAAGATATAATCTTCTACCTGTTCTACTCCAGGGATGCTTTAGGTGACAAAATGATAGTGGATTTGTTTTCATCTTTGTTTTTTCTAGACTCTGGTTACCTTTCAGAAAAAAAATTTTTAACGTTTATTTTTTATTTTTGAGAGACAGAGCATGGGCAGGGGAGGGGGCAGAGAGAGAGGGAGACACAGTATCCCCAGCAGACTCCAGGCTCTGAGCTGTCAGCACAGAGTCCCATGCGGGGCTCAAACCCAGGAGCCGTGAGATCATGACTTTAGCCGAAGTCCAGTGCTTAACCAATTGAGCCACCCAGGCACCCCTGGTTACCTTTTATACTTCCTATGATAGAATAACCATGTGCTTAAGTTTTGTAAGAACTTCCAAGTTCTCAGTCGTACTGTTTTTGAACTCATATTATTTAGAGTATATTTCTTGGAGTCCTCTAGCTTGTTCTAATTGGAATAGTTACTTTTCAGTCCTGAGATGTCTTTTCATTGCACTTCTGAGTTACTATTACTGTTCATTGGATCCTCTGTGTGTGTCTGTGACCGCAAATAAAAGACAGCACACACATGTATGCACACATAAAATCAATCAAGTAAAATTTTTTGAAAGATGTGTGAGAAGCAGCTTTGAACCTTTATATATCTGGCAAGTCTTTCCTTTTGCCTTCACAGTAGATTAGTAGTTAGGTTGGAGTATAAAATTCTAGGTTCAATATTTTCCCTCAGCATTTTTAGCATCTTTTGTTTTCTGAGGGAATGCTAATCTAATTCTTGTTTCTTTGTAGGTTATTCCTACTTCCCTTTTCTGGAAACTGAGGATATTTTTGGAGTTCCTTAGAGTACTAAAATTGATGAGGAATGTGATGAAACCATGTTGTATATATGTAGTAAACTAACTTCTTAATACTTCCCTGTCTTTAAATATCCATTTTGGTTTTCTATTACTTTGAGTAAAATAGGAAGAGTTATTACCGTAGTACTAATGAATAGCTCACTTCTCTCCACTTCCTATTCTTTGTCTCCTCTTTTTCACTAATGTGAATCTATCACAGCACACAGAAGAGATAGGGAACTTTCTCAGTCACCTTGTCTCTTAAAAACAATGCATTTGCAGTTTGTTTTTGTGGGTTTGTACCATTCCCCTCCATTTTGGGCAGTGACTTTTTAGAATTCAAAGTCCCTATCATAGCTTGCATTAAGCTTCGCAGTATAAGATACATATATGAAAACTGAAGATTGTGATTGGTTACTAGCGTTTGGTAGTTTAAAAAAATAAAGTCAAATTTGGTTGACCAACCGGAGATCACTTATTTCTAGTGCTTCTGTGTAGTTAATGTATGACTTTGCCAGGTATTGATCATTCTGCTTTGTTTTAATCAAAATATCTACATTTCATTGGTATTTTTGAAGTTTTAGGGTTATCAGAACATAACTGATTTTCTTCTTAAAATCAAAAGGTAAAAACAAACATACTTTTAATAGCAAGCACCATTAAATCTAGGGAGAAAATAAGGTGTTTCTTTATGGTTCTGAAAACTATTTACTATTTTAATTATAATGATAAATTTGAATTATCCTTTTTAAAGTTTATTTATTTTGAGAGAGAGAAAGCAAGAGAATCTGCACACGAGCCAGAGAAGGGCAGAGAGAGAATTCCAAGCAGGCTTCGCACTGTCAGCACAGAGCCTGATGCAGGGCTCAATCTCACAGTGAAATCATGACCTGAGACGAAATCAAGAGTCAGATGCTTAACCGACTGAGCCACCCAGGCATCCTGAATTATAATATTTTTAAATATAGAAAGACAGTGACATCGTTTTTGGAACACCTCTGCTTAATAATGTGGAATGATCAAAAGTAACCATTTAGGAATTTGCTTTATTTTTATCAGTTTAGTTAATTCTTGTTTATCTCTTTAAATCTAATGTTGTAGTGTTGTAGCCCCATATACTCTTTTGCTAATCCGATTTTTTTTGTGCTGGCAACAGGCACCAATTATTTTGCACCCAGAAGTGCTCTAATGACCAAGTAATTAGAACTTGAAGGAGTAGATTTGAGATAAGAGAGGTTCTCTTAGAAAATAGATAGACATTGGTTAGCCAGACATTGGTTAACTTGAAATTTTGATAGTTTCTGTGAGACTGGATGGGAAAATTCTATGGAGAATCCTAGAGAGTTACTAATTCAACTAAGAGATCCATACCAATTTTATAGCTAGTGATGCTGTGATCCTTGAAAACTCAATGTGTAACAGGTACAGGTTTTGAATTATTCACCACTCCCACGATTTACCTGAAACTCTGTGTCTTCCTCAAAATGCTGTAATGTTCTCGTTAAGAACTAATGATCTAGATCAGTTGACTCTTTATCTGTTTCATAAAAATGTTATTTTATTCCTCTAACCCTTATTAAAGAAAATGTAATGACCTTAAATAGTGGGAATAAAGAAGCAGAAGGGTGTTATTTAGAATCAAGTCAAGGGCCTACTAAAATTATTCCCCCTCCTCAGCTGATCTCACAGATGAGAATTGATCTCTAAAAATGTAACTTAACTGATGGGGGAACATAGTGGAATTGGTTTGGGATTTTAAATAAATGGTCAAGTTCCATACAATTGTTTATTACCTTATTGTTCATCTTAAATGTCCATGAGTTTTGTGATGACTTTTAAGAAACAGATTTTACTTTCCATTTGATACTTATTGTGTATCTCCCTTCCCCTATTCAGCCTCTTTTTTCTTTAAAGATATTTAATTTGGGTTGACAGCATATTTTTCCCCTCCTTTACTCTTTAAGGTAAATATGTTTAAACGCCTGTGCATATATAGTAATGCAAAATCCTTAAAAGGTCTCATTAAGTTGATTGATTTTGTTGCATTGGCAGAGTGAAGATAGTCCGAGTCCCAAGAGACAGCGCCTCTCTCATTCAGTCTTTGATTATACATCAGCATCACCAGCTCCCTCACCACCAATGCGACCATGGGAGATGACATCAAATAGGCAGCCCCCTTCAGTTCGATCAAGCCAACATCACTTCTCAGGGGAACGATGCAACACACCTGCACGCAACAGAAGAAGGTTAGTTGATTACAATGTATTTCTTAAATTCTCTTCCATTGATAGATTTGTTTTGTTTTTTTTTTTATGTCAAAAAGCATTTTTTCTATAGGCATTTTATAAACATTCATACACATTCACATGAAGAACGTGACATTATTTATAGACTTCCACACAAGATCATGAGAGTTCATTTAGCTTATGGTTGACAGGTGAAGAAATTCAAAGAGGCTAAAGTGATTTACCTAAAATCAATCCGTGGCATCATATATGCATTCAGCTACTTTATGGTTTAAGGTGTTTTGTAGGCTAGCCTACAATCCTGATTACAGAAAAATGAATTTTATAGCTCACAACTGTAATGAAATACAGAAATCCTAGAAATGAGATACTCTTTTTTAGTCCATTCCTATTTCTTGTGTATCCTTAAGGCAATTGGGAACTTAATTAGGTTTCTTATAAAACCGTGCAGCCTCTAGTACAAAAGAGTGACTGAAGTTTACTTCAGTGCTCAGTCCTCTCTCTCATGGGACTTGGCCCCTGTCTTTCTTTCCTGGGGGAATGTATTTCTTCTGAGCTTCTTCCTCTTTAGTTGTGGCCTGAGTACATACATTTCTTATTCAGGGAAATCGTGAATCCTTGGAGTGAGTCAGCTGTTTGCATGTCCAGTATGTTGGTAATCTAAGAAATATTGAAGGTCTGGAGTTAGGAAGGTGTTATGGACTGAATGTGTCTTCTCAAAATTCATAGTTGAAGCCCTAATTCCCCAGTGTGGCTGTATTTGGAGATGGGGTCTCTAAGGAAGTAACTAAGGTTGAATGCAGTCATAAGGGTGGGGCCCCCAATCCAGTAGGATTGGTGCCCTTTTAAGAAGAGACACCAGAAAGCTCACTCGGTCTGGCATGTAAGGACAGTGAAAAAGGTGGTCATCCTGCAAACCAGGAAGAGAGCTCTCACCAGAAACCAGCCATGCTGACATCTTGATCTTGGACTTTCAGTCTCCAGAACAATGAGAAAATTAATTTTTGTTGTTTAAGCCACCTAGTCTGTGGTATTTTGTTATGGCAGCCCTAGGAAACTAATAATGAAGGATCTTAAAACCACCATTCTTTGTTCTAAATGAGACAAAATAAACTTGTTTCTGAGTTATGGTCTGTTGAGACCCTAAGACTTTTACATTACTTGGTGCGTTTTTACCCAATTTTATGGGAATGTTTAAAATAATGTATGTCAACCAGGTAAAATATTTTATAGCTGTTAAATACAATAGCTGAGACAATATGGTTGTTTGTTTCAGGGTTACAACCTGAGCATCTACTGTAATCTTTCCTATTGTTTTATGGTGAAATGTGTCATGCTTTCAAAAGAACCTGTAAAACAAGCATACACTTAAAAGGGTAACACACAAGTGTACCAACACCCAGGTTAAAATAAAACATTGTTACTACTTCACAAGACCCTGTTCATCCTTCCTAAAGGATAAACCCTGTCCTGTGATTTGACGACATTCCTTTGTTAATACTTTCTAATACTTGAATGTATTCTAAAATGATGTAATTTTAGTTTTTGCTAATTTTACTTTCATTTAAATGTATTCGTTTTTTACTTTGTTTCCTAAGCATTCTATTTTTAATGTGGGTAGCAGTAGTTCTCCATTATATTGATATGCCATTATTTATGTTTCTATCTACTACTGAGTAATGGTGATGCTCAGTTTCTTACTATTATAAAGAGTGTTATTAGGAACCTTTCATGTACACATTTCCTCGTGTACATGTGGAAACATGTCAATAGTGTATAAGCCTAGGACTAAAGGCTCTGGGCCAGCAAGGGAATGTCAGAAGTGTCTGTTCCAGATGGTAGTGGTAACTAGCTGTGGGTTCTAAAATTGAAGAGAAGCTTTGTGCTCTAAGGTCATGGAAACACAAAGGGGAAGGATAGGGAGCACTTAACCTGGAAAACTTAACTATGGGCTTATCCTGCCCAGCAGTCTGTTAGGATTCCTTACTCCATTCTCCCTTTGATATTTTATTGTAGGCTAGCTAATACACTTAGTTGCCAGATATCCTCCCAGAAGCAGGCCGTGCAAGTAGATGTAATATCCAACAACAGTCTAACGTAATTTCAGATACAAAATGAAAGGAGGACGCTAAACTCCATAAAACAAAGAACTTGAAGAAACCGTTAATAGAACAGACAGAATTTTTGAGTAAGTGTAACATGAGAGAGATGCAAGAAGATACTATATCCATAAAAATCAACTAAAAACCTTACTTGGTAGAATTTAGAATTAGTAAATATGTAGAAAAGGTGTCCTAGTTTCTGGAAGATCAAGTGGAGAAATTTTCCCAGATATAGTGTAAAAGGCAAAATGAAGTGTGGATAAAAAAAAGTTTAAATATAGAGACCAAGCCATCAGTTCTAAGTATGTCTAATAATATTTTCAGATGGAGACAATTGAAGGGGCCTCTTAAAAAAATTTTTTTTTAAGTTTATTTATTTATTTTAAGAGAGAGAGTGTGAGCAGGGAAGGGGCAGAGAGAGAATCCCCAGTGCAGGGGCTCAATCCCATGACCACGAGATCATGACCTGAGCTGAAACCAAGAGTCAGGATGCTTAACCAACTGAATCACCCTGGCGCTCCTCATGTGGGGACCTTTTTATTCTATTTTATTCTTTTTTTTTTTTTTAATTTTTAAATTTTATTTAAATCTAAGTTAGTTAACATATAGTGTAATAATGATTTCAGGAGTAGAATTTAGTGATAAATTGCTTCTGTAATAAACCCAGTGCTCATCCCAACAAGTGCCCTCCTTAATACCCATCACTCATTTAACCCATCCACCCACCCCCCTCCAGCAACCCTCAGTTCTTGCGGTTTCCCCTATGTTTGGGACCTTTCTAAAGAAATAATGCAAAATCATTTCCCAGAATGTAAGAAAGACTGAGTTTTGAACAGGATTTGAACTTTCAGAACATACACGAAGGACAAATAAAAAATTGACAAATATTCCAAGACAGAAACTTTTTTAAGTTCTGCTAGCTGCCTTATCATCTAAGTGTAAAGCCAAAACATAAAAACATTTCAAATATTCAAAGACAAAATTGACCAGCAAGAAATCCTCCTTGAAAGAATTATTAAAAATTATACTCTCCCCAGGAAGCAGAAGAATAAATGCAAGAACTATGATTCAAGACCATTGGTTGGCAAAGGAAACAATGACATGCTTTTAAGTCTGAATAAGGTCTGTTTAAAAAAGAGAAAGAAGGTGGCTCAGTAGGTTAAGCGTTCAACTCTTGGTTTCAGGTCAGGTCATGATCTCACAGTTTGTGAGTTCAAGCCCCGCATTGGGCTTCATGCTGATAGCTTGGACCCTGCTTGGGATCCTCTCCTTCTTTCTCTGCCCCTCCCCTGCTAGTGTGCATGGCCGGCCTGCCTCTCTCTCTCCCTCTCTCTCTCTCTCTCTCTCTCTCTGTCAAAATAAATGAACTTCAAAAAGACTAAAAAAGAGAAAGAGGGGTGCCTGGGCATATCAGTCAGCTAAGCATCTGACTCTTGATTTTGGCTCAGGTCATGATCTCCCCGTTTATGAGATTGAGCCATGTGTTGGGCTCTGCACTGACAGCATGGAGCCTGCTTGGGGCTCTCTCTCCCTCTCACTCTGCCCTTCTCCCTCCTGCTTGCACACGTGCTCTCTCTCTCTCTTAAATAAGTAAACATTTAAAAAAATACAAAAGAAATATGGAAAAGATCTGCACATGAGATGGGGACAGAGAGAGAAGAGTGTATTAAGGGTAATTACTAGGAGAATAGAAATACAAAATGTATAGCTTCTACACATTGAAACAGATAGTATATCTAGAAAACTCCATCTAACAAAAGGCAGGTAAAGAGGAGGGAACAGCTTTGGGCTATTTACAGTTGATACACCTAAAATAAAATGACAGTACGATAAAGTCAACTGAAAGAAATATTTGTCCATATTTTATCATTTCTTATTTCTAGATTTTCCAGTTCTGCTTCCTAAATACTCTGTCACAAAGACATACCTACCATTTAACGAGGGGCCATATAGTGAAGATATAGAGACATACATGTCAGCATGAGGACTTGGATCTTAATTTGTGTTTAGTGTGAATGCTGTTGAAATTATTTTTGAGTAGAGAAGTGAGAACAAGTAGCAACAACAGAATAGAACAATAATAAAAGGGGACCTTAAAGTTTGTGTATAGGTTGAATAGATTTTCAGGAGATGAATGATCTGAGCACATAGATTCTATTTTGATTTTAAGGTACATATTTTTTCCCATGTTAACATCTAGTAAGGACTTAGAATTGATGGTATATCATAGTTTAATTAGCAACTTTTCCTCTTTTTAGTGATACATAAAACAGTCCTTTATTTTACTTTTTTAAGATTTTCTTTTTAAGTAATCTCTACACCCAGTGTGGGACTCAAACTCACAACCCCAAGATCAAGAGTTCCTCACGTTCCACCAACTGAGCCAGCCAGGCGCCTCATAATACAGTCCTTTAAAATATCTGTACAGATACAAAAGATATGTGCATACACATGAGTTAGTATATGTAGATACATTTTCTTGTTTTGTTCTTTTAGGGAGGCTAAAAATAGTGATTCATGTGTAGGAGTAAGCACACCTCTCTTCTGAATACCATTCTGCAATTAAAAGAACCAAGGCTCTTTGGAGAACTGGTTAATTCCAGAACTGGTGTAGGGAAAATACAGGATGAGGGAGCATGTATTATGGTGCCAGATATTAAGGAAGTACTCCAAAGGATAGAGATGTAGTGAAAGGACACAGGAACTAAACAAAGTGCACAGAGTTGAAATAACTTGAACAAGAAAAACAGTAGTGTGGATTATAACCCAAACAATAAAATATCTGTGAGTTCATACTGATTATAAATAACTGAATAAACAAAAGTGGGAGAGAAGTGACAGTTCTTCCTTACAGAATTGCAATCAATACATGTAGAAGAAATGAGGGGAATAGGAAATCAACATTAGAATAGCGTAATAATGATAGCTGAATATCCATTCATGCATGCTAAAATTATTGGCAAAACTTTCAGCAGAAGCAGAAAGTTTGCATGTTCTCAAAGTAACTCACCCCCAAGTATTTGGTAATTACAAAAGGAAGAATGGTGGTTTTGTAGTAGAGGGTTTTGGCAGACACAAGTTTAGCCAAATGGTCAGTGATCCATGCATATGTCCCAGTGATGCATATCGATGTCATGTGCCCCTAGATATGGTGCACTGAAATGGGCAGAACATCTCTGTGGTATCCTTTCCAGTAATATGTAACATCAGATATATCGTGAGAAAACTCAAGACAAACCCAGGTTGAGAGACATTCTGCAGAGTAAATGTCTTCAGAGAGGTATCAAGGTCATGAAAGATAAGGAAAGACAGGAACTGTCACATTGAAGAAGATTAAGGAGCTATGACAACTATCTGCAATAATGAGATCTTGTATTGGATTCTCAACAGTGGGGATATTGGTGGAAAAATTGGTGAAATCTGAAATGCGCTCTGTTGTTTAATAGTACAGTACCAAGGTTTATTTCTTAATTTTAATAATTTCTCTGTGCTTATGGAAGATACTAGCATGAAGGAAAGCTAGGTGGTGAAGGGTATGCAAAAAAAAAACTATGCTAAAATTATCTCAGAACATTTAAAAAGTGAGTTCTAGGGCGGATGGCATCTTAAATTCAATGATATATAATATGTAGATTTTGAAGTAAATATATGTAGACTTTGCAAAAAGAGACATACTAAAAATAAAGATAGAGGAAGCAGTTAATGGAACAAGAACCTGGGGAGTGGTATCAAGAGTACTATTGAAGAGTTAATGTCGCCAAAGAGTGTCCTCGTTCTCTTTAAGATTGGGCAGTTGGGGGTGAGAAGATGCAGATTTAGAAGTACAGAGGTGACCTGATAATCCGTGAAGATTGCTGAGGTAGCTGTGTGCAGCTAGGTCTGGAAGGGGGCTGTTTGGCCTCTTTTGCCCAATGTAGAGTACATTTTAATGAGGCTGCTTTTTTGAATTGCATTGGTGCTGAGCCATTATAAAAAGCAGTGGAGATAAATTGTAGAATTGTAGAGAAGTAGAAAATGGAAGTCTGCTCACAGTAACAACTTGATAAAATTTGTGTTTCACTTTCTTGATTCCTTTTTTTTTTAAATTGAAGTAAAGTTGACACACAGTGTTTCAGGTATATAACACAGTGATTTGACAAGTCTATATGTTACGCTTTGCTCATCACAAGTGTACCTATCCTACCATCTGTCACCATACAACACTCTTACAATACCATTGACTATATTCCCTATGCTGTACTTTTCATCTCCATGACTTGTTCATTCCATAACTAGAAGCCTCTGCCTCTCACTCGCCGTTTACTCATTTTGCTCCCCCTACCCCACTCCCCTCTGGCAACTACCAGTTTGAGGAACTATGTCTTTCTGTATATCTTAGCCAGATAGACAAACATGAAGTGCCCATTAAGCACATGTGGAATACTGACTGGCAAGATACATGAAAATTAAAATTTATTATATGTTTATAAGATAAAGGGAGCAAAATAGTGGGTCAAAACTGTAAAATTGCTGATATTTGACTACTTTTGCCTATACAAAGGGCAGTTTCATACAGTTAAAACAAAAGACTCATTAGTGGGCTATTGATTTCTAAGTACATGCAGAGCTGAATACCAGTTTTGTTACTTTTTTAAAAACATACATTCTGTTTAAATGTATACGTTTTTAGAGCTGATGAGGAACCATAGCAATTATTTAGTTGCTCAGGCTTTTGCCCTAGCATAAACGACTGATGGATTGCGAGGAGAGACAATACAGAATCCTCATGGATTGATTACAACAGTGAATATTATAATGACTTTTTTGACATTTGCTATATTACAGTCCTCCTGTCAGGCGCCAGAGAGGAAGAAGGGATCGTCTGTCTCGACATAATTCCATTAGTCAAGATGAAAACTATCACCATCTCCCTTATGCACAGCAGCAAGCAATAGAGGAACCTCGAGCCTTCCACCCTCCGAATGTATCTCCCCGTCTGTTACACCCTGCTGCTCATCCACCCCAGCAAAATGCAGTAATGGTTGACATACACGATCAGGTATAGTAACAGAATGTCCAGGAAATACAGATGCTAAAAGTTGGTGGCAGTTTATTTGAGGTTGGTTTTTGTTGTACATTTGTTTTAATTTTACCTGAAAGGAAACGGTCTTCCCTAAATTGAAGCTGTTTTAGATTCATTGATTCATTCTTAAGGATTGAAATTTAAATTCTACATAGCTGAAAAGAAAGTTGAACTTCAAAAAATGAGCAAGGTTATGAAAGCTCAGAATGGCTTCATGTAATAGTTGGTTTGAAATGACTGATGACAGGATTAATAGGAGATAGCAGACAGCTGGTGGTTTGAATACATATGCCTATTTTCCTCTCCCTTCCAGTTTCTTCTGGAATAATTCAGTAGGAGAGACAGTTGGATGCATCTTGGCTTATAGGTTTACATGGGTCTCCAAAGAGATGACAGGTAGAAGGCTTCATTTCCTTTTGTTCCTGCCAGGAACTGAGGGACTAAATGAGAAGAGGGCTTGCCAGTCTTCAGAGCCTGCGAGTAAAGATCAGAATTGTTTATATTTCTGTGGAGTTTCTGAAGTCAAAAAAACACAAATCTAGATGTATTCTAATAAAGTTGCTGAATTTTCAGGATGAGGAAAAAATCAAGTTTATAGACAGGAGAAATTAACAAAGGAAAGAGACTCAGATTAGCATCCCTTTTTTTCATCTACACTAGAGTGTGGAAACAATGAAAAAATTGAAAGAAAATATCTCCCAGGCACCATCTTCTATCAGACTTGTTCTTCCCTTGTGTTAATGAAACAATTCAAAAAATTTATCATGCAATAAGAAGTTCTAAAAAGAAAACATTTTCTAGACCACATTCTTTGTGGTCATAATCTGATACAACTATAAATTATAAGTTTGAAAATTGATTTAAAAAATGACACTGAAATATTTGAGGCAGATTATAATTAAGGAAAATTAAAGGAAAAATCCTATCAAAGTCATATGCCTAGAACTGTTTTCTGAGAAAATTTTATAAACCTTCGTTATTTGTTTTAAAAATTGAAAATAAATGAACTAATTGCTTGAGTAATTAGGGGGGGAAAATAGAGTAAACCAAAAAGAATTGAGAAGAATAAATTACTAGGAAATACAATTAAAATTAATAATATGGAAATCTGTTTTGAAGCAGCACAAAGGAAACCCAGTCCTGGTGCTTTGAAAAATTGATAAGAATGGCAAGCACCTTGTGAGCTTGGGTAAGGAGAAAAGAACAAATACATAAATAAGAGTAGGATTGATAAAAAGATCTATATCCATACACATAGGAAACATTCAAAGAATTTTCTTCAACTGTAAAATAAAAACAACTATTTTATAAGGGATGTTGGAATAATTGAATTATTTTGATCACTTAAACTAGTACCAGTGATAAGTACTCCGGTATTAGCTTAATTAACTTTGTTGTTAGCTATTATAATGAAAGTCTATATATAACTCTGGGGCAACAGAAAATGTGAAGTTCCAAAGTTGAACCAACAATAATAGAAAATTTTGAATTACCACATAAGTGTGAAAGCTACTTAAAGATTTACCATTGAAGAAGTACAGTGACCAGATGGCTTCACAGATGATTTTTCTAATCTTTAAGGAACACTCATGTAATAATACACAAATGATTCTAGGCTTTTCTTAAGACCAGTTTTCTGATTACTTTATGAAAGCCACATCATTTTAATATCAAGAGTAAATAAAGATAATAAAGTAAATAAAAATAATAAAAATAAAATGGGGATTGCTATCTTTAGTTTCTGTAGAAACTATCCCCAAAGAACGGTAGAAGAAAACTCTCGAATACACAGATTTTTAAAAAAAATTTTTTAATGTTTATTTAATTTTGAGAAAGAGAACACTAGCAGAGGAGGGGCAGAGACAGAGGGAGACACAGAATTCAAAGCAGGCCCTGAGCTGTTAGCACAGAGCTGGATGCGGGGCTCAAACTCACGAACCGCGAGATCATGACCTGAGCTGAGGTCAGATGCTCAACCGACTGAGCCACCCAGGCACCCCCACAGAAAGATTTTCTAAGTAGATGTTTAGAAATACAATCTAGCAATGTATCAAAAAGAGTAACCTATGAATAAACAAGGTTTATTCCAAATAAGAGGATAGCTTAATATGAAAATATTCATATTACATCAACAAATAATAGGAGAAAATGATAGTGATTTTATCAGAAGATGTTGAAAAGTCAGTTAAAATTTAGTAAAGACTCTAATAAGATAGGACAAGAAGGAAATTACTTAAATATAATAAATAAAATTATCCTAATTTTATCCTAATTGGCCAGCAATGAATCAGCAACTAGCAGTGTTTGTTCTGTCCATTTTTATTTAATGTTAGTTCTACCAAATGTAGTAAGATAATGTAGTAATGGATGTAAAGCAGTGAAAGAAATAATTGTATTTTTCTCCTCGTTGTGTAATTGTAGAAGAAAACACAAATACTAATTTGAAAGGATTTGATACATTGCTCAAATACAGATTATATGTACAGAAATCAGTAACTCTATGTCCATCAGTTGAATAGATAAAATATGGCATATCCATACAATGAAATATTCACTTAAATGTGTAGTGAAGTACTAATTCATGCTACACCATGGATTAACCTTGAAAACATGCTAAGTAAACCAGTCACAAAGGGCCACAATTATATGAAATGTCTAGAATAGGTAAGTCCATAGAAATAGATGAATTCTGTTCCCAGTATTATTATGGAAGCTAAACCAGGACAGAAGGCAAGAAAAAGAGTGTAAGAATAAGAACAAATAACACCATCACTATCTGCAGGTGGAATGATGATAATGCATAGAAAAATTGCAGAGCATCTTAGGTGAACATTAGAATTAAGAATTGAACAGATTGATAGGTTACAAAAACAGCTGTCAACAATCAGTTGTGTTTTTCTATACCAGAATCAAACATAATAAAAACTTGTAAAAAGATATTTTTATGCTAAACAACCCAGATTGTTTCAAGAGATAAGCTGTGGTGCTGAAGGTGAGGAAGGGTGATGCAAGTGGCAGTTACAAACTTAGAGGTCTTCTAATTAACTGCAATATGTAAACCATTTTTGGATTCTGATCCAAAAAAAGAAAAATGCGTTTAAAATTTTTGATATTGATGACACAATTGGAATTTTGAACTAGAATACTTTATTTTTAAGGGATATACCTTATTTTCCTAAGGGATGTTAATAATGCTATTGTGATTGTGTCTTCCAGGAATACGTACTAAAATATTTATTAAATGATGGATTCTTGGGATTTGCTTCAACAAAATACAGGAAAGGGAGAAGTTGATGGAAGTTGATGGGTTAATGGTTTTGGAGGCTAAGTGTTACATATAGGGGTTCATTACACTACTTTTGAGCATGTTTGAAATTCTCCATAATATTCAAGTAAAAAAGTTTCACTGAAAAGTCAAAATAGTATGCAGGAAGTTATGCAACAATCTTAGCAAAAGATGTTTAAGATTTCTATGTAGAAGATTATAAAACTTTGTTGGGGCAGTTTAAAGAACACTTATCTAAATACTGAAGGTTTGGCTTGAAAGATCCAATTTTGTAAAAACTGCTTGTTGTCAAAACTGACATGGAATAGATAAAAATAATGTAATGTCCAATAAATGTCCAGTAAGTTTTTGGTGTACCTTGGGCAGCTGATTCTGTAATTTCTATGGCATTTTATAAAGGACCTGGAATTACCTAGAGTGGGGAAAAGCAAACTACTGCTGGCTGTTTTTGTAGAGTTTTATTGAAATACAACTATGCTTGTTTATCATCTATGGCTGTTTTGTGCAGAGATTAAGATGCCCACAATCCTAAAATATTCACTTTCTGGCTCTTTCTGAAATAGTTGGCCTACTGCCACTCTGGTCTAGTGATTCTCAAAGTATGTCCTAGATAATCTGGTGGGCAGAACATCACCTACATGTTTGTTAGAAATGCAAATTTTCAGACTACCTTAGACGTTGTGATTCAGAAACTCTTGGTGTGGACCCAGCAACCTGTTTTAGGTGATTCTAATGCCAGAACACTAAATAGGCTAATGAAGTAGAACATAAAGCCCAGAAATAAACCCACATATTTGTGAATACTTGAATGATAAATGACTTCAACAAATGAGTTGGAAGAAGACAGAATTTTTAATAAATGATCCTGGGACAATTGGGTATCCAAATGAAAATATGAAACTGGATCCTTTATCACCTGCCATTCACAAAAGCAGTTCTGGGTAGATAAAGATGTAAATGTTAATGGCAAAACTATAAGCTTTTGAGAAAGTAATGTAGCAATAGCTTCATGATCTTAAAGTAGGGAAGGCTTTCTTAAGACATAGGAAGAGTACTAATCATACATAGAACTGTTGATATATGGTCAGAAATAAACTTAAACATTTATTTGTCACAGGTGCTAAAGGAATTCAGGGAAGGAAAGGGAGGTCGGTCTTAGTAATGGTGTGGTAACAACTGGGTACAGTGCAGATCAATTTGAACCTTGACTCCTACTTAGTATCCTACACAAAAATAAAGTTGGGTTCTAGATCTAAATGTGAAAGGTAAAAAATTAAGTAGTTAAAGGAGATTGCCTTCATAAGGTAGGCAAAGATTTCCTAAACAGGATATATAAATAGCCACTTAATAAAACCCCAACATGGTATATTTCATTAAAATAAAAAATTACTGCGTATCCAAAGATAGTATTTAAAAAGTGAAAAAGCAAGTCACTGCTTGGAAGAAAGTATTTGCAGTATTTTCATGGAAAAGGCTATGAACCAGAACATAAAAAGAGATTCAGTAAACATTTCCATGAAAATCAGATATGAATGCCTTTGAACATCATTTTTGACGGTTCTTTATCACTAAAGCAAAAAGACAAGTAAATAATTAGGTTGAATCTTTGATTGAACAGGTAGAATTGTATACATAGGAAAGTGATTTTTTAAATTCTGGAATTAAGTTGGATCAGATTATTAGTTTCAAAATACATAAAAATCTAACTTTTCTCATAGTGCTAACCAATTTATATGGAAATAGAAAAAAACCATTGACAATATAATTAAAACCTATAAACTTTAAAGGAGCTTTGAGGAATAAATTTTGTAAGAGTAATACATCTTTATGAAGGAAAGTAATTTCTTGAAGGACAGTACTATAGTATTGAATATGTGGCATAATATTCCAATGAAAAGCCTTAAAATAAAATTATGTGTCCTTTATAAAATAACATAACCTTTAACACAGATTAATAGAAATTACATAAGAATAAATGTGTGAAAATGGCCAATAAAAAAAGTATGGTAATAAGAATTTGTCTTCCTAGGTACTAACTTTTCTAGTAAGGTACTATAACAGAAGCAGCACAAATTTGGCACAAAATATAAGTGGGAAGTTACTGAATGGAAAAAGATGGCATTTCCCTTTATAGAGAAAAAGGACATCTTAATAAATGAAACAAGTATTTCAAGAAAAAATTAGCGCTTACCTCACACTATAAACAAAAACCGGTTTTAGTTGGAGTATAAATTAAATGTAAAAAATAAAGGTATCAGAAAATTTAGGAACTTATATGTATAACCTCATCAATAAAGGGAACTACAAAAGCTACACTTTGTGTCCAAGAAATATAAATTCATGGAAGATACACTTTAACCATTAAAAGGTTTATCAAAAGATAAAACATATGCTGGGAAAACAGTTTTATTAGACATGACAAGCAGTAGTTGTGTCTCTAAAAACAAACTATAAATGAATGTGACAGAAAACCTAATAGACAATGGGCAGCAAGTAAAGGATACAGTTTACAGAGCAAGTGCTGTTTTTGTTTTTTCATTCTTCAGGTAGGTAAGAACACTTGCAATGAAAGTACATCTACTTTGAGTGGAGGTGCTGGGAAATGGGCCCTATATAGACTGTTAGGACTGTGGCTTACTCAGCCTTTTGCAAAAAATTTAAAATTCACCCTTTACCCAGTAATCCCTCCAAAATAAATGAAACTACTAGTATGTAGGGATATGTTCAGTGATATTTTTTTTACAATGTGTTTGTGTTGGCGAAAGAGTGAAAACAACTTGAATATCCCATTAGTATATTAATGATAGGACTGTATTGAGTGAGTGTACTTGAAATATCTGGCTAGTATCAAAAACAATGAATTGACTTTAACTCCCTTGAAGAGATCTCTACAATACTAAATGAAAAAAGTAAGTTGCAGAGCAATATCTCATTTTTGTTAAGGAAAAGAAAATAAACATGACATCGATTTGTGGATAATCGTGTATATATATATTTGTGTGCTTATGGAGCTTCAGGTAGGATAGGAATAAGACTGGCCAAGAGAGAAGGAAATTATTTAACTTATTTTATACTACTTTACATTGTTTTACTAGTTGGATTTACATAAAAAATTTTTTTCATATTGGATGTGGCTAGATATTAGAAGGTAGGAGCTTTCATGTTTCAAGTTTCCTCTAGAAAAGTTTATTCTGTAAAGGAGGCAAGAAGACTTAATACATCAAGTCATTATTTTCTTGGCCTTTTCAAGTCTTTTTGAGGGTAGAGTTGAATCCCAGTTCTCTGGTTTTCATATACTATTCTTGAAACAGCTTTCCTATATAATGACAAAGAATATTCTGGTTGAAGCTGTTGGAGAAGTATATTGTGGAAATCTATGTAACTGAGAAGGGAATCAATAAAGGCCCAGATTTAAATTTTTAGTAGTTGATGTTTTACCCAAATAGCTGAAGTTCTAAGGTTCTGTTTTTCTTTCCTGATAGCTCCATCAGGGCACTGTCCCTGTTTCTTACACGGTAACAACAGTGGCACCGCATGGGATTCCACTCTGCACAGGCCAGCACATCCCTGCTTGCAGTACCCAACAGGTCCCAGGATGCTCTGTGGTTTTCAGTGGACAGCACCTCCCTGTCTGTAGTGTGCCTCCTCCGGTAAGTCCGCAGCCCCTCTTTAGAATGGCTAAGTGTGTCGTGTAAGCAAACAGAATTGAAGAGACTGCCTTTTGTAAAAAGCTTTTCACTTCCAAGTAAAGGGCAATTTTATTGCAACAGAAGTCTCAAAGTATACTTATAATGACAGTTTAATAAAATTAGCTTTAAAACTTGATGTATTTTTACATTAACTAAATTTATACATATTTGAATATCCTGAAGATCAAAGCATGGTCCCTCATATATCAACATTGTTTATAATTAAACCTTGATAAAGGTTGAGTTGAGGGTACTAACATAGGATATTGAACTAGTTAGTTATAAAGTCTCACAGGCTTTACTGATCAACAGTAATAGTCTCAGCACTTACGGGATTCTAACAGGCACTTCAAGTGCTTGGTGTTACTTATTTAACACTAGAGGAAGCCCGCTGTAGTAAAAATGGTATCCCCATTTTCTAGGTGATGAAATTGAAAAATGTCCCAGAGACAATTAGTATGAGAGAACAGGGATTCACACCCACTTCTTTCTGCCTTTTAAGCTTATGTTTTATCCTTTATTCTACCAACCTCCAGTCCAACCTCCTTATTTCACCTCCTTATTTCACTGTAATCCAGAGGATTTAAATGACTGTCTAAGGTCTTCAAAGGAAAGCACTTTGCTGAATCTAAATATAATCCTAATATCCTTATTTCAATTTGAGATTAAAAGGAACACATAAACACCAACACTAGTTTAACTTATTTATCCCAAGCTAGGTTTGGTTTCTCAGTAAGAGATTATGGAGTCAGTGTACTAAATTAGCAGACTAAAATTATGAGAGACATAACATAAAGCACTTAACTGTGAATCGGGCTCTTAATAAATATAAAAATTCTAGAAATAAAAACATTTCTCTAAGATTGTAAAGGAGAACTTCTTGGAAAGGAAAGCAGTAATACCTGCTACTTCTTCAGTCAAGTAGAGAGGGCTTCCTCTTCTGTGCAACACTTTTCACCCCATTTCATAGGACATTAGGTGTTTTGACTAATTTGTGAGAACTGTATAAAATACAGAATTAAGTACTAATTACCAGTATTTTACTAACAGATGAAAAAATATACTTGTTTCATTGTTAATATAGGTTACTAAAACATTTTGGTATTTTGAGAGGGGTATGGCAATGATATTTCAATCTCAATGTATAGACTTTTAAAAAATTGTTACCACTGGTTATACATTCTGATACTTTTTAACAACAAATAACACTATCTTTTACAGATGCTTCAAGCATGTTCAGTTCAGCACTTACCAGTACCATATGCTGCGTTCCCACCCCTTATTTCTAGTGACCCATTTCTTTTACATCCTCCTCACCTTTCTCCCCATCATCCGCCTCATTTGCCGCCACCGGGCCAGTTTGTCCCTTTCCAGACACAGCAATCACGATCGGTAGGTATCTGCTCTTGTGTCTTTAATTTTCACAGAATGTGTAGAGACCCTAAGAGGCAGATTAATTTAGTAGATGTAATTTGTTACCATTTAAAAACTATAATTTAGATTCTTAAAAGAATCAGGGAATTCACAGACCTACAAAAAAATAACAAGCATATTTACCTACAATTAACTTGCTTTCTTAAATTTTCCTAGTTGTTTTTTTTTTTTTTTTTTTTTTCCTTAAAGGGTGGGGCTTGAATTCGCCCTGAGATCAAGACCTGAGCTGAGTCAGACGCTTAACTGACTGAGCCATCTAGGAGCCCTTCTAGTTCTTTTATATGTGTTTTGTATAATTTAAATTTCTTCTCTCATATCGGCAGTCCTGCAGGAAGTAAATCTGAAGAAAAATTCAGTTCTGTTTTTTCCTTTTATGTATTTCTGAAATAGAAAGTGAAAATATAAAATTGTTTATACTTGCCACAATAATTTTATTCATTTAGGCAAGTAAAGTAACTTTCTGACCCTCAATCTTTTTTTTTCTTAAGTCCTGTTTTTCTGTATTCTGATGAAAAGAAGATGAGATCGTCTGTTAACATAATTCTGTCTTGGGACTGGAATATAGCTAAGAGGCATATTTTGGAGGGTAGGGGGTTGGAGGAGGGATAAGCACTGTAGAAGAGGAAGGGAGGGCACAGGAAGAAGGTCCAGATATCTTTTGGACTGGCCAAATTGAGCATCTGAACCATCAGGCATGGGTAAAGATTTCAGCCCTGTGAAAGGAACTTGACAGTGTATTCTACAGAACCTAACCATCCTTTACCAAGGATTTATGCACCATGCTGGGTCTCAGGTAGAGGTGAACTTAATGGCTGCTCTCCTGAAAACTGTAGAAGCCAATTTTGACAGAAGTTTGGCTAATCCAAAAAGTTAGAACTACTTCTACAAGAAAAGCTTTTATTAGAATCAGGGCAGGATTGATGCCAAGATGTTTCTTAGTTTCCATTACCTGGGAATTCAAGGTTAAAACAAAATTTAGCCATCACTTATTCCTGGGTTTGGAATCCTTTAAAAGGTCCGGTCACATAATCAATTCAGAACTTAGGTTGTGTTATCACAGTGTCAGCCGTTGTAATTTCTCTCAACCATGCATAAGCTCCCACATTAAAGTGTAACCACTTATGTTTGAATAATGTATTGATACTGCCTAACTGCAAGGGGAAGTCAGAGTAACATTTAAGCATAAGTGTTCATAGCAGCATTATTCCTAATAGCCAAAAAGTGGAAAGAGTTCAAATGTCTCATCAGCTGATGCAGTGGATAATTTTTTTAACTATAAACAGGAATGAAGTACTGTTGTACTAAGTACAAGATGGATGAGCCTTGAAAACATTATGCTAAGTGACAGAAGCCAGATACAAAGGACACACATGATTTCACACATGTGAAATGTCCAGAACAGGCAAACTTTGGAAACAGAAGGTAGATTGGCAGTTGTCCAGGGCTTGGGGAGGACTGGAGAAATTGGGTAGTGGACTGCTTGATGGGCACAGGTCGGGGGTGGAGGGATGAAAATGCTATGGAATTAGGTAGTGGTGATGGTTACACAACTCTTGTGCATCTACCAAAATCTATTGAATTGTACTCCTTAGAGGGTCATTTCTATAGTATGTGAATTATACCTTAGTAAAGCTACTGTCAAGAAAAAAACATGCTCTGTGCTTTGATTTTGTACATTGTCTCAGTGTTCATAATACACTTTTGAAGTAGGCTATGAACATGTCAGTTCTGTAGATAATAAATAATGAGGTTCATGTTACATTATTTATATAAAAGTTACATGGCTGTTTAGTGACAACAACAAGGATCTGTCTGATGTATTAGAAATACAGCATCATGCCTGCTGAATTTTATCCCTTTTAGCCCTGGTTTTGCTTTATAAATATATACCCTATGTGGGACGCCTGGGTGGCTCAGTCAATTGAGCAGCTGACTCTTGATTTCAGCTCAGGTCATTATCTCACAGTTGGTGAGATCAAGCCCCGTGTTGGGCTCTGTGCTGACAGCGTGGAGCCTGCTTGGGATTCTGTCCCTCCCTCCCCCACTCATGTGTGCATGCTCTTTCTCTCTCTCTCAAACTTTAAAAATAGATAAATATATACTATGCTCAATTTCATCTCTTAAAGATTAAGTGCCTGAAAATTTTGTGAGTAGGTAAGTGTATATGACTAAAAAGTAATTTTAACTTTCATATGATTGACTTACCCTTTTTGTCTCTTTTTAAAGAGAAGTTTCAGATAATAAAAGAACTGTATGGGGGAGCCTGACTGGCTCAGTTGCTAGAGCACTTGACTCTTAATCTCAGGGTCATGAGTTCAAGCCCCACGTTGAGCGTGGAGCCTACTTCAAAAAAAAAAAAGAAAGATACCTTTGTTTGTTTGTTTGGTTTTTTTAAATTTTTTTTTAATGTTTATTTATTTCTGAGACAGAGGGAGACAGAGGATGAGTGGGGAGGGGCACAGAGAGAGGGGGACACAGAATCCGAAGCAGGCTCCAGGCTCCGAGCTGTCAGCACAGAGCCCAACACAGGGCTCGAACTCACAGACCGTGAGGTCATGACCTGAGCTGAAGTCGGACGCTCAACCAACTGAGCCACCCAGGCGCCCCAAAGAAAGATATCTTTGAATGGATAGTGGAAATGTTTAATGACGTGTTTCAGAAAGTGTCTTATTGAAATCCAATTAAAGACAGGAAGATACTACAGTCTGTTCACATGTATGAATTTAGATTGATATAAACATGAAGAAATAAATGGCCTTAAAAGTGTTTTGTGGGTAGTTAATTTTTATTATTATAAAACACTCTCTAAACACTAGGTATCTAATATACTGGAAGTATGTTAATATATTAGTTTGCGTTTTTCCTCCCTCAGCCTCTGCAAAGGATAGAAAATGAAGTGGAACTCTTAGGAGAACATCTTCCAGTAGGAGGTTTTACTTACCCTCCATCGGCCCATCCCCCAACATTACCTCCATCAGCTCCCTTGCAGTTCCTAACCCATGATCCTTTGCATCAGGAGGTGTCCTTTGGAGTAGTAAGTTTTCATTCATTGTTATTAATTTATTACTTGCTTGGATAACTTACGCCTAACTTTTATGTTTTAAACTAGTTGTGTCTGTGTTAACATTTAAGACATAGGAAATGTGACTTAAAGAACTTTGTAGATATTTTGGTTTCTTTGGGTTTTTTTTTTTTTTTTAACTTTGTTGGTTTTTTAAGAAGAGAGACTGTTTGACAGATTAAATAGTTGCAAAGGTGGAATGATCTTAAATTGTTTTAACATTTTCCCCTTACAGCCTTATCCTCCGTTTATGCCTCGGAGGCTCACAGGACGTAGTAGATATCGATCCCAGCAGCCAATACCACCTCCCCCTTATCATCCCAGCTTACTACCATATGTGTTGTAAGTTCTGTTTTTCTCATTTTAATGAATTCTGAATTTTTACACCCTTGAGAGTTTATTTTATGAAATGAATATCTTCTCTGTGATTTATAATTTAGGCTGTGTTAGATATTAGGTTTTTTTTTTTTTTAACGTTTATTCATGTTTTTAGAGATAGAGACAGAGCATGAGCAGGGGAGGGGCAGAGAGAGAGGGAGACACAGAATCTGAAGCAGGCTCCAGGATCTAAGCTGTCAGCGCAGAGCCTGACACGGGGCTCGAACTCATGAACTGCGAGATCATGACCTGAGCTGAACTCGGACGCTTAACCAACTGAGCCACCCAGGCACCCCCAGATATTAGTTTTTATTTAATGTTGAGTGGATGGGGTGGGGGACCATTTAAAGGTGAACTAAAGAGAAGAGCCAAGGACAAGGGAGAAGTGGGAGAGGAAGAAATTTGTGAGCCAGAAAATAGGTTTAACAAATCAAAAGGTAGAAAAATTGACAGTTTTTGCCTCTTACGCAGCTGTCATCACTTGTCACCTTTGATTATCCAGCTTTCGATGCTGCTGCTTTTCTCAAGGGAAGAGAGAAAAGTTATCTGTGCCTTAGAAATATTGTTAGGATTACATTTGTAACATACACCCGTGGGTTAAACGTGATAGCTCTTTTTTTCTCTCTCATGGAATGAAGTTCAGAAGTAGGCAATTCAGGGATTGTTTGTTACCCCATAACTGAGGAATGGTTCTACCATCTTCAAAATTTTATGGCTTTCTCTATGTGATTAAAGATGGTTCCTCAAGTTCTAGCCATTACATCTATACTCCAGCTAGTAAAAATGAAAATGGATCTCTCTGCCCACCTCTCAAGGCTACTTCCTAGAAGTTGCATGTCTTATACTCCTGCCTACATCCCATTGGCTAGAATTTAGTCTTGTGCCTATAATTAATTTCTAAGAAGGGTAGGAAATGTTTTGTGCAGAGGGCCATGCGCCAATGTCACACTATTTTGATAATTATAGCTTTATTATAAGTCTTAAAATCAGACAGTATCAGAACTTGGTTCTTAAAATGATTTAAAGTCTTGAATGATCCATACAAAGTTTAAAATCAGCTAGGTTTCTACTAAAGCATAGCTTGCTGGGATTTTGGTGTAGGGACTGCATGAAATCTGTAAATCAGTTTTGGAAGAGAATTGACATCTTCTAGTCCACTCAACAGTATATTTCTTTATTTGTTCATTTAAAAAAAATTTTTCCCAGCAGTGTTTTTAGTTTTTAATTGTATAGGTCTTGTACATGTTTTATTAAACTAATCCCTAATATTTCATATTTTTTATGCTATTCTGAATGGTATTTTTAAAATGTCAGTTTTTGTTTATTGCTAGCAAAGTCCATTTCATTAAAATTGCCACTGAGTAACACTGACCGTTCTTTATCCCTGTAGCATTAGCCTTGTTCTTCCCACCTGTTCATTGAAGTGATGTACCAGTGTATCAATGCTAGTTTTGATTATTTCACTGCAGATCAATGCTTCCAGTGCCACCTGCAGTGGGCCCAACTTTCAGCTTTGAATTGGATGTGGAAGATGGAGAAGTAGAAAATTATGAGGTTAGTAGGTGAACTGTGAGTTTGTTTGCATAGTATTATACACAAAAGAAGTATTTTTTTACTCATTCACTCATTCATCTAATTAAACATGTATTAGATAAATCGTTGTACATTTCACAATACAAATATATCAAAAAGTGGTTAGCATCCTTAAGGATATTTCTACATGTACCACACAGCTGTGATAATGAGATAGACTTTGGTCCTGTATTAGAATTATATATAATTCCTTTGAGAGAATGTACATGAGAAAGCAGTGAATTATGATTGGATATTCTGAAAAGATTTTGTGGAAGCACAGTTGTTTAACCTGGCTCCTGAAGGATGGGAAGGCTGCTTTATGCGTGAGATTGAGGTAGGAAAGTGCTGGATATTCTTGAGGAACAACATTGGTGACTAAAGTGAATATTGCGGGAGAAAGGTGCCTCCCAGGTGCCTCATATTATTGGAGGTTAGGAAGAGGAGGTGCAGTTTAGGGGTTGGAAGGCAGCTTTGTATTGTTGAATGTGAGCGACAGTGTCACTTTGTTTTGATACTGCTAGTTCTCTTTCTCACTCCATCCTCACTCAGTCTCTATTTGGACACTGTGAATAGAAGCTAGAGACAGGGAAGAGACACATACATACACACACATACACAATCTTAAAACACCTTTAGTTTGGTTTTTTTTTTTGGTTTTTGTTTTGTTTTTAACACATGTGAAAGAGATCAGGCCAGATGGTATAATATTCTGTAGTTTTCAAAATGGTATTGTGTCATTTTCTTTCTATATATATAGTCACACTGCCCTGACCTTTGGATTTCATTTCCATTTAATTTTTTTAGTATTTTATTTACTTTTGAGAGAGAGAGGGAGGGAGTAGGGGGTATAGAGAATCCCAAGCAGGCTCCGCGTTGACAGCAGAGAGCCTGATGCAGGGGTCAAACCCAGGAACTGTGGGATCATGACCTGAGCCAAAGTCAGATGCTTAATTGACTGAGTCACCCAGGTACCCCTCCATTTCCAGATTTCTAGAGAGAGAAAGGGGCTGTAAAGATTTTCTGGTTTTGTTTCTACACTGATGACTTTAGTTTTCTGCAAAGGAGTTAGTTGTCCTTTAGGCATTCTGTACTAAAAGGAAGTCATAAGTCATGTCGCCAAAAAAGACAGCTCTTGATTAAATGATCATGTACCCATTAATGAAAAAAACCGTGATATACTATCCCAGTGTAAGAAAAATATTTTTATTTGGCATTACCTTTCTAAACTATATTTTAGGTTAAATATGTTTGATCTTCTGCAGTCATACTTTAATCCAGTCAAGAATTTTTTGCTTTTCTTGTTTTGACCTAAAATCCAGTTTAGAAAGGTATTCCAGTGCCAAATAAAAACATACTTTTGCATTCTTGCCTAAGTGCCTTTACTCCCTTTGTCCTTCTGCCTAAGAACTTTCCTCCTCCTCCACATTTAAAACTTAGCCATCTTTTAAGACCCAGCTAAAAATACTACGTCTATGAAAGGCATTTCTAGTCCATTTCCAGATCCAAATGAGTTTCTCCCTCCTTTTTGTTCTTAAAGTTCTTACGAAACCATGCATACTGGGGCGCCTGGGTGGCTCAGTCAGTTAAGTGTCCAACTTCAGCTCAGTTCATGATCTCACGGTTCAAGAGTTTGAGTCCTGCCTTGGGCTCTGCACTGACAGTGTGGAACCTCCTTGGGATTCTCCCTCTCTGCCCTTCCCCCACTTATGTGTACATGCTCTCCCTCTCTCCTTTCCTCCCTCCCTTTGTCTCTCCCTGTCCGTCTCCCTCTCTCCTAAAAAAGTAAGTAAACCTAAAAACAAAAAGAAAGCCATGCAGACTTGTCATGTTCTGCCTTCAGGTGTCTTGCTTGCTAGATCATATAAATTCATTGAAGACTTGATTATCATAGCCTCCACCCAGTAAGGGCTTAATGATCATACTTTATTGAATATAGTTGTCTTAAGTTGTTTTCATTGACCCAAGTGTCCTGTAGTATAAAACAGTTAATACCAGCTATATTCTAAATTTTATGTGCTAATTGTAATCAGCATCAATTAAATTTAACAATTTGCTATCTAACATTTTAAAAGGACTTAGGGGCATGCATGGTGAAGGAGGAGCAATTTATTTAGATGACCCAATTCTCCAAATAAAGCTGTATCGAAAACAGCATTGTGGCTTCAAATATCACAGCATTAATTATTGAGATTTTGGGAAGTTGCTTCTATTCCTCTCATTGTCCATCATCATTTCATTGTTATACATTCTCTGTGTATACCCTGTGGTAGCCTAAGAAAGAGGGGAAAGCAGCATACGAAAGACTGGAAAATTGTAGAATAAAGCAAAATGAGTAATTAGAACCAATGAAAACTGGGAGAAAGGAGGTACTGTTGTAAAATCAGTAAGTGTAATAGCAGCCATATATTGAAACATAACAACTGTCTTAAAATCCATGAGTTCTTAGTGATGACTTCAAAAAATAAAAGAAAAAAACTCATTGGCCTACCCTTTTCTATTTAAATTATGCTACTGAGTACAGTTTCATATGGGGCAGTTGCTCAATATTAGTAATATTTCATCTAATAAATTAAGAAAATGATAGAATATTACCATTTTGCCATCTTTAATGGATTAATGGTCCTAGGCATGATGAGCCTAATGGGAATAGTTGAAGCCACCAATTTATAGGAAGTACAGGGGACAGGAAAACACAAATCTTGGGTAGGTAGGTTCAGTCAGCAAAAATCAGACTGTGAATTTGTACAAGCCATTGACCCGGTTTGTTCAACAGAACAAACAGTATCTAAAAAAAGATACTAGAGACCTGTCAAACAGTGGTAAGGTACGGATTGATTTGGATCCTGATTTGAACAACTATTTTTAAAAGTGTTTTCGGAAATAATTGAAACAATCAGAGATGCTTAACATTTAAGGAATTGTTAATTTTTTAGGTGTGATGTTACTGTGATTATATTCTTTTAAAACTTCTTTTACTTTTGAAAATGGTGAGTCTCAACTTGAGGACAGTTTTACTCCACCCTGGCCCCCAGGGTATTTAGCAACATCTGGAGACAGTATTGGTGTGCTGTTACTAGCATCCAGCAGCTGGAGGCTGGGGGCTGCTACTAAATATCCCACAATACACAAGGACAGCCTCCCTCCCCCCCCCACCACCACCACCACCAATGAAATTTTGTCCAGCTCAAAATGTCAGAAGGGCTGAAGTTGACAGACTGTTTTAAAGATATACACAGAACTATTTTATCAATGAAATACAATATTTTACTTTTGTTTCAAAATAATCTGGGATTTAGGAGTGGACAGTACTAGGTGAAATTAGCCATGAATTGTTGAGTCTGGGTAATTGGCATGTGGAAGTTCATTATGCTGTTTTCTACTAGTGTATGTATTAAAAATTTTCCATATTAATGATAGGGTTGCGGTTTTTTGTTGTAGGGGTTTTCGATTATTGAAATAGAAAACTTAGAGATTAAAATTTTTACTCCTTTTGCCCCCTTTCTAGGCCCTCTTAAACCTGGCAGAGCGACTGGGAGAGGCTAAGCCTCGAGGACTGACTAAAGCAGATATCGAACAGCTTCCTTCTTATCGGTTCAATCCTAATAACCACCAGTCAGAGCAGACTTTGTAAGTACATTTTGCCGACATCACTCTATGTGAAATTTCCTTTTTTACCTTTGTAAAATAAAAACTTGAAAGTCAAAGATAACTTGATAAATAGTCTCTATTGCATACCCTAGGCCTGTTCCGTATGGTAGCCACTAGTCATGTGTGGCTGTTTAAAATTTTAAAGTTAAGTTTATTGCACTAGCTAGTGATACTGTGTTGGAAGATGTTCAACATTTCTGTCTCAGAAAGTTTTGTTGGACAGTGCTGTTCTGTATTTTGAGGTTGCCTAGAAATTGTTTTTGATTATTTTATTATTAAAAAAAATTTTTTTAATGTTTATTTTTTTTCTTGAGAGAGAGAGTGCAAACAGGGGATGGGCAGAGAGAGAGGAAGATGCACAGAATCCAAAGCAGGCTCCAGGCTCTGAGCTGTCAGCACAAAGCCCGATGTGGGGCTTGAACTCATGAACCCCGAGATCATGACCTGAGCCAAAGTCGGATGCTTAACCAACTGAGCCACCAGGCACTCCACTTTTATTTTTTTAATGTTTATTTTTGAGACAGAGAGAGAGAGAGTGGGGGAGGGAGAGAGAGGAGGAGACACAGAATCTGAGCTGTCAGCACAGAGCCTGACGTGGGGCTCAAACCCACAAATCATGAGATCACGACCTGAGCTGAAGTCAGACGCTTAACCAACTGAGCCACACAGGCACCCCTAGAATAGTTTATGTAAGATTGAAGAGTCTCATACATGTAAAGATTGAGGTTTTTACCTAAACACTCTGCTTATTATTATCTAATAACAACTTTATGGAGATATAATTCACATTTAAAGTGTACAGTTTGGGAGTGCCTGGGTAGCTCAGTCAGTTAAGCGCCCAACTCTTCATTTCAGCTTGGGTCATGATCTCACGGTTCATGGGTTCGAGTCTTGCATTGGACTCCATGCTAACATCGCGGAGCTTGCTTAGGATTCCCTCTCTACCCTTCCCCTGCTCGCTCTCTTATCCCTCTCTCAAAATAAGTAAATATTAAAAATATTTGTTTAATTAAATAAAATAAACTTTAAAAATAAAATTTTCATGATGATCTCTCAGTAGAGCAAAGCACTCTTACTAAATGTCTTAAGGTTATGATTATTTCAGGGTATTGATAGATTACTTTGTCTTAAAATTTAAATGACATTTTGAAAAGTGAGATGGTAAATGGTGTTGTAGGCTTCAGTAGTCATAACAAAATAGGAAACCACTTGGTTTTATGGTTAAATGATCTTTTTGCTTTTTTTAGGTGTGTAGTATGCATGTGTGATTTTGAGTCAAGGCAGCTACTTAGAGTTTTACCCTGTAACCACGAGTTCCATGCCAAGTGTGTCGACAAATGGCTTAAGGTAAAGAGATGGTATCTGTGAAGAGAGTAACATTGAATTCTTTTTTACTGACTGTAGTTTTAAATCCATTGCTTGTGGAGAGTGGGTAAGGGGACAAAATTTTCAATGATTTCTGTGAATGAAGAGAAAACATCAGTAAAAATTAACTACAGTCATTAATGTGGGAGTAACTTGAAAATGAGTTATCTGTCCTTGGTCATCAGTGTTTCCTTTCTCATGGTGTGTGGGGACAAGGCCTGAACTTGACGGGCCATTTTTCTCTTAAGAGTTTACAGGTGGACCTCACTGGAGCTCCTTTGTCAGAGATTTACTTGGGAAATAAACCTCTAGTGCTTCTTACTTAATTCTGATCATTTTTTCTTTTGTAGATCTGAAAAACCCAAAGGACACAAGTTCTATATTTTATAATAGTAGAATGAAAATATGATGCAGTAAAATAATTTAAAGATGATCAACTGTTTTTTTGTTTGTTTTGGTTTTGGTTTGTTTTTTTTTTTGAGCATTCTGATTAGGAGATAATACCACTGGGTTAGAGAAGTTTACAGTTTGGTGAGGAAGACAGAGAAGTTAAAATAGAATCAGTCTTTTCTCTGTGAGCACAGATTAAGGGTGCCCAGTTTAGCCCAAACCGAACCCTGAAGGCAAAGGGTCTTAACTTTTCAGAAGAAGAAAGTATTTTATGTACTCACAACCCTGTCATGTGGGAACAGAGACTGACCCAAAAATGACAGATTCCGTATGGCTGATAGCGAGAGTGGCGAGAGAAGAGCCGTTCAAAGCTATGGCCAGTGAGTGACCGGCTTATGAGTGTGAGGGAGTGTGGACTTGATCCCAGAAACAGTGTGGAAGGCTGTGCTTGAGATTGTGTTTTAGAAAGACAACTGGCCACTGTTCGGGGACCAGAAAGGGAGAGATCTTTCTGAGAAATGGGGAGATGGAATAATGGGTCCTGGGCTAGCCAGAGAACAAGTTCTGGCAATTGGATGAAAAGAGGAGGACTGATTCGAGAACTGTCAAAATGTAGAAATGGGAATATTTGATGAATGATGGATGTGGAACGTAGAGCAGGTAATGCTTAGGTTTCTGCCTTTGGCAACTCGAAAAATGGTGGTGCCATTTGTTGAGATGGAGTTTTAAGCTAGTTATTAAATCTGAACTGGTGATAGGTAATCTTGTTGGTGTGATAAAACAGACCTATTAGGAAAATCCTCAGCTACTAAGTCTGAGTTGATGGTGTATTTTTTTTTTAAGAAAGATTAAATGATTACTTTGTACCTTTTTAAAGGAATAAAGAATGTAAAAACTATATGGGAGGTAAAAATAGTTTATTGCTTTTGACGTATTTCATTGTGTGACTCACAATTAGGACAAGTTTTTTTCTCTTTTATGTTTTAGGCAAATCGTACTTGCCCAATTTGCCGAGCTGATGCTTCAGAAGTGCATCGGGATTCAGAATGACCAACCTAAGAGCACAAGTTTAGTTTGGGTGTTCCTCATCACATGTATATACGGACTATCCATTGAACTTAATCTGTGTGGCTTCCAGCCCTCCCTTTACCAAAAGGGTCAATGGACCTTTCTTTGCACTGTGTGACTTAATCAACTATAAAAGCTTACAATTAGTCTTCACAATTATGGGATTGTTATACTAACCGTGTGATTGGAACTCCAAAGACTTTTTCTTTAGCTTAATTTTGTGTGTGCACTAACATTCCCTGGTTTTTGTGTGATCATTCCGAGTGTTGCTGCAAGATTACAGTGGACGTGATCTTTTAGCATGTGCTTTTATAAAAAGTGGTAGCTCCAGATGATATAGCAATCTACCTTATATAGAGCCTTCAGAAACTGTGAGTGGAAATGAATGCAGCGTGTGACTGTTGGTGATAAATGTATCTGTGTGAGAGAGAGAGTGTGTGCAACTACTTGTGTGAGGGCATGGTCGCTAACGTGTGTCTGAGATCCTATCTACCAGCATGTACCAAGAATGTGTGTGTAGTTTTAATTATGCTGCAATGTATAATCTGGTGTGTTATTTAAACAGCACTAGTACTGTACACTGGTTTTTTCCCTTGTGTTTGCTGTTGCACACTGATTGCTAAGGGTGCATCAATGATAAGCATTGAATACTCCATCCCCTTCCCTCCCAGTGAATGGAATGAGAAAAGCCTTCTTCCTTTGCTTCAGGCAGCTGTCACCTTCTCTTCGTCGGTGGTCCCGAGTGGGTCACTTAAGAAAAAAAGTGTAACAGATTCTCACTCCATGAACCTGATTTTTTGATTCTGTTGTGGGAAAAAATTTTGTACTCTCCAACTTGCTGTTTCCAAAAAGAAGGTGCAATATCATACATCATCAGTTAGCAATATTAGCATTTCAATCAGTGATTTGAATGTTGATGGTTTGTTTTTTTCCTTTACATTTCCAGTAAGCTTCTTACAGGAAGCACCTGTGATTTTTTTTTTTTTAATGTTTAGATTTGTAGTCTATTCTGAAGATATTTGAGTAATATATTTCTAAGAATACCGCTCGTCCCACGAAGTCTCACCTCCTTTACTTCCACCAGAACAAAATTTGTTAACTAATTCAGCTTGACTTCTGATATGTTCTTTGTTAAGCTCTTATAGGCAACTAAAATATTTTAAGAAAACTCTATTTCTGTTCGTATTGATTCACCTGCCAACCTCCAATTCTGAAAGTTGTCTAGTAGTGCTTCTCCTGGAAACCCTCATTTCCAGGATGGGTCAAGTGCTGTGACAGCTTGAATTCTTAGACCTGATGTGCTTTGATGTTTTATTGCTTTTAAAATTTTTTTTTTGTTTGAGAAAAATTTAATATAACAGGTCCAGAATACTTGCAGTATAAATGAAGATTTGATTTTTGTATAAAAAATAATGCTGTAAAACAGGAATTGACCTTCATTTAGTCGATCTGAAATACATAGCTGTGTGGGTTTTGTTGTTTTTTTTTTTTTTTTATAGGTTCATTGAGCATCATTTAGATTGTTCAAAGTCATTTTTCCAGCAATGTTTCGATTCCTCTCCTTCTGTTGTATTCAGCATTGTCTGCCTCTTCCTGCAGTTGGTGTCATTGCTTTGTTCGCAGTAGCACAAGCTGCATAATCCCAGTCAGGACTGTGAGGACTCTCCGCCAGCCTCACTCAGCTCTCAGCTGGCTCTGTGTCAGTTTTCTCCTCAGACAGTGTTAACGACTTGTTACTGCCATGCTACTTGCCTTCCCTTGAAGTCTCCATAGACTCATCCCAGCTTAGAGTTCAGTAAAGTCAATTCACACAGAAGCACAATTTTGCCCTTTTCCAGACACTGTTGCCTCTATCTAGTCATACAAATAGGATTTTGCACACTTTGTTTGCCCCTGTATTTGTCAGTGCATCAGAAATACATCTCAACAGTAGTAAAGTGCACGTTACTTTTAACTCATTGGGACACTCCCCACCTGTTCCTGATGAATAAAAAGTGTGTTAAAGACCAAAATTATTGGCATAATAATCAGCTACATTACAAATCACGTATAGTTTAATCTTTTTTTTAATTAAAAAATCATGTTGAAAATGGCAAAAGCCCATCTTATACATAGACTCTTTTATATAGCTGCAAAAAATTTATATCTGTACAGATCTAACATAACACTACTACACTCAGTATTCATTTTATTGAAGCATGCAAGTAAAGCACTTTTTCTAATTTATATAGATACCTAATTAACAAGGCACATTGTACTAATGACTAGGAAAAGTAGCCTTTTCTCCCCTCCCTCTGACGATGAATTCTTGTCATACAATCCCTTGTCCAGCAAATTTTTGAGAGGCATTTGGCAACTTAGGAGGCAGCAGGGTCTATTTTGGTAAAATCCTGGATTGTCGCCCTCTTGTGACTGATCTCTCTTTGGGAATGTCTTTCTGTGCATGGGGCCCTTAGAGATGTGTACAGACTTGCTTATTAGGTGGGTAGTGCGGATTAGGAGCATATGTGCATGTGCTCTGAACCAGCTCACGCCAGCCACGGTGAGCGCCTGTGTGGCGACCAGAAGAGAAGGAACAGTTGATTCATGCCCGGCTGTTGCCACCTTGAGCGATGCGCCAGGTAGCAGGCAGATGTTGGTTTGTTGCCTTCTTCCTCTTTTCTCCTAAAACGATATTGGCTTTACCATCTTAACTCTGCTGTGGGGTTTCGTTTTGTTTTGCATGAATAATCATCTTGAAATTTTTTTTAACTCTCTCCCCCCCGCCCCCACCCGCCCCAAAAGAACAAAACAAAAAACAAGTCAAGGCCTCCAGGTATCAAGATCTCATTAGGATTTTCTGTCCTGAATTTTTCTTTCTTTCTTTTTTTTTTTTTGAGCAAAATCTGGAAAATGTGAACACATATTTAGATTTTATACACTCTCTGAAACGTGATTTATTAAGATTCTTAAATTTGGGCCTCTTACAGTATTTTGAATGAGATCTACCAACTCACTTAAAGAGAATATTTTTCACAGATATCTTTAGGCCTTCATTAGAAAGCTATTTTCCCCCCTGTTGGTACATTTGGTTACCTCATTTTGCTGTTTGTTTCAGATTATGAAAGCTTACAGGGGTGTTTTTTGGAATCATTTGCTGAGTCATTTCCTGAAATCATATTCCATTGTATCAGTTAACATAGTTTTAAATGTACGTATTATAAATATCTGTAACCAAATCATTTGAAGGCTTGATAAATTTTTAACAAAGTTTGTACATTTTTTATGAAAGTTACTAGTAATGCTTTACTAAGTAGTGCAATGAATTTTTATTTTTAATCCCTGTGCCCAATTTTGGAGTTGAGAGGGTTGTTGGTAATAAATGTATGATGTACACTTAAAACATTTTTTTGTGGTTCATGTTTGTGTTGTGGAAGGGGTAGGGTTGTGTGTGCCTGGAGGGAGGGTGGTAGCAGGATTCCAGCAGGAAGATAGAGCTGCTGAGCTACTAGCAGCCAGATCTCATTTTTAGACTATAATTCAGATTTTGTTTCTGCATTTGTGTAGACGTCTTAGAAACTCAAAAACAACTAGCATTACAACACGTAGAACATAATTCTATCTTCTAAAAAGCCAAGAAGATAGCTGAACGTAGCCACACATGTGGCCTAAACTCACCGAACAGTAGGGCTACATAAGTAGGTAACTAGATTTCTTTCTTTATATGTTGACCATAAGATGCAGGAAAGAAGATTACAGTAGGTAACCAGGCAAAGTTGTCCACATTAGCTACAGCTTACATCCAACTTCTTGTCAGCATGATAGGGAAAGAGGAGCCTCTTTCATTTTCCGTACATGTTTGTGTAATTCCTTTCCTTTCACTAAAAAGGAAGAAAATAAGAGTAATCTACTTCCGTGTACATGCTGTGTTACTTGAGAAGGAAAGTAGACACAAGATACAAAAAATTGAGGCGAAATAATCCCACTTCCTTCCGTTCCCTCTTTCAGGAAGCATTCGTTCTTTGGCTTAATTAAGGAAGGATGATGCCCTCTGCCCGCTCCAGTAGTTAACTGGTAGAGGCATTCAGTAAAGTGACCAAGTCCTGATTGTTTCTCTCTTGTGTCCAGCATATTTGAAAGAATGTTTGTGTTGGACTTTGAATGCCTCAAGAAACCCAAAGCTGGTACTGTCTTACGGCAGAGGCATTTTCTACTCAGTAAATACCAGTGCGCTCTCTCGTGACTCCTTACCTGCAGTGAAGGCAGGAAAGCCCATGCAGCTATTTGAGCCTTTGTAATGTGGAGAGTCCAAATTGAGATGTGCTGTAAATTTATACACTGGATTTCAAAGACTTGGTGTGAGAAAACATAAAGTGTCTCATTAATTTTTATACAAATCTGAAGGCCTTATAAGCATAGGTCCTGTGGGAGCATTTAAAAGCCAGCTCTCTTTTCCTCTGCCATGGTGATGGCAGCTCTGAGTTCTGAGTCACTACATGGGAAAGAGCTCTCCTAGAAGAAGCCTCGGGACTCAGCAGATTTTCTGTGAGCAATAGAGGCCCTTAAACAAGGTGTGAAATGTGGACTCTTATCAGGACTTCATCTTTGCCGATTTATTTCCCCCTTTTACAAATCTTTTACATCTTAAATTCTTAACTATGCTTTGACACTACTAAACCACTATTAAACTGGTGTTTAAATGTGTCAGTTAAACATCACTGGATACAATTACTTCTTAACAAATCATAAGACCTGATTTGTACCAAAGGAAAAAATTCTTGTGAGAGTCTGGTCAGATCACTGCAAGTGTTTGGGGTCTCTTGGATATTTCACATAGACTGCTGTCCAATACAGATGTAATGAGCCATATGTAATTAAAGGTTTTTTAGTGGCCGCATTAAAAAGTCAAAGGAAACAGTTGAAATATTTTTAATATATTCTGCCTAACCTACCCCAAATATCTCAGCATGTGATTAGTATAAAGATTAATGAGACAGTTTACGTTTTCTCATACCAAGTCTTTGAAATCCAGTGTATAAATTTACAGTACATCTCAATTTGGACTCTCCACATTTCAAATGCTCAGATAGTTATCTGTGGATGGTAGCCATTATGTTAGGATCTAGATAGCTGGCTTACATAACCTTCAAGAGCAAAGTTTTTCTTGTCAATACATTCCCTCATCAGACGTTTGCTTAGCCCTTTCAGGATTCACAGCATCTTGAAAGATTATTTGCCAGTCAGAGTTGGGCAGTCTGAAGGATTGGGAGCAGGAAACTTCCAACCCACCCTGAGATGATGGGGTAGATTCCTATCGCGGTTGCCCCATAGTGCATATGCTCTTAACCTCTTTCATGTGGCTCTCTCTACCTCCCAAGATGGCAAGCAGGAAATGCAGGAATAAGAAAGAAAAATAAACCAATGACAGCCGGGGATACTGAATGTCACCTTACAGTCTGAAGTCTGAAAATGTGCTGTAGAGTCAGTATGAATGTTTTCCTACTATAGAGGAAGTGAATGGAAGTGAATTGTTCGGTAAAAAGGAACCCATGTTCCCTTCAAGCCTCTGATTCTTGGTCTACACATGGAAGCAGTACAGTGGCTGGCTAATAAGACCTACAGCTAATACCCAATATCTTCCAGAACCCATCACCATGTACGGTAAACTTATTCAGAAGCTGCTTTCGTAGCCTCCCTTTCAAGTGTTAGTTAGAATCCCTTCCCCACAGACCCTCCGTAAACTTAAGAGATTTGCAATGTGGTAGCCTCTTTCTTCCCATTACCGCAACCCTTTTGTGTTTGTATTATCCAACCTTATTGGTAGTTAATACTTCTAATAAAGAAGGGTTCTATAAATGTGGTAAGATAACGCTTCTGACAGTGTAAACTTTATCCTAGTAAAGATAGGCACTTCTGTTGACGGTGCAAGTATATGATATCCATGTGTTCTAGTTGGTTCTTTTCCTCCCCTTCTGCTTTTGGACATGTTAATACTGGACTTAAGCTAAGTCAGAGGAAAATGACCTTGACCCTTGTACCAAAATAAGGCCAGCCTTCTAAAGAAAAAATTTAAACTATTTGGTGATTCAGGCTCAGACTGCCCTGGTTTTGATACCAGTATGGAGGAAAATAGATGCATTTATTCTAATTCCAGAATTTCTAAAAGAAGGTTGGACCATTCTTGTAATCCAGACTGCTAGACTTTAGTTGGGGAAACAAGTCAGGAAGAAAAAGTGATGGGGCTCCTTCTGGCTCAGCTGGTAGAGCATGTGACTCTTGATCTCAGGGTCATGAGTTGAAGCCCCACGTTGGGTGTAGAGCTTTCTTTAAAAACAACAAAAACAATGGAAAAAGTGAGTTCAAAGTCAATTTCTTTTCCTTACAAAATGAGAGATTCGTCTTTCCTAAAGTGTGTTCACAGCCCCAAGGATGTGCTGTAAAGCTTCAATAGAGTACCAGTTTATGCCAGGCAGTGTCAGAATTGGGAGTTCATGTATTTAAAGTTTTTTTTTTTTAATGTTTGTTCATTTTTCAGAGACAGTGTGAGCGGGAGAGGAGCAGAGAGAGAGGGAGACACAGAATCCAAAGCAGGCTTCAGGCTCTAAGCTGTCAGCACAGAGCTTGATGCAGGGCTCGAACTCACAGACCATGAGATTTATGACCTGAGCCAAAGTGGGACGCTTAACCGACTGAGCCATCCAGTTACCCCAGGAGTTTTCAGGTATTTAGGGTTAGTTTCCTAGGACTACCGAAACAAATTACCACAAATTTGGTGGCTTAAAACAAATTCTCCCACCATTATGGAGGCCGGAAGTCTAAAGTCAGGGTGTTGGCAAGGTTGGTTTTCTCTGGACGCTGTGAGGGGCAATCTGTGTCTCCGTGGAGTTGTTTGGCCTGTAGATACATAGCTCCACAATCTCTGTCTCTGCACGTGAGTCTTCACATTTCCTCCCTTGTGTCTGTCTCTCTGTGTTCTCAACTGAATGGAAGGCTCTATGCCTCCACTTGGTCAGCTGTATGGGTACCTTAAGAAAAGCCGGATTTGTCTCATCTCAGGAAATTATTTGAATCTGCTCCAACAAATGAACTCAGAACTCCAGAATTGATTATCGAACATGGCCAAAATAATTTCGACCTGGAAAATGTCAAAGGCAAACTATTCCTTAACCTTCAACACTCAAAGATAAACCACAGTGGGTGTCACAAATTGATTCAGAGTAGTGCGGCTTCCTAGTATATCCATGAAAATGTGTAAACTATGAAAGTTAACTATAAATATATCGTCAGGTAAGGGAGCAATTAGCACTGTCTTTTAAAGGGGAATGTTTACACTTTGACCGTGATGGTTTCTCTGCTGAATCAAAATCTGATGAATCATGAAAACATGGTAAGTGAAAGAAGTCAGACAAAAGGCCACATATTGTGTGATTCCACTTATGTGAAAAGTCAAAGGCAAATCTGTAGCAATAGATTATTTGTTGACCAGGGCTGAGGGGATGAAAGGGTCGGGGGTGACAGCTAAGGAGGCGTGGGGTTTCTTTTTGGAGTAATGAAAATATTCTGAAATTGTGATGGATGTGCAATTGTGGGAATATATTGAAACAAATGCATGCACCAAAATGCATGTATGAGAATATTCATAGCAAACTATAATAGCCTCAAACTGGCAACAACCCAAATTTTTATCAATTATTGAAATGACAAACTATGGTTGAGCTTTACAGTGGTATTGTTATATAGCAAAAACAATGAACTACAACTACACAGAGCAACGCGGATGGATCTTGTCAAATACACTGAATAAGACACAAAAGGATACATACTGATTATTCCAGTCATATCATACTCCGGTTATAGTACGTTCAAAAACAAGCAAAATGGATCTATGCTATGAAAAATTACACGAGTGGTCATCCTTGGCCCTAGAGGTTGTAGTGAATAAATAAAGGAGCTGAGAGCATAAGCAGGGGTCCATCCAGGCTGTCTGTAATTTTGTTTGTTGATCTATGTGCTTGATTACCCAAGTGCTTCAGTTTGAGAAATTTGCTGTGCTTTATGATTTGTTTAATTCTCTGTATATATAATTTTGTAAACTTTATTTTTTAAAAAAAAGGGTAGGTCCCCCTCTGTTGACCCATTTAGTAGAAGCACAGCTATACAAAACACATGGGCAAGTGAGTTTTTAACCAATTTAAAGGAGCCCTACTAGCTACATCGATATCCCTCCCCAGTGTTGCATGTTGCATCCCACAAAACCTAAATAAGCTAAAACCTAAATCAGTCACTCCCACCCCATGTGTAAGAGCAGGAATAATGTTTTGAGAGGATTGCCTTCTTGCTAATAAAAGATAAGTTTTTATGCATGACATCCACACCAGGGGGCACTGTTGTACACAACCAAGTTCCAAATAAAAGCCTTTAAAATACAGGTCAGGATCGATGTGGTTATAAACATCCAAAATGTACCTTAATGTTGCTTTCACCTAGAAAGCATACATGGAAAATCTTTTCTCAGAATAGTACAGGATCACAAGAACTCAGAGACTCATTCCTTTCTGAGTAACACTGTTCCATACGAAGTGGGGTTTCTCACAGTGTAAATTTTTTTTTTAAGTTTTTTTTTAATGTTTATTTTTGAGAGAGAGAAAGATGGCAGGGGAAGTGCAAAGACAAGGAGACACAGAATCCTAAGCAGGCTCCAGGCTCTGAGCTGTCAGCACAGAGCCCGATGCGGGGCTTGAACTCATGGATGGCGAGATCATGACCTGAGCCCAAGTCAGAGGCTTAACTGACTGAGACACCCAGGTGCCCCTAAATTTTTTTTTAACGTTCAGTCTACCACTGGTTGGTTGGTTGGTTTGGGCTGTATTCTAAAATGTTTAAAATCAGGCTCCCTTTATATTGATCCAGATCAATTCATAGGTATGAACTCCACTCCCATACTCCTTCCACATGCACACAGGTGAGACAGAGGCTACTGTATCTGCTAAGACCAGTCCCAAGTTTACCAGCAGCTTCTTAAATGTCAAGTCCAGTGAACACTGTCCAGTCTTAGTCTTGCTGGACTTCTCTCTGGTGTATGACACCGCTCATTTCTTAGAGCTGTGTGCCTTTGGCTTTTGTGATGCTCTTCCCACTCCGAACTTCTTACTTCTCTTGGTATCTCTTCTCTCCCGGCTCTCTTAGTTTCTTTTCTTTGGCCCACCCCTTTCCTTTCCAGGCTCCCTAGGATGGTCTTCACCCTCTGGTTTCCCTACTCTGCACACTCTCCCTGCACACATTCCTCCTGTTGATTCAACGGTTGTCTCTCGGTTCTCGTGACTCACAGATTCACATCTCTTATCCCAGCTTCTCCCCCGCAGAGCTTCTGCCTGTGTTCCAGCTTCCTGCTGACCTCCCCTCCCTAATATCCCTCAGGCACTCAAACTCAGTGCCTCCAAATATAAACTCATCACATTTCCCCCCCCAGGCTTGTTTCTCCTTCTGTGTTCTCTGTTTCCATTGCTGGCCCCACCAACCACCCAAACACCCCAGCCAGAACCGAGAAGTCATTTTAACTCACTCATCTCCCATCTCCCCCAAATTTAATCAGTTGTTCCTTTGTCTCCCCTTCCTCCTCCCCCGTCTCCCCTGGTTCAGTTTCCGTCATCTGCCTTCTCAAGATCTTGCTTCCAGCTTTGCGTCCCTCCCACCCACCCTCTTATTCAAACCTCTCCACAGCTTCCAGTGTGAGCCATTCAAAATGCAAATCGGATTTCCTTCACCACCCACCTCCCCCACGAAGTCCCAAACCCTCAAATGGCTCTCCATTGCCTGCAGAACTAAGTCCAGTCTTACTCTCCAACAAAAGCCCTCCTAAGTCGGCTCCTAATCATGGTTCCAGTCTCAACGCTCAAGACGCCTCCTCTCCTCCACTCTCTTCTCTCCTGACTCAATGCAGGCATCACCTCTTACAGGAAACCTTTCCTGATCCCTGTGTGCTGGGTTAGACACTCCACTCCTCCTCCTGAACAACCCGATGTGTCACACTCGTTCTTGTGGGTTCCCCACTGGCCTCTGAGCATCCAGAGCCTGTTCTGATGCCTGTCTTTACCTTTAGGGCCTGGCACAGAGTCTGGCACTGGGTAGTGGTTCAAGAAAGGTTTCTTGAGAGGAGGAATGGAGAATGACTCCTCAGCTTGAATGGTTAGGCGGCTGGAGGGAACAATCGCCCAAGGAATGAATCTTGCAGCAGGAGCAGGTTTTGACAAAAATGAGGACAGGAGAGGAGAGTGTGTGTAAAAGATGAGGACCTGGCCTTTAGACACCCTCTGAGGTGAACACACAGGGGCGGATGGATACCCAGTACCCAGGTCTGGAGCACCAGAGAGAAGCTCCGGCCACTGAGTGTTAGAAACATTTAATCGTGTCAGCTAAGAAAAGGCGGACTTCAGGAGGCCTCATCAGGAAGTCTCCTCAGGGCTGGCTGCGGAGCCAACTGCACCTTCTCCCAGATCTGGGCCAGGTTCCACGTGGCTCTGGATGGTAGAAAATAAACACACTCTTTTGCTGACACGTGCCAGAGAGAGGCCGCCATGACTGTACCAGTTGCGGTACAGTGAACTGCCCTTCCTGGATTTGGGTAATGAATGACTTCAGGTCACCATTATCCCAGGCAGGGCGAGAGCCACACCCCACACGCCCAATACAGGTGGAGACCGCAATCAGGAGGAAGACCTGGCCTGTTCGGGGAACCCAAATGCCATCGGCTCCTTGCCTACCCAGGGTCCAGCATTTGTCTAGAAAGGGCCTTGCTTGTGCCCACCCCGGGCTGGCTTTCATGACTCTTCTAGGAATCCACTGCCCACACCCAACCTGGAACCAAAGTCCACGCTGGAGGGAATGCCCCAGAATCGCATTGCACAGCGATGTGGCGGGAAACTCAGGTTCCAAGCAACCATTTCAATGAGGGTTCTCAATCCACTCTGAATTGCACGATAAACTGCTGTAGGGGTTTGGACAACAGGCCTGCGGAGAAAATGAAGTCGGCAACCGGCAGAAGTGGGCTCAAAACTCGTTTCACAGCAACTCACCTGCTGCTGTAAGCCCCTGACTGAGCACACAGAGGTTTGCTACCTGTTGCTGGTCCACAAAGAAAATACCGCTCCTGGGTTATGCACTCCACTCATCATGACCTTAGCTAGGGGGGCAGAGGAGCAGCCATTTTGTATAATTTCATTTATCCCCTGTGCCCATGCGTGTGCCACCTCCAGGATTTAGGAATTGAAGGAGAAAGAAGAGGATGGTGACATTAGTGGCATAGATGTCCCTGGCACAATTTGGAAGGGGAGATCCTCAAGGGTGTGGATGCCGGGAGGCCAGGATCACTGGGGGCTGTCTTGGAGGCTGGCTACCAGAGCGGTGCATGGAAAGATGCCCCTGGGTACAGAGGAGGATGGCTGTGCATCTCCTGGAGGTCTGGCACCAAAGTCCTAAACAGCTCACTACAAAGGAGAAATGTTCTTGACATCTCCTGACTTATCTCTCTTGTATTAAGTACTGAATCATTATGTTACATCCCTTTTTCGCCAGAACTTTGAAATGAATGTGACGCTGTCGTGGCCCCATGGCATACATTGGGTGTGTCCAGTGGTAAGCTTCTCCCAACTTGAGAAGCAGGGCAGGGGGTTAGATGGTGTGGGGAGGCCAAAATGACAAATGTTTATAAGAATCAGCAGCTAATGGGGCGCCTGGGTGGCTCAGTCGGTTAAGCGGCCGACTTTGGCTCAGGTCATGATCTCACGGTTTGTGAGTTCGAGCCCCATGTCGGGCTCTGTGCTGACAGCTCGGAGCCTGGAGCCTGCTTCTGATTCTGTGTCTCCCCCTCCCCTGCCCATGCTGCATCTCTCTCTGTCTCTCAAAAATAAATAAATAAATGTGAAAGAAAGAAAAGAAAGAAAGCAAGCAAGCATCAGCAGCTAATTTAAAAACCTGCCTGAGGTAGCTTGTCAGCACACACACAAAACAACCCAATGTCCATCATGAAATAAATAAACGATGGCATCTGTGACTGGATATTAAGGCGGGATTCTTTGTGTCTATGTTTCAGCTGAGACCCCAAAGGCCAAGACTACATACACAATGGATGCTTAGTTCCCCTACATCCCAAGGGAAGGACTGCACCACATATGTGGATCATGCTAAGACATCATGAAACACTCTTTGCTGGCATCAGTGCTCACTCCCAGCCAGCCTGTTGGAGTGCCAAGGCCTCCCCTCCCCTCTCTATCACCCAGTGGGGAGGAGAGATGCTTTCCCCTCCCCTGAAGCTGTGCCCCTGGACTTCGGGGGACAGAAGGGATGACATCTGATGCCTACCGGAGAAGTGGGGAGGCAGAGGGTATGGGAGACTGAACAGGGCTGCACTGGCAACAGTGACTTCTCACTGGCCAGGGCTGGATAGCAGGTGTTGGGGTAGCAAGCTACCTGCACTTGAGTATCTAGAAGGATCAGAACCAGAATATTAACAGTGACTGTCTGCAGAGGGGAGTGGAATTCAGGGTTGAAAGGAGTGGAAGGGAAGGAAGGCTCTGATGTTTTAATCCAAACACTTTTACACTGCTCAAATAAAATGTGCTTGTATGCTACAAGGACCAAAAAAAAAAAAAAAAAAAAGAGAGAGAGAGAGAGAAAAGAAAAGGAAGATAAAGGAATAAAAAAGTGCATACAATAAATACAAGACAGTAAATTGTTTCTCCTGGGAGGCAGTTCTGGGAAAACACTTGCAGCGATTTTAGATTTTCATTGTGTTTGAAATTTTTACAATGAACACGTTTTATTCTTAGAAACAGAAACATATCCAAAGACAGAACTTAATAAATGAGTGAGTGAGTGAATGCATGCATGCATGCATGCATGAATGAATGAATGGAATAAAAGCCACCACACTGGCCAGTTGCGTCCCTCTTCTCTTCATTTCAACACACACTCAGACCTGCTGGGTGGGGCTGCCGCTCCCCTGTCGTGGAGGCTGTTGGCACCTGTAGAACGTTCTCTCCTTTTCTCGGACTGCCCACACCCAGGGTGGGGGAGTCCAGCCAGGACTGCGGGTGGGTTTGTGTTTAAGAGCAGCAGTGGTTAACTTTCCGATATGGGGAAACCGAGGCCCACTGGGAAAAGGAAGTCAAGCAGGAGGTTAGAGAGAGGCAGGGCCAGGGCTGGGACCCAGCTGTCCTAGTAGCTAGTATCATGTTCTTTCCATGAGTGGTGTTTGTGTGGGTGGTGGTGAGCATGGCGACTTTTTTCCTCCTTCGCCCTCTCCCAACCAGCAGCGCAACAACTCACCTATTTGCTCTTTGGCAAGTAAATGAGATTGGCTAGGTTTTTTGTTTGTCATTGGTTTTTGATCTGTACAGCACTGGATTCCTAGGAAAAACAGCACGCTTTGCTTACCGTGCCCCTGCAGAAAGCTCGGCATTGCCGGATAAGAAACCTGGAGGCTCTGCGGCGACCGCAATTACCTTCCCACACTCCCACCTCTCCTTACCTACACCTTAGCTGGGGCTAACCAGGGACATATTTCCGGGCAGTCACTCTAATAACCCTCCACAGCCTAGAGCTTTGCTATCCCCAGAGGCTGCTGCTTAAGCCACCCATACCAGTTCCCACAGAGCCTTTCTCCTCCCTGGTCAGAACCCCTTCCTGTTGGCTCCTGGCCATGCCCCTCCATCCCCGGGGACTGACTTGGAGAAATGGGCTGTCCCCAGAGTTAATGTGTCCTTGACGCATGGCCAGACTCTAAAATAGCCTCCTTAATGAAACAGAAAAATTAAGTTCAAGTGAGTGTTTAGCACTGAACTTTGGCTCGTACACTCAGTGACCAAATGGCAGCAGAGTCACCAAACAAAAGACCATAAAGTCCATCTTGACCTTCTTGAAGCAAGATGTTTGGAGTCTGAGAGTTCTTCAATAAGCAGAGCAGCTGGCCGGCAGGTGTTAGGAGCCAGCTGGGAGTTTTAAGCAGACAGTTGCCGAGTCTGTAAGGAACCAGCTGATGCTGCAGAGTGAGAGACGCTTAAGGGGCCAGGGGCCCCAAGCCTCTGCTGATTTCCACTCTAACTTAGGTGCTTAGACTCTGTCATGGTGTTGGGGGATGGCGGTGGGGAATGTCAGCTGTGACTTTCCTTCATGTCTCCGGGGGCCTCCGCCCATTTTCTCCCACGTCTCCATCCTGCTCTCTGTTGGCCCTTGATCAACTTTCCAGGGCATGAGCAACAAAGAGCTTTGTGTCTTCTGAAAAGGATGTTGAAACAGAACTAAACACTTCTGTATTTCCAGAACCTCCCCTTTGCTGGCTGCTGTTCTGAGTTCTTAACCTTTCTGTGTGCCATGAGCTCACGCCTTTGGCAGGCTGGCGAACTCTGGACTGCTTTTCAGAATGCTGTTTCTTAGAATTAATTAATTTTAATTTTAGAGAGAGCATGTAAGTGGGGGAGAGGGGATGAGCCAATCTCATTTACTTGCCGAAGAGCAAATAGGTGAGTTGTTGCGCTGCTGGTTGGGAGAGGGCAAAGGAGGAAAAAAGTCGCCATGCTCCCCACCACCCACACAAACACCACTCTTTCCCCCTCTTTCCCCCTCTCTCAAAGAGAGAGAGAGAGAGAGAGACAGAGGACCGTAAGCAGGATCCATGATCAACGTGGAGGCCAATGCAGGGCTCAATCTCACAACCATGAGATTATGACCTGAACCAAAATCAAGAGTCGGAGGCTCAACTGACTGAGCCACCCAGGTGCCTCTCAGAATGCTGTTTCTAGCTAAAATAACTGTGAAGGGAACTGACCATATTGAAATATAGTTACCAAAATATAAACAAACTTGTGATGTGGAAAATAAATGTTACTTTATTAACGCATTGAAGGACAAAATCTAGGGGCGCCTGGGTGGCTCAGTAGGTTAAGCGTCTGGCTCTTGATTTTGGCTCAGGTCACGATCTCATGCTTCATGAGATCCAGCCTCATGTCAGGCTCGATGCTGACAGTGCAGAGCCTGCTTGGGATTCTCTCTCTGCCCCTCCCCTGCTCGTGTGTGCTCTTCCTCTCTCTCTCAAAATAAATAAATAAACTTAAAAAAAAAGGACAAGATCTAGCAGTAGGTCTAATAACGATTATGCTTTTGAAGAAGTGATGAATGGGGGCACATGAGTGGCTCAGTTGGTTGGGCGTCCGACTTTGGCTCAGGTCATGATCTAATGGTTCAGGCCCCACATTGGGCTGTATGCTGACAGCCTGGAGCCTGCTTCAGATTCTGTGTCTCCCTCTCTGCCCCTTCCCCACTTGCACTCTCTCTCTCTCTCTCTTTCTCGCTCTCTCTCAAAAATAAATAAGCATTAAAAAAAATTGAAGAGGTAATGAATGTAAGTGATATTTCAAGGTCTCTGCAGCAATCATGTGATAGTGAAAACATACGTAAGCCTAGCTGGGGCAAATGCCATGGTTTGTTGGCTACATTCTTAACTGAAGGCAACTCTAAATTGTAGTTAGAGGTTAGTGAAAATCAGAGTGTAATTGCTTCCTTACTGATTGTACAGATGCTCTCAGTTCTATCTGTGGACATCTGGGAGCCCCCAAGTCAAGGCTTCTGCCTGTAACAGGCTCTTTGGTAGTGCTGGCCGGGGTCTTGCAGCCAGGCTCCCACCTTTATTCTCACCCTGTCCTTAGCCCCCCATCCCCTTCAGCCTCTCCTCAGCACTCTTTCCTCAGGGCTAGGAGTTAACATTTTCAGATTTAGATCCATTCGGCAAGAGGCAGGCGTTGTATCCCCCAGTGAACCAGCTGGTAGGCAGGTAATGTCAGCCTCAAAATCCAGGTCTGCCAGTGCTCAAAATAATGTTTTTTCCCACTAGGTCTGTGGCTTTCCCAGTCATCCATGAGTGTTGCCCCCAGAAAAGCAATGACTGTCTCTGCTTCCCTTTAGCTCTGCAATGGTTCCCATAAATAAAGGGCAGCCAGTCAGACCTGCAATTAAGAGAACTTTCAAATGCTCCCATGCCCAGTGGGGCAGGAGAGCACTCATCTGGTTTTGCCTGCCTGTTCTTCAAGGGCTCCGGCCTGTGCACCCCAACATGATGGTGTTTCAAAATGTTGTTTGGTAAATGGGGTGCCTGGGTGGCTCAGTCGGTTAAGCGTCCGACTTCGGCTCAGGTCATGATCCCGCAGTTTGTGGGCTCAAGCCCTGTGTCGGGTTCTGTGCTGACAGCTCAGAGCCCGACGCGGGGCTCGAACTCACGGACCGCGAGATCGTGACCTGAGCTGAAGTCGGACGCTTAACCGACTGAGCCACTCAGGCGCCCCCCAAAAAATGTTTTAATGTTGTTTGGTAAAGATCTCCCTTTATAGTCTCTATTAAAACTGGGGAAAAGGATCCAACCCCAAACCTCTCCCTGCCAAAGCCAGATACTTGTTTGTGTTTACTGCCTCCGTGTCCTACAGACGTGAATCAGAAAGCCTCTTTGACTGGACACAGGGGAAATGAAGGTCACACTACCCCCTGCACACATTGCTCTGAGGCTGAACAAAGGTTTGCCCACAAAAGGCAAGTGTCTGCTTCTACTTTCTTTGCAAAGGATTTAAAGAGCTGTCTACCAGTCAGACCTCTTTTTGAATGGCTCATCTGTCCCCTCCAACTCACACTCTGTCCCCCTCTTCCATTCCCTTGATGGAATCAAGACAGCCTTGCATATTTCATCCATTCATTTATTCACCCATTCACTAGTCATCACTTGATGAATATACACATAGGTGCCTGAAGCCAGTCTCACCAAGCTCATGATCATTGGATTAAATTCCCTCTTAAAATGGATATAACACCGTGTTCTTACGTTGCTTTTTATTTTTTCTAGAAACACGTTCAAAAAGAGGATACTGGTATCCGAAAGCAATTTGTACATAAGCCTATGGATTATGGCTGGTTGTTAGAAATACAGAAGAGACAGAGCTTTAGTTCTGACCTGAAGGCCTAAAGGATGGACATCTGTCCTCCCTCCCCTGATAGCCAGAACCCTCTGGATGGCCATAGGGACGGTCCTAACCTATCTTCTCAGCACCATCCTTCGTAAACCCTTGGCTCTAGGAGCTCTGGTCAGGCTTAGATGCTTCCACAAAGCATCTCCCTGTCCCTGCTTTGGCCCTGAGACCCTCTGCCCTCCCTTCAGGCCCCGTGGGTACCACACGTCCTCTGCGGGGGGCCTTTCCTGTTCCCATGAAGTGAATGCCTCTCCTCCAAACGGACACGCTGCTGTCTGTGCTTCTTACCTGATGCTGGCCACGTGAGTTCTAGGACCTCGCGTGCATGTCATGTTTCTGTGTTATGATCGGCCGTGTGGCACCTTCCCCTCCAAGTTCTCGAGATGCTGCTTCATCGTGTTCCTTACATCTGAACCTTTTTGTCAGTTACCTCCAGCCCTTGTCACTTCATCCTGAATATAACCTTTTATTTAGCGTCAGGTGCCTACTCGAGGCCACGCCCTGTTCTTTTTTTCAGTTTTATTGAGGTGACAAATAAAATCGTAAGATATTTAAATGTACGTGATGAGTTGACATATTCATATTGTGAAAGGAGTCCCACCATTGAGTTAATTAACACACACATTATTACCTCACATTTACCTGTCTTCTCTCTTTCTTTCCCTTCCTCCCTTCCTCCCTCCTTTCCTTTTTTCCTTCATTTCTTTCTTGTGAGAACATTTAAGTTCTACTCTCACAAAGGGCAGAAATCTGCTTCTGCTTTCTTCACAACTGATTTAATGTGGGGTCTGTCCTTTGGGTGGCAGCTGCGAAAGTTGGGGCCCTTGATGTGTGGACAAGCTCTTTCTAGGAAGATAACAGTGACTGGGGGTTACTGTTGGAACAGCTGGAGGGGGAAGGCAGGAGGATTTGAAGGACAGCAGCCAGTCCCTAGCTTAGAAGCCAGGCCCTCAGACAGCATCTTGAGTAATGTCTGCAACCAAACCTCTGTCAGGGAGGGGCGTCTGGGTGGCTCAGCCCGTTAAGTGTCCGACTTCTGCTCACGTCATGATCTCATGGTTCGTGAGTTCGAGCCTCGCGTCGGGTTCTGTGCCGACAGCTCGGAGCCTGGAGCCTGCTTTGGATTCTGTGTCTCCCTCTCTCTCTGCCCCTCCCCCACTCATGCTCTGTCTCTCCCTCTCTCTGAAAAATAAATAAATGACATTTTAAAAAATTTAAAAAAAACCCCACCTTTGTCAGGGAAAGACAGGGCACTCTGGCCTTCTCTCCCTGTCCCGAGCCCTGGGGAGATGGCAGCAGTGCTGACCACCCATTGGTAACTGTTTCTTTGTTAGCTACAGTCCTGTGAGTCTTTTGAAGGCCAGTTTTTCACGTGGGAGTCTTTTGTTGTTTGTTTGTTTGTTTGTTTGTTTGTTTGTTTTTACATCCAAGTTAGTTAGCATCTAGTGCAATAATGATTTCAGGAGTAGAATCCAGTGATTCATGCCGTATGTATAACACCCAGTGCTCATCACAACAAGTGTCTTCCTCAGTGCCCCTTACCCATTTAGCCCATTCCCCCCACCCACAATCCTTCCAGCAACCCTCAGTTGTTCTCTGTGTTTAAGAGTCTCTCTTGTTTTGTCCCTCTCCCTGTTTTTATATTATTTTTGCTTCCCTTCCCGTATGTTCATCTGTTTTGCATCTTAAATTCCACATGAGTAAAGTCATATGATATTTTTCTCTGACTAATTTTGCTTAGCATAATACCCTCTAGTTCCATCCATGTTGTTGCAAATGGCAAGATTTCATTCATTTAAAAAAATATATTTATTTATTTTTGAGAGACAGAGACAGAACATGAGCAGGGGAGGGGCAGAGAGAGGGAGACACAGAATCCGAAGCAGGCTCCAGGCTCTGAGCTGTCGGCGCAGAGCCCGATGCAGGGCTCGAACTCACCGCGAGATCATGACCTGAGCTGAAGTTGGACACTTAACTGACTGAGCCACCCAGGCGCCCCTAGATTTCATTCTTTTTGATTGCTGAGTAATACTCCATTGTGTGTGTGTGTGTGTGTGTGTGTGTGTGTGTGTGTGTGTTTATTTTCTCTGAGTGAGAGATAGAGAGTGGGGGGAGGGGCAGAGAGAGAGGGAGAGAGAGAATCTCAAGCAGGCTCCACACTGTCAGCATAGAACCTGCCAAGGGGCTCAATCTCACGCTTCAGGAGATTATGATATGAGCCGAAATCAAGAGTTGACACTGGGCCAAATGAGCCACCCAGGTGCCCCTATTCTAACACTCTCTATCTCTTCAACCAATATTTATTTAACATCTAATTAAACGCCTGTTTAAACACCTAACTTAAGGCCCATTAAATATATATTTAACATCTAATATTGGGTGGTGGTAGAGGGGAATAAGTTTCAGCTATCAAAGAAGTACAACTTAATTGAAGACACAAGAAGTAACAATTTCTAAAACTGTAGACAAGTTAAATGATATGATACAAGATAGTACATGATAGTTCCAAGGTGATACATGATGAATTGTTTGCCAAACCACACAGTTTTGCAAAATTCAGGATGTATTGATTCTCTCTGGCTTGGCTTGAGGGCTTGCAAGGGCAAAGTAGGAGCGTGGCATGGGAAGCCTGTTGGGGCAGCAAGTGGATGGAGGTCTTAAAGAATGGAGCTGCACATACAGCTAACCCCTGGGTTACCAGCTGGAGGAACAAAATGGTGGGTTTTGGAACTGGCTGTCCAGGCACACTGTCTCTAATCCCCATCATGCCCCAGAGAGAGCAGGATTCCTGTCATCAGTGACTGGGAATAAGGAGCTGGCTATGGCAAGGGCCTGCCTATCTCAATCTAGGCTGTTCTCAGCTGACTTTGGGGTCCCACAGTTCAGAGTGAGAAAATGGCAAAGCCTCCCTCCCAGGCCACATCCTAAATTAGGTGTGGGTTTTGTTAGGAAAAACTGTCCAAGATGGAAATAGGCAAAAGTGATTACATACTAGGTTTCCTTTCATTAGAATGCTTAGGGGCGCCTGGGTGGCTCAGTGGGTTGAGTGTCCGACTTCCACTCAGGTCATGATCTCCCAGTTTGTGGGTTCAAGCTCCATGTCGGGCTCTGTGCTGACAGCTCAGACCCTGGAGTCCACTTTGGAATCTGCGTCTCCTTCTCTTTCTGCCCCTCCCATGCTCATGCTCTATCTCTCTCTCTCAAAAAATAAATAAACATTAAAAAAAATTTTTTTTAAAGAATGCTTATCACCACCTCTTGGAATCTCTGTCATTTTCTTTTTTTTTTAATTTTTTTAAAGGGTTATTTATTTTTGAGAGAGAGAGACAGAGCATGGGCCGGGGAGGGGCAGAGAGAGGGAGATGCAGAATCCAAAGCAGGCTCCAGGCTGTCAGCACCGGGCCTGATGCGGGGCTCGAACTCATGAACTGGGAGATCATGACCTGAACTGAAACTGGACGCTTAACCAAGTGAGCCACCTAGGCACCCCAGAATCTCTGTCATTTTCTGTTCCTATACATTTGTGCAGCTTGACTGATTTCTTGTTGGTTGAGCTATTTTCCAACTCTGTAGGAATTGAAGCAAACCTGTGAAAAATGGCTCAGTCAGTTTAGTGTCTGACTCTTGATTTTACCTTAGGTCATGATCCCAGGGTTGGGATCAAGTCCCAAGTTGGGCCCTAAGCTGAGCACTGAGCATGGTGCCTGCTTAGGATTCTCTCTCTCTCTCTCTCTCTCTCTCTGCCCCTCTCCCCCACTCCAGTACTCTCTGTCTCTCTCTTTCTAAAAAACAAAACAAAAAAACCCACAAAAAAAACAACCTAAAAAAACAAAACAAAACAAAACAAAACAAAACCCAAATTGTTAGTAATGCAAGTAGTTCTTATCCATAGCAATACAAATGAATGTTGTCTGGTAAAGATACAAGCGATTTGTTCTCTGCAGAAAAGATAATCCCAAACATGACATTCTATTGCACTAGGATATTAATTAGTTTTGCATGTATTAGCAAAACCATTTTATCTTTCCTCATTGCCTCTCTGTTCCTCACATTCTCCTTGGAAACAGTCTTAACATCTTACTGGTACCCTTATGAACTGATGGGTTTGATTAAAATCTTCGACCCCTGTTCGTGTTATATTTGCCCGGGAGTCAGATTTTTACATTTTTGAAAACATCATACTTGAACACTGTTAATTCCTGCAGGTTAATCAGAAGAAAAGATCTGCCACAATTTCCATTAATGAACCAGAAGTAGTTTCCAGAAATTCTAACTGTGGAGCTTATTGGCAACACTTTGAGAATTCTAAGCAGAGTTTTAAACAGATGCTTTATGAGCAATTAGAAAAGAAGGGGAAAAAACATTTACTGTGTATATTGCCAATTGCCACGCTAGGTGATTTACATATATTATCTCACTTAATCCCCAGCAAATCTCTGAAAGAGGTATTATTGTCCTAATTTTGCAGGTGAATGAGCAGGAAATATTTGAGTAAGTATGGTAACACCCATCTGCAGATCATGTTACGTAAGTGGAAGATTACAGTAATGGTTCATGAACCCCAGTGGTTAAAAGGGAACACCATAGGGACGCCTGGGTGGCTCCATCGGTTAAGCATTCAACTCTTGATTTTGGCTCAAGTCATGATCTCACAGTTTGTGGGTTTGAGCCCTCTGTTGGGCTCTAGATGGACAGTGTAGAGCCTGCTTGGGATTCTCTCTCTCTCCCTCTCTCTGCCCCTGCTCTTTCTCTCCAAAAATAAACTTTTTTAAAAAAGGGTATACCGTAAATAAGGGTGCAAATGCAATAAATATGTGAGTGAGCGGATAACCAGCAAGATTAAAGTCATGAATGAGTAAAACCGGTGCCAGTGCTCAGCTCTTAGTGACACGGCAGAGATATTTACACATCCTGTTTCTTTACACCTCAGTTAACAACGGATCTTCCCACATATCCACCTTCTGCTGTCTGCTTCCCCTTCTGAGCAGGAAAGAGCGAATTTAGGGTCTACTTCAGTGCCTGCCTTCGAGTACCAAGGGACGTGTGCTCCTCTGCCAGAAGACATCTCCCCCCCACAAGAAGCTGAAGGAAATGGAGTCGCCCCTTAGAAACAGGAAGGGCCGACCCCTCTGTGATATTATCTGTGATATTAATCTCATTACAAGACTTACTGCAAAATGGCATAATGCTAACATTGAAAAGCTAGGCAGTTACATTTTTCTCTTTTCCAGCCTCTGTATTTCATTAAAAAAAAAAAGTTTATTGTTAAGAGGGAAAAACATCTGGCGGGAAAAGGTTTAAATTATTCATTTCGATTCTGGCCCACCCTCTAACAGCAGAGAGATGAGGGGGCCGAGGGAAGGCGGGGATGACGCCTGGTGTTCTCAACACCGCTGGGGCCCCTGTTCTACCCCTGCTGCTCCCAGGCCATGGACTCTTCCTGTCCGTGTCCGACCTCCCTGGTCCATAGTCCTCTCTGTCTTACACGTGATAGATGCCTCTTCCTCTGGGACACCATCTCTTGGAAAACGCAGGCCAGCGCCGGGAGATCCCACACTTATGAGATCTGCTGGCGGAGGCCGTGAGCGTCTGTGGGTCTCATGCCTCCCCTGGCTCCGCTCTCCTGGCTTCAGTTCTCACCCAGCCCCGCCCTCTGAATCTTCTGCTCCTCCTCTCTGTATCTGTGTCTTTTATTTTATACTCTCATCAATATATCCCCCATCCAGCACACACACACACACACACACACACACACACACACACACACACACAC
>NC_064807.1:56441602-56537049 GCF_023721935.1 Panthera uncia | reverse complement strand
CACACACACACACACACACACACACACACACACACACACACACACACACTGGCCCAGACCAGTGTGTTACAGGTGCTGCAACTTCACAACAAACACCTGTTGATAATAAATTAGAGCCTGGGGGGTGGGTTCCTGCCTAGTTTTGCCTGAAGCCGACCCGTCCTCTCTGGCTCTGGGAACCACTGCTGTAATGGGGTGGACGGGGTGGCCCGCCTGCTTCTTCTTTTTTTTTTTTTTTAATTTTTTTTAATGTTTATTTTATTTTTGACAGAGAGAGACAGAGTATGAGCAGGGGAGGGTCAGAGAGAGAGGGAGACACAGAATCTGAAGCAGGCTCCGGGCTCCGAGCTGTCAGCACAGAGCCCGACGCGGGGCTCGAACTCACAGACCGCGAGATCATGACCTGAGCCGAAGTCGGACACTCAACGGACTGAGCCACCCAGGCGCCCCAACCCCCTCATTACACTGTGGCAGCTCTGCCCAAGTCATTGGGAGGACCTGGGGCTCACATTCCAGCAACACGTGAGTACAGCTCTAGGAAAACACCTGTCACCCCTCCCCAGGACACCTGTTTCCCCGCTGGCAGAGAAGCCGCTGATGTCTTTGAAAGAGGTTTCTGCCACCGTCTGATAAAAAGGAGTGCGTGTAAGGGCCTCCAGGTCTCGGCAGAGAGCACTAGGTGGGCTACAGGGTGCTGAAGGAGCCTGGAATAGCAGCAGGGGAGGGGGCTGCCCACGGGCTGTCACAGGAACACTCCTCAGGCCTTTGTTTTCCTGACCTTACCTGAGTCTCGGGTCACTCTGACATGGTCACGGTGCCTCAGGGGCTTTTCCTTCTCCCTAAGTCCCACCCACAAGTCTTACTTCACTCTCACCTGACCCCCGGGTCTCCCTCCTGACAGTGAGTCTATCCTGACCGGCTCAGACTGACACCCATGTGGAACCAGAGGCCCCTGTCTACACAGTGCCCCAGGCAGCTGACTAGTTTGCTTCCTGTCAACAGAAAACAAGGCGGCTGGTCTGCTATGTCTCATTCGTTATGAATCTTCTTGTTCTTCTGAACCACCTGACTCCCCGTGGATCATGCTTCCTTTCTGAAACCCCTGGTTTTTCCTAATGACCTTCTCAGAGGCCTTGTCACGTGGCTTTCAACATTTCTATTTTTAGTTCTGGGCTCTGAGGGGGCATGAGAATGGAACATGAGAGAGAAAATGTCTCATGAAGGCTGAAGGTACACTGTGTGGAAGGGCAGCTTGGCCAGAGCTGCTCTGAGGGAGTTGATGAGTGCAGGGAGACAGGGAAAGGGACCAGAAAACAGCCCCCTGGCTGCCCTCATCCGGGGTGGGGGGCAGAAGATGAGTCAGGAAAAGCCTTGAAAAGGAGCCACACAAGGCCCCCCCGGTGCCACAGCCAAAGGAGGGTCAATGCGCCATCACGGGCTGCCGAGGTGGACAAGGGTGCTGACTTTTCAGATGGCGGTTTCAGGAGAGCGGTGGGGCCTGAAGGCAGACTGGACAAGTTAAGGAAGAGCGGGTGGCTGGCGAGTGGAAACCCTAAGTGTAACCTGTTCTCACAATATTATGTCACGAGAGGAAGGAAGGAGATGCCCCTCCCCCATGCAAAGTGGCTACAGTATCGAGAACTGGTTTGGGTTGATTGTGTTTGTTTTTGTCCTAGAGAGACACGTTGGTACACAGACAGGAAGGCCTGTCAGGAGAGGAGGGGACTGAAAAGGCAAAAGACCAGGGGGATGATTGAGCAAGCCCCAGTCCCAGTGAAGGAGGAGCCTTGGAAAATCAGACTGAGGTGAGAGTCTGTTGTGTTGAAGCAGCACGCACATCTGACAGTCAGACAAAGCCGGGTGGAGCTCTTGGCCTCGCATAGAGCTGGCATCTCCCAAACCACCCCCATATCCGAACCTTGGCATCTCAGCGCATGGACCTGGAGCCCCAAGCAATGTTATGAGAAGGATGTAGGACCCTGAGGAAAAGATAAGAGGGTAAGTGTGGCTTGCTTACCCTGTCGCCGTGGCCCTGAGCCAATTTACTCTGCAACGGCCCCGAAAGAGGAACTGAAGGCAAAGAGAGAGAGAGGAACACACACACCCAGAAGATGGCCAAACCCACACAGCAGGCTTGAGTCGATTGTCCTTACCTATAAGGAAGACTTAGATGAGAAAGTAAGAACAAGATGCTCAGGCCTTCAAATAGACCTTCCAGCCCCCAGCCCTTTCAACTTCCCTCCGTTCCACTGCATCGCGGCAGTGGAAGGGCAAAAGAAAGCCTCCCGGAAGCGCCTGGCTGGCTCTGTCAGTAGAGCGTGCAACTCTTGATCTCAGGGTTGTGAGTTGGAGCCCCACATGGGGTGTCGTGATTCCTTTAAAAAATAATAATAATAAATAAACTTGAATGCAAGAAAGCCTCCCACCCAAGGCCTGGGATCGAGTGCACTCTGTCTGGGCTTCTTGGTAAACACATAACAGACCCTCCTAACCAGTGTGGCAAGTCATGGATCTTAGTCCCAGGAACAAGGGGGGTCTGGGGCCGACTGCCTCAGCATGGGTGCTTGAGAGCCTAGATTTGTGCCAGGCTGTTCTAACTCTACTATCTGCTAAATGAATGGCTACATGTATTCATTATCATTTGTATTGGGAAAAAAATCTATTAACTGGCATGGTAATCCTATGGAAAGCATAAAAGTCACTCCATATCTTTTAAAGATCTGTGCGTTGGAAAAATATATAATTAGTTAAACCCATGATGTCACAAATATTATTCGCTAGTACAAGGTTAAGTAAAGAAAAAAAAAAAAGAGTTGATTTAAAGTTGATTTCAGGAAAAATAAAAGTAAAACAATATTACAAGCAGATAGGGCAGTCATCAGACTGAGACACACGGTCTCTCCCATTGCCCTCCACCCACGAGCGCCTGTGTCCCATTCTGCCCGGGCCTGGGGAGAGGAAGGAGCTCACTGAGTGACACTCAGTGTCACTGAGTGTCAGGTGCTGGGTGTGCATTTTGCATAGAGGTCCCCTTCGACCTGGCAACAGTCTTCTGAATATTCTCCCTTCGGAAGTATCATCAACCTTAGAAAAGCCCAAGATCAAGCAACTACAAATGGCAGAGGCAGAATTCAAACACAGCTCTGGCTGACCCCTCCGCCTGGCTCCTTTTACTCTCTGCCAGGCACAGAGAAGAGGGTGAGTCAGTGTTTAGAAAACATTCAGCTTAGGGGAGGAAGCATGAGGGAGTTTCCTTGGGAGGTTCTCTGTCTCCACAAAGTCGTTGGTGAGGCCACTGTGGGGGATGTGATAAGAAATCACGCTGACTGAAACTTTCATCTTTAAATTTTTTTTTTTAACGTTTTTATTTATTTTTGAGACAGAGCGAGACAGAGCATGAACAGGGGAGGGTCAGAGAGAGGGAGACACAGAATCTGAAACAGGCTCCAGGCTCCGAGCTGTCAGCACAGAGCCCGACGCGGGGCTCGAACTCACGGACCGCGAGATCGTGACCTGAGCCGAAGTCGGCCGCTTAACCGACTGAGCCACCCAGGCGCCCCTGAAACTTTCATCTTGATATGATAGAAAATTAAAAGAAATACAAGCACTGGAAAAGGAAAGCCTTCAGTAGGTTTGCAACCACCCATGGCTCCTCATGCTGGGAACTACTTAGGGATTTACCTGTGGCAAGATACTTTTACACTCATCCCCATATTTGAAGGGCCTCAAAGTTTCACAGTCCCCCCTTCACAGGGATCTCTAGCTCCTTACTGCTTACAGTGCGGTCCGTTGGACCAGTATTAGGGTCGTCAACCAACTCGGTTGGCTTGGGGCTGAGGGACAAGGGGACAAGGACATTTCAGCGCTAAAACTGGGATAGTCCTGGGACACATTGGTCACCCTGACCAGTAGCACCCGGAAGCTTGTTAGAAATGGGGAATCCTGGGCCTCATTCCACATCTACTGAATCAGAATCTGCACTTGAGCAAAATCACGTGCCTATTCGGGTCTGAGAAGCAGTGTCACAGAAGGGATATTGGTGTAGTACATCTAGTGGTAGTCCCCTGGATTAGTCAGGGTTCTCCAGAGAAACAGAGCCGATACACAATATACGGATAGATACATATCTAAAGACGTTTATTTTCATGAATTGGATCACATGATCGTGGAGGCTTGGCAAGTCCAAAACCTCCCCAATGGGAGGGGCTGAGAGGCTGGAGACTCAGTAAAGAGTTGTTGTTTGAGTCCAAAGGCAGTTAGGCTGGAGGCCCAGGAAGAGCCAATATTGTAGATGAAGTCTAAAGGCCATCTGCTGGCAGAATTCCCTCCTGCTTGGTGGAAGTCAGCCTTTTGTTCCATTCAGACCTTCAACTGATCGGATGAGGCCCACCCACATCGTGGAAGACAGTCTGCTTTACTCAAAGTCCACTGATTTAAATGTAAATCTCATGCAAAAACACCCTCACAGAAATATCCAGAATAATTTTTGGCCACATATCTGGGCACCATGGCCCAGCCAGGCTGACACATGAAATTAACCATCACACCCCCTCAAAAGATATGTCCACGTCAAACCCTGGGAACCAGTGAGTAAGTGTTACCTTACTGATAAAAAAGAACCTTTGCAGGTGTAATTATGTATCTTGGGATGAGAACATCCTGGGTCCTCCGACATAAACCCCGAATCCAATGACAAGCATCCTTACGAAAGACGGAAGAAGAAAAGGTCATGTGAAGATGCACAAGAGGTGAGCGTGACGTGGCCACAGCCAAAGAAACCAAGGCACATCTACAGCCCCCAGAAGCTGGAAGAGGCAAAGGAATCTCCCCTCGAACCTCCGGAGGGGGCGTGGCCCTGCCGGCACCTCCATTTTGGACTCCTGACCTCCAGAACCATGAGGGAATACTTGTCGTCGTTTTAAGCCCCCAGTTTGTGGTAACTTGTTGGCTGCCATAGGAAACGAATGCCACCGGGAAATAGCCAGAGGCTCCCTCTCGCCCACCTCTCTGCTGTGGTCCATCACGTGCACACTTGCCCACCTGTGAGAAAAGGCTAGAAGCAGTCCTTCCCTCCTACTCCCGGCTTCTGCTACTTGGGTGGTTTGAGTCCAGGCCCCCATCCTACGTCAGGACCCTTCGCCTCTAGTGCCCTCGAACCTCCTGTCCACCCAGCCCTGCAAGCCTGCCCGCCTCAGGCCTCACAGACTGCCCGTCTCCTGGGACATAGTGCGGATGGTGTCTTTCAGGCTCTCTGCTCGGCCTTGGGCCCCCACGCTGTCACCGTCTCAAGTCAGCAAACGTGTGTTGTGTGTCTGCTCCTGATGCCCCCAGAAGTCCTACCCTCCATAGGTTTACTGTCAGCTCAGTCATTTCCCACCCTCTCACCTCTCCGGAAACGCGGCCCGCGGCCACCAAGGCCCAGGAATCCGCGAGGTGCCTGCTCCTCGGTCTCCATGGGTAAGAGCACACCCCACACCCCCGTGTGGGGCAGCGGGACCAATGGAACTGTAGAGCCTCTTTGGAATGTGCACTTCACCTGTTGGCCTTTGCTGAGGAAGAAGCCAGGTACCAAACGAAAGTAAGGCATGGGCTGACTTCCACCCATGGAGTCAGAGATTGTTCTTTCATGAAAACCTCAGACCCGATGCTCAGGCATGTTTGTATAAGAAAAGATAGGGAACAATGAGGGTATGTTTTCCAAACTAGAATAGTTAAAATTTACATAACCGTTACCACAGCCGCTGGAAAAATATAAAGGCAGGCCTCATTTCAAATCCTGCATCATGAAAAAAACTTCACACTGTAAAATCCACTCACTTCAATAATCAAGATATTTCATCAGTAGAGATTTGTATTTATTTATCAATTTATTATACTCTTTGAGGATGGGAGAGTATACTCTCTCCACATCTGATTTTCTTTAAAAAAAAAAATTCTCTTTTATATCTTTGATATAGTTGTCACTTTAAATAATCCAAAATGTGTTTAATTACTTAAAATTTTTGTTTAATGTTTTATTTATTTTTGAGAGACAAAGAGAGACAGAGCGTGAACAGGGGAGGGGCAGAGAGGGAAACACAGAATCCGAAGCAGGCTCCAGGCTCTGAGCTGTCAGCACAGAGCCGGACGCAGGGCTCAAACCAGGAACCGTGAGATCATGACCTGAGCTGAAGTTGGACGCTCAACCGATTGAGCCACCCAGGCGCCCCATGTTTATTTACTTTGGATCAATCAAATAATCTACGCTAGACATAAAATCATGAAGATTAAGACTGAACTGACCTTCAGCACCAAAGAGACCATTCTTGTCTTTCTCAGCATTTTTTTTTTTTTTTAGCACTCTTACCCCCTTTTATATCAGAAATCATGGGGGTAATTATAGCAGAAATTATCTCACTTTCATTGAACTCACTATTTACCTACTTGCTGAGTGTCTACTATGTGCCTGGCATTATACAAGATTTTGGAAGCACAAAGATGAAGAAAACGGCTGTGGCCAACCCTAATGGAGTTTACAGTCTACCGGAAGTGCCATAGCATACCCCGAGCGGTGGTTCTCAAAGTATGGTCTGGGGACCCTGGGGAAGGGAGAGGGGCCCTGAGACACTTGCCAGGGCTGTGTGTGAAGCCCAAACTATACCCCTATATTCACAATAATGTAGCCTGTTCTCGTTACTTGCAGTAGTCATGTTCTATGAGGTGGCTGTGGATACTGAATCAGTGAATACTATTGCTCCCAAGGGAAATGTAAGGTTATGTTCCTGCACGTCTCTGGTCACAACGTTTTTGTCAATGGATCAATAGAAAACCTTGTTTTATGTGTGTTTATGTTTAAAGGCACCTTAACATGAGGGGATGGGAGGCTTGTGGGCCATCTCTCCCCTCCCCAACTTCTCTGGGAGGATATCTTGACATGATTTCTTTTTTTTTTTTTTTAAGCTTTATTTATTTATTTTGAGAGAGACAGAGACAGGGTGAGTGGAGGAGGGGCAGAGAGAGAGAGGGAGAGGATCCCAAGCAGTTTCCACACTGCCAGCACAGAGCCCGACGCCGGGCTCAAGCCCACGATACTCTGAGATCATGACCTGAGCCAAAACCGAGAGTGGGACACTTAACCAACTGAGCCACTCAGGCGCCCCTGGTGACATGATTTCTTAAGACCTTCTAGGTTCTGATGCGGTGAGGGGCCTTCTGCCTCAGTCCCCTCAAAATAGACCTTCAGAGCATTAAACTGCTCAGCTACAGCCCAGAATGGGGTCTTCAAAAGCGGGTGTCCTACCTCTCTACAGAAGCAGCCAGCTGGCTTCTGTATTGTCCTTTCTGGTGTGTGGGACGAAGACCAGGGGAGCTGGCCCCCCAAAAGTGGCTTGTTGTATCTTTACCCAGTCGGGCTCATCCTCAGCCTTGTGTGTACTTGATAATCAGAGAGACCAAAGGGCAGATGTAGGAGAGTTACTCTGTTCACAGCTGAGCCATCTGACTCGCAGACCCCAGCCTGCAAGCCAGCGACGAGAACATTCTTTCAGTTTTAGCCCTCACGGCTGAGCCTTCGTGACAGAGACTGGAAAAGGAGGGAGGGGAGAGGAGGACTTTTTTTCCCCGAGAGGTTTTAGGTAAGTGAAGAGGAACAGACTGGATGTGAGGAAATAGTTGGGAATGAAGTGTGGAGATTTAATGGAAGAGTGTTGCTGAGGGTTTTGTATACCCTTAGTCATTTTTGGCAAATGTAAGAAAAAAAAATTGAGTTATTTAAAAATCCTCTTTGGTGGCCTAGCTGGTTTCTCTGATTGCAACACTGCTTTTAAATTCAAACCATGGCTTGCTTCATAATCTGTCAACATATAATGGTTAACTAGGAATTTCTGTGCCTGGAGGGGGGGAGACTCGTGAGGCATGACACCCTTGAATGTCCCGACGAAATGGCAGAAGACAATTCTGTTATTTTCTATATAAGTACAAATTCCTTAAGCTTTCTACATGTGGTGAAAACAGAGTGGGCGTAATACTTCAGCAGAATTTCCCAGTGGGAATGGTCCTGCCTTTTGGGACAGGAAAATTTCTTGTTGGGCAAGAGAGTTTCTGGCATTGACAAAAGTTCTCACCCAGTGAAAACCAAAAGCACCCACTCCCCCTTGTGACAGTGGAAAATAACACCCCTCCTCCACACACATTGTTTTAAGTTTATTTATTTATTTTGAGAGAGACAGAGAGAGGGAGAGAGTGTGTGCAAGCATGCACAGCGGAGGGGCAGAGACAGGGAGAGAGAGAATCCCAAGCAGGCTCCACACGGTCAGCGCGGAGCCCGACACGAGCCTCAATCCCATGAACCGTAAGATCATGACCTGAGCCCAAACCAAGAGTCAGATGCTTAACTGAATGAGCCACCCAGGCCCTCCCAGCTCCATTTTAAAAATATACCCCCTTGGGGATGGAACTGCATCCCTTGAGAACGACCGTGAGTCAAGAGTAGATGAGAAAGATGAGAACTTCAGGCACTGGGTTAGGTGCTAGGAGCGCAGTGAGAACAAGACAGACATGGCCTCTTTTATCAAAGAGCTTGAGAAATTTCATCAAAGAAATCTTTGATGAATTCTTTGATGAATTTCTGAGAAATTCAGCTCCAGCCTTCTTCTGCCTAACTGTGCCATATCATTTATTTCACTCCTATAGCCTCCCCATGTTGACGGGGCAGGGGAGAAGGGGGCCCATCTTATGAGGCATTCTTAGAGACCAAATGTTTGTGTCTCCCCCAAAACTCATATGTTGAAACCGCACCCCCCCAAACGTGATGGTAGGAGATGGGACCTTCGGGAGGTAGTTCGGATTAGATGAGATCGTGAGGGTGGGGCCCTCAGGGATTAGAAGAATTAGGACAGTGCTGGCTTTCACCAGAACGTAGCTATGTTGGTACCCTGAGCTCAGACTTTCAGTCCCAGAACTGTGAGAAGTACATTTCTCTTGTTTACAAACCAGTAAATTATTTAACTATAGACTAAAACTTCTTCCTGTAATTAACTATACAGTGAAGATAAAAATTTAAACTCCCGCAAAACATTTTATGTTGAGTAATTATGCTATTATAGGTCATTCATTCATTCATCCATCCAAGCATTCTACAAATATTTATTGAGTACTTACTGTACTTCAGGCACTGGGTTCGGTGCTAGGAGCACAGTGAGAACAAGACAGACATGGCCTCTTTTCATCAAAGAGCTTTCAGTATACAGGGACAGAAAAAACTTAAAAATTAATTAAGCCAAAAAAAAATCCCAGTTGGGTTTCTCATGAAACTTCACAAGTTGATCCTAAAATTTATATGGAAAAGCAAAAAAGAGAGGAAAAAGAATAGTCGAGTGTATCATAATACTAAAATAATTAAATAGTAAAGACTATCTGAATTTTATAAATCTATAATAAGTTTAAATGAAGACTGGAAATCCTATTTGAATTGTGCTTTTTTGAATGTTACATTGCTTTGGAAATAAAATGTGACTTCGTGACTACAGTAGTTATTGACATATGTATACATGACTATCAAGTTTATAGAATATAGTTTAGATTTCTTTTTTACATACATGGGATCATACTATTCATATAGTTTTGATGTTCTTTTTTCTTTTCTTTCCTTATCTTTTCTTTCCTTTTCTTTTCAAGTAGGCTGCATGCCCGGTATAAAGCCTAATTTGGGGCTTGAACTCATGCCCCTGAGATAAAGACCTGAGCTGAGATCGAAAGTCTAATGCTTATCCGACTGAGCTACCCAGGCATCCCTGATACTCCTTTTTCATTTAACAGTGTGTCCTAGAAGTGTTCCACGTGTGTTCCTTTTTTTTTTTTCAGATTAATTAATTTATTTTTTAATTTACATCCAAGTTAGCATGTAGTGCAACAATGATTTCAGGAGTAGATTCCCTAATGCCCCTTACCCATTTAGTCCATCCCCCCTCCCACACCCCTCCAGTAACCCTCTGTTTGTTCTCCATATTTAAGAGTCTCTTATGTTTTGTTCCCCTCTCTGTTTTTATATTATTTTTGCTTCCCTTCCCTTATGTTCATCTGTTTTGTCTCTTAAAGTCCTCATATGAGTGAAGTCATATGATATTTGTCTTTCTCTGACTGACTAATTTCGTTTAGCATGATACCCTCTAGTTCCATCCACGTAGTCGCAAACGGCAAAATCATTCTTTTTGATTGCTGAGTAATACTCTATTGTATATGTATACCACATCTTCTTTATCCATTCATCCATCGATGGACATTTGGGCTCTTTCCATACTTTGGCTATTGTTGATAGCGCTGCTATAAACATGGGGGTGCATGTATCCCTTCGAAATAGCACACCTGTATCCCTTGGATAAATACCTAGTAGTGCAATTGTTGGGTCGTAGGGAAGTTCTATTTTTAATTTTTTGAGGAACCTCCATATTGTTTTCCAGAGTGGCTGCATTCCCATCAGCAGTGCAAAAGAGCTCCTTTCTCCTCACCCTCGCCAACATCTATTGTTGACTGAGTTGTTAATGTTAGCCATTCTGACAGGTGTGAGGTGGTATCTCAATGTGGTTTTGATTTGTATTTCCCGGATGATGAGTGATGTGGAGCATACTTTCATGTGTTGGTTGGCCATCTGGATGTCTTCTTTGGAGAAGTGTCTATTCATGTCTTTGCCCATTTCTTCACTGGATTATTCATTTTTTTAAAATGTTTATTTATTTTTGAGACAGAGAGAGACAGAGCATGAACGGGGGAGGGCCAGAGAGAGAGGGAGACACAGAGGCAGAAGCAGGATCCAGGCTCTCAGCCGTCAGCACAGAGCCAGATGCAGGGCTCGAACTCACGGACCGCGAGATCATGACCTGAGCCGATGTTGGACATTCAACCGACTGAGCCACCCAGGCGCCCCTGGATTATTCATTTTTTGGGTGTTGAGTTTGATAAGTTCTTTATAGATTTTGGATACTAACCCTTTATCTGATATGTCATTTGCAAATATCTTCTCCCATTCTGTCAGTTGCCTTTTAGTTTTGCTGATTGTTTCCTTCACTGTGCAGACATACGTGTTCCTTTTAACAATTACATGGTATTTTATAGTATGGATATTCTACATTTATTTACCTAGTCTCTTATTAGAGTTATTTAGGGTATCTCCAGTTTATTTAAAAGGTACAATGATCATGATTGTACAAGTATCTTTGTATGCATTTGCAGGTACATAGGTGTAATGGATGAGTAGAAGTGGCAGTGATTAATCAAATAGTATATATATTAAAATTAAAAATACCGCTAGATGATGAGGTGCTTAGGTAGCTCAGCTGGCTAATTGATGGACTTTTGGTTTCAGCTCAGGTCAAGATCTCATGGTTGGTGAGTTCGATCCCCTCGTCGTGCTCCGCGATGACAGCAAGGAGCCAGCTCGGAATTCTCTCTCTCCTCTCTCTGCCCCTCCCCTGCTCAAGCATGCACGCGTGCGCTCTCTCTCTCTCTCTCTCTCAAAATAAATAAATGAACTTTAAAAAAAAATGGATAGATATTGCCAAATTGTTCCCCAGGAAGGATGCAACCATTTATACTCTTAGCAGAGAATGAAAGTTCTTGTTCTGCCAACATCATTGCCATCATTATATATTATCGAATCGTTTTATTTCATTTTATTTTTTATTTTAGAGAGACCACATGAGTAGAGAAGAGGGGCAGAAGGAGAGAGAAAGAATCTTATGCAGGCTCCATGCTCAGCCCAGAGCCTGATGGGGTGCTCAATCCCAAGCCCTTGGAACCATGACTTGAGCTGAAATCAAGAGTTGAATGATCCACTAACTAAGCCACGTAGGTGTCCCCAAATCAATTTAGCTTTGGAAGATTTGATAGGCAAAAGATAATTACTCTGTCTTTTTTTTCATTTATGTTTCCCTGAGAACTAGTGAGGTTGAAGATCTTTTCAAGTATTTACTTGAATATTTGTGGGTTTTGTTAGTTTTTTTTTTTTAAGTTTTTTCAATTATTTTTATTCTTTTAATTTTATTTCGGAGAGAGAGAGAGTACAAGCACGGGAGAGGGGCAGAGGGAGAGAGAAGGAATCTTAAGTAGGGTCAACATGAAGCCTGACTTGGGGTTGGATCCCATGACCCTGGGATCACAACCTCAGACAAAATCAAGAGTTGGAAGCTTAACCGACTAAACCACTTAGGTACCCCATCAAATATTTACTGGAATATTTGTGTTTCTTCTTCTAAGAATTATCTGTGTTTCTACTCTTTTTTGTCTATTAGCCTTATTTTTAATCCTGTATTTATAGAAATTCTATATATTACAGTTAAGCATTGTCTATGGTATATGTTACAGATGTGTTTTCTAGTCATTTACTATGAGGAGTTTTGAATTTCTATTTAATAAAATCTGTTTTTGCTTATGAATACTGATTCTTTTTCATCCCATGGTTACAAAGATACTGCCCTGTGTTTTCTTTTAGTGCTTCCATAATGTAGGTCTTGAATCAGTCTGGATTTATTTCTGAGTATGGTATGGGGTAGGAATTCACTTCATTTTTTGTTCTTGTGGCTCTTTTATTGTGCCAGTACTATTTCTTTCTTTCTTTTTTTAATGTTTATTTTTGAGAGAGACAGACAGTGTGAGCAGGGGAGGGGCAGAGAGAGAGGAAGATGCACAGAATCCGAAGCAGGCTCCAGGCTCTGAGCTGTCAGCACAAAGCCTGATGTGGGGCTCGAACTCATGAACCCCGAGATCATGACCTGAGCCAAAGTTGGATGATTAACCAACTGAGCCACCCAGGTGCTCCTCTTTCTGAATACTCTTTCATTTTCCCACTATTTAGAAATTCTGCCTTTACCATATGCTAAAATCCCATGAGTACACAGATAAATTTTTGGACTCTATCCTCTTTCATTAATTTATTAGATAAATAAATTCCCACTCCAGTACTGCATTGTTATAATTACTGTAGTTTTATAGATTGTTTTCATATCTGTAAGTTCTTCACCTCATTTTTTTCTGCAAACTTTTTTTCATTATTTTTGTTGGCTGCACCGGCTTGCATTCCCACCAACAGTGCACAAGAGTTCGTTTATCTCCACATCCTCGCCAACACTTGCTATTTCTTGTGTTTTTGATTTTAGCCATTCTGACAGATGTGAGATATTGGATTGTGGTTTTGACTTGCATTTCCCTGATGATGAGTGATGTTGAGCATCTTTTCATGTGTCTATTGGCCATCGTATGTCTTTGGAAAAATGTCTACTGTTAGTGTCTCCTGCCCATTTTTAACTGGATTATTTGGATTTTTTTTTTTTTTTGGTGCTGTGTAAGTTCTTTCTATTTTTTGAATATTAACCCCTTATTGGATATAGCATTTGTAAACATTTTCTCCCATTCAGTAGGTTGCCTTTTTGTTTTATTGATAGTTTCCTTCACTGCACAAAAGCTTTCTACTTTGGTGTAGTCCCAACAGTTTAATTTTGCTTTTGTTTCCCTTGCCAAAGGAGACATATCTAGAAAAATGTTTCTATTGCCAATGTCGAAGAGATTACTCCCTATGTTTTCTTCTAGAAATTTTATGGTTTCAAGTTTCATATTTAGGTCCTTAATCCATTTTGAGTTTATTTTTGTGTGTGGTATAAGAAAGTGGTAGTTTCATTCTTTTGCTTGTAGCTGTCCAGTTTTCTAGCACTATTTGTTGAAGGACTACCTTTTCCCCATTGTTTATTCTTGCCTCCTTTGTCATAGATTAATTGACCATATAATCACGGGTTTATTTCTGGACTCTCTATTCTGTTCCATTGATTTATGTGTCTATTTTTCTGCCAATACATACTGTTGTGCTTACTACAGCTTTGTAGTGTATCTTGAAATCTGGGATTGTGTTGCTTACAGTTCTGTTCTTTTACATGATTGCTTTAGCTATTTGGGGTCTTTTGTGGTTCCATACAAATTTTAAGATTATTTGTTCTAGTTTTGTGAACAGTGGGTATTTTGATAGGCATTGCATTAAACGTGTAGATTGCCTTGGATAATATTGACATTGCAACAATATTTGTTCTTCCAACTCATGAGCATGGAAGGTCTTTCCATTTCTTTGCATTGTCTTGCATTTCTTTCATCAGTGTTACTATAGTTTTCAGAGTATAGGTCTTTCACCTCTTTTGTTAAGTTTATTTCTAGATATTTTTATTGTTTTTGGTTCAATTGTAAATGGGACTGTTTTCTTAATTTCACTTTCTGCTGCTTCATCATTAGTGTGTAGGAATGCAACACATTTCTTTTTTTTTAATTTTTAAAAAAATGTTTATTTATGTTTGAGAGAGAGAGAGAGTGGGGGGGAGGGGCAGAACAAGAGGGAGACACAGAATCTGAGGCAGGCTCCAGGCTCTGAGCTGTCAGCACAGAGCCCGACATGGGGCTCAAACTCACGACCCGTGAGATCGTGACCTGAGCCGAAGTCTGACACTCAACCTACTGAGCCACCCAGGCACCCCGAATGCAACACATTTCTTACGGTGATTTTGTATCCTGCAACTTCACTGAATTCATTTACCAGTTCTAGTGGTTTTTGGTGGCATCTTCAGGATTTTCCATATATGGTATCATGTCATCTGCAAATAGTGAGAGCTTTACTTCTTCCTCACCAATTTGGATGCCTTTTATTTCTTTTTGTTGTCTGATTACTCTGACTAGGATTTTCAGTACTATGCTGAATAAAAGTGGTAAGAGTGGATATCCTTGTCTTGTTCCTGATCTTAGGGGGAAAGTTCTCTTGTTACCCACTGAGAATGATGTTAGCTGTGGGTCTTTCATATATGGCCTTTATTATGTTGAGCTATGTTCTCTCTAATCCTACTTTGTTGTGAGTTTTTCTTATGGTAGATATTGTACTTTGTCAAAGGCTTTTTCTGCATCTACTGAAATGGTTATATGGTTTTTATTCTTCCTCTTGTTAATGTGGTGTATCACATTGGTTGATTTGTGAATATTGAACCAGCCTTGCATCCTGGGAATAAATCCCACTCGATCATGGTGAATGATTTTTTTAATGTATCATTGGATTCAGTTTGCTAATATTTTGATGAGGACTTTTGCATCTGTGTTCATCTATAGTTTTCTTTTTTTGTAGCGTCTTCGTCTGGTTTTGCTATTAAGGTAATGCCAGCCTTGTAGAATGAATTTGGGACCTTTCCTTTCTCTCTATCTTTTGGAATCGTTTGGGAAGAAAAGGTATTAACTCTTCTTTAAATGTTTGGTAGAATTCATGTCTGAAGCCATCTGGTCATGGACTTTAGTTTGTTGATAGTTTTTTGATTACTAATTCTATTTCATTGCTAATTGATCTGTTTGAATTTTTGGTGTCTTCCTGATTCAGTTTTGGGAGGTTATATGTTTCTAGGGATTTCTGTATTTCTTCTAGATTTTCCAATTTGTTGGTGTATAATTTTTCGTAATAGTCTCTCTAAAAAAGTTTTTTTTTTTAATAGTCTCTTATAATCTTTTGTAGTTCTGTGGTATTGGTTGTTATTTCTTCTATTTCATTTCTGATCTTATTTGTTTGATTGGGAGTCTTTAAACCAATTTCTTTTTTTTTAATTTTTTTTTTTACATTTATTTAATTTTGAGAGACAGAGAGAGACAGAACACAAGTGGGGGAGGGGCAGAGAGAGAAGGAGACGCAGAATCCGAAGCAGACTCCAGGCTCCAAGCTGACAGTACTGAGCCCGATGCGGGGCTCGAACTCACAAACCGTGAGATCATGACCTGAGCCGAAGTAGGAGGCTTAACCGACTGAGCCACCCAGGCGCCCTAAAACCAATTTCATTTTTGATTTGTGCTAGCTTGCACTGGTTCAGTAAATGTGCTAGCCTATGCTAGTGTATATGCTTCCCACTGTTCATTGTTTTTTAAAAAAATTTTTTTAAATGTTTATTTTAAAAATTTTTTAAATGTTTATTATCTTTGGGAGAGACAGAGACAGAGACAGAGAGCAAGCAGGGGAGGGCCAGAGAGAGAGGGAGACACAGAATTGGAAGCAGGCTCCAGGCTCTGTGCTGATGGCAGGGCTCGAACTCACAGACTGCGAGATCATGACCTGAGCTGAAGTCAGCCGCTTAACCGACTGAACCAACTAAAAATAAATGCTTATTTATTTTTGAGAGAGACAGAGTATGAGCAGGGGAAGGACAGAGAGAGAGGAAGACACAGAGTCTGAAGCAGGCTCCAGGCTCTGAGTTGTCAGCACAGAGTCTGACACGAGGCTCGAACTCACAAACCATGAGATCGTGGCCTGAGCTGAAGTTGGAAGCCCAATTGGCTGAGCCACCCCGGCACCCCTGTTCATTGGTTTTAAAAACAGCGATATAAAGTATTCCAAAGTAGAATGTAAAGTTGTGTAGTAGATAAGGCTAGGCTGGTGATGTGTTCAAATGAACACACACCAATGAAATGGAAATAAGCAGATGATCAGCCTATACCCTTTGCCACCAATCTGGCTGCAAGGGTCCCTGAGCACCAAAAGTGCAAGGTACATCCTTGATAAAATGTTGCAATAATTTTCTATTCTAACTAGCTTAAATAAAATGTAACAGTACTGATTTTTCCTTCAATCTCCTAAAACTAAGGATTCTAAATCTGTTGAGGTCTGTGACTATTAAAAACCTTGAAACCCTCCTTGAATTTTAGTTTAATGTTTCAATTAAATTTTTAAATTATTTTAGTTTTAATTTAACTTTAGTTTAAGTTCTTTGCTTTATTCCTTTGCTCAAGAAGTACATCAGTTGGGATTCTGATAGATTTTTGTTTCTACCTTCAATAAACTCAGAAGAAAATACTTTTTCTAGTGGAACCTAGAATCAAATGGTAGAGACAGAGAAGTAACAGACACTGACTGTTCTCATACTTTCAAGCTACTGTCCAGGAATACAGGAAGAATTTAGAATCTTTTTTTTTTTTTTTTTTTTTTTTTTTTTTGGTCTTCCTTTTCAGAGAGGCGGGGCTCAAGATTTAGTCTGTAGTTCAGATGCCTATTAATGACTGTTCTGTGGCAGCTAAGCCAAGAGAACAAACAGCTGCCCTGTTCATTAATTTGAACAACACCAGGTCCAGAGCTTGTGCTACAAAGCTTTTTGCTCCGGGATGGAAATCAATGTGTATCCTCACTGGAAGTTATGTTTTCAAGGACCTCATGTAAGTAATTTGGCAATTGGATAGAGCTTCATCATGAAAATTGCAGTCAGAAAAAATGAGGACATTACAAGGAAGAAGAGGAGAGCTTTGGTTTTAAGTCTGTCCCAGCCATCTTTTTTTTTTTTTTTTCTAATGTCTTCTTTTTACTGCTAACTCAGGTTAGTCATTCTGTGGTTCCTATTTATTTCTCAGTTACTGTGCTGAAATCCCCAGTCTCCTTAGCATTTCTAAACTGAGCTGAAAATGAACTCTTTCCCTCAGATTCCTAATGTCTTCATCAGATAAAGTGGGTTTGCTTTTACTTTATGAAACTCTGCTTCATAAATGCAGTTTATTTCCCAAAGTGTGATGTTTGTTGCAACTATTTTTACTTTCTCCTTTGTTTTTGGTACATGATGCATAGAGGGGCCCAGCTGATACTCCTTTCTCCCCCAATTATTTAACTTTTGACTAACCACATGGGGGAGAAGAGTGTGTTTACTCTGAGTTAATTAGTATCCAATGATAATGGAAATTACCATGTTTATCAAAATATATCTATGTCATATACTGTAGTATATTATAATGTAACTTATTTAACTTCAATTTTTTATTGAGGTGTATGGAAATCCAGATATTTTAGGAATTATCATCACATTTCAATTTGGTGATTAAACAACAACAACAACAACTATATATATATATATATATATATATATATATATATATATATATTAGTTTGTTTTTAAGATCACATAGGGGCACCTGGATGATTGAGTCTGTAAAGCATGCGATTCTTGGTCTCAGGGCTGGGAATTCAAGCTCTACATTGGGTATAGAGATTACTTAAAAGAATAAAATATTTAAAAAAAATAAAGATCGTCTACAGTTAAGGAATGGTTTATGAGCAGTTTTCAATCAAATAACATCATTCTTGCAATTATTGTCAACACAGTCGACTTCCAGCTATGTATCATTAATGCCTAATTTCAATTTGCCTTCCTCACTGAGAATTTATTATCTTTATTTTTTTGTAGCAGTTGCACTTATGTTTAGGCTCAAGGTCAGATTTTCTGAGTTCTGAGTTGGAACTTCTTAGGTTTTTTTTTTTTTTTTTTCCTAGTCATGTCTTCAATGAAATCTAAGAAATGGTTGTCTTTAGTTACAAAGGTAATGGTTGTTCTGACTCCCATTTTTCATGGAACTGATTTTTTTTTTGATGTGCCTTGAAATTACCATTTCACCCATCTGCCTAATGTCTGGTGGTTCTACAACCACATCAACTCTGAAATACTTTATGTAGTTTCTAAGCTCCCTTTCAAGATACTCTTCCCCTTAATACTACACCCATATTTTCCAGTATTCCTCAACAAAACTTTTCTCCTGTCACGCTAGCCTCCTTTACATATTATTGTCCCCCCCTTATTATGTTCAACCACACCATGCTCTCTTCTCGAAAGATGCCCGTCTAAAATGTAAAATTAATAGGATTTCATGACAGAGTGAATTTGAGAGCTAATGGGGCAGGAGTCGAAGAAGCCTCCCAGTTACTGGGTGGAGGATGATACCCTTCACGGAGAATTAGAGTACAGAAAGCCCAAGTTTATGGAGGAGAAGAGACTTTCTTTTGGGCAAGTGGATTTGAAGTGCCGGTGGAACACAGCCAAACGCAGATGTCCTGAAAGGAGTTGGTTATTTGGGTTTGGACTGAGAAGACCGGGCTGGAGGTTCACATTTAGCAAAAACTTAAAATGCTAGTTTGTGAGGCCATGTAGGTGGATGAGGTCACCTTAGGTGTATAGGGAAGTGAGATGAATGTAAGCTAAGAAGGGAATTCCATAGGGCTTTGGGGGTTAGCGGTTTGAGGAAGGATAGCAGCCAGAGAGGTTGCGGGTGGGCAGGAAATCAGGTGTCATGGAAGCCTGGGAAGCACAAAGTTGGAAGAATGAGGCAGTGACCACAAGTGTAAAGAAGGGGTTAAGAGAAGGGCCGCCGAAGGGCAGAAAAGACTAAGGGCCCGGACAATCGGAAAAAATGAGTGGGCAAAGAGGGAACTGGCCAGGAAAACACCACTGAATGTTTGACATAGCACACAACACACTGAAGTCTCTGGGTCTCCACAGAGTTTTATACCCTGATAATGTCTAAGAGTCTAATCCTCTAGGACTTAGAAAACTGTTATATGTATAGCAGCACTCTCAACAATAGCCAAATTATGGAAAGAGCCTAAATGTCCATCAACTGATGAATGGATAAAGAAATTGTGGTTTATATACACAATGGAATACTACGTGGCAATGAGAAAAAATGAAATATGGCCTTTTGTAGCAACATGGATGGAACTGGAGAGTGTTATGCTAAGTGAAATAAGCCATACAGAGAAAGACAGATACCATATGGTTTCACTCTTATGTGGATCCTGAGAAACGTAACAGAAACCCATGGGGGAGGGGAAGGAAAAAAAAAAAAAAAAGAGGTTAGAGTGGGAGAGAGCCAAAGCATAAGAGACTGTTAAAAACTGAGAACAAACTGAGGGTTGATGGGGGGTGGGAGGGAGGGCAGGGTGGGTGATGGGTATTGAGGAGGGCACCTTTTGGGATGAGCACTGGGTGTTGTATGGAAACCAATTTGACAGTAAATTTCATATATTAAAAAATAAAAAAAATTAAAAAAAATATGAATAAATTAAAAATACTGACCTTTTCAAAAAGAAATGCACTCTACAATATACATTTCTTCCTTGAAAAAAAAAAAACAACAAAAAACTGTTATATGTAGAATATTAGAAAAAGCGAGCTGAACCGGCCAGGAGTAAAAGTATAACAAACTGGGCTGGGCATCAGGGGCATTAAAAACGTCTGGCGAAACAGGTAAAACAAGAAATGTAGTTGGGTGCCTTGGGCTAAGAGTGTGCCGGGGGCGGTGTATTTCAAAATAGATTCGAATTTTGTTGGATGAATTATGCGTATCACAATAGGTATCTCTGACCCATATCATTCTCCAGGTCCCCAATCAAAGGAAAATGCCCTTTAGGCACTGTAAATTCAACATATCCAAATCAGAGATCCTATCTTATCACCGCCTCCAGCCCATCCCAGAACCTGTTCCTTCTCTGTTTCAGACGGCTCTGCTGGCCACCCAGCTGCTTGAAATAGAAACCTCAGTCGTTCTCTTACATCATCAGGCCTCCCATCTCATCTCTGCCATCAAGTTCGGTCCGTGCTTTCTTCACATTCTTTTGATTCCATCCTCTTAATTCCCACACCACCACCTTAATTCGGGTCCTGAAATAGGATTCCTGACTGGTCTGCCTTCTTCTAGTCCTTCCCCCTCTTCCTGACCCATCTTCCACAATTGTAATTAAGCAAATCTGTTCACATCACTCCCCTGATTTACAAAACCTGCCCGTTCTAGCGAGGAGAAAGAAAGGCTGACCTCCTCAGCAAGACATCCTACAAGGCCCTCGCTGACCTGGCTTTACCCCATATCTTAGCTGCATCTCGTTGCTTTCTGCCTCCACATCCAGCGTATAACACCATTAAGTTTCCCCTGCTCTTCAACTCACCATGCTTTTTTACACTGAATCCCCTGTAAAGTCCGAGCATCGGTGCTGTACTAGTAAGATCATAAGCTTGGGTGCTGGAGGAGGGGAGATGGGGAAGTTGAATCCAAGTGACATGGACTAGCCATAGAGAAAGGAACAGGGATGGCAACGACTTTTTTTTTTTTTTTTAAGATTTTATTTCTTTCAAGTAATCTTTACACCCAACATAGGGCTCAAACTTACAACTCTAAGATCAAGAGTCACATGCTGTACCGACTGAGCCAGCCAGCTGACTGGCAATGACTCTTTGATAAGAGATAGGATCCCCCCATTTCACTCAATGCTTATTAGATTGTATTTCTTTTTTAAAATGTTTATTTCTTTATTTTGTGAGAGGGAGAAAGAGTGCGTGTATGGGTGCACCCACGAGTGGAGGAGGGGCAGAGAGAGAGGGAGAGAGAATCCCAAGAAGGCTTCATGTCATCACCGCACAGCCTGATGACTGTGAGATCATGACCTGAGCCTAAATCAAGAGTTGGACACCTAACTGACTGAGCCACCCAGGCGCCCCAGATTGTATTTCTTTTAAAAGGTTTTTTTTTTTAACGTTTATGTATTTTTGAGAGAGAGAGAGAGAGAGAGAAATAGCGCAAGGTGGGGAGGGGCAGAGAGAGGGAGACTCAGAATCTGAAGCAGGCTCCAGGCTCCGAGCTATAAGCACAGAGCCCGATGCGGGGCTTGAACTCACGAACCATGAGATCATGACCTGAGCTGAAGTCGGAAGCTCACCCGGGCACCCCCCAGATTGCATTTCTTACATAAGTCATGGTTCAAGGAACTATCAGGGAGACAAACATACCCAACAGAACAAACTTCAAGGAATTTCTGATCTGATGAGAAAAATAGGACATAGAGAGTGAGTAACTAAAGTGACCGATTTTCTTAGGTTCCTTATAAAAGATCAGATCCATTATTTTACAGTCATAAATATATACATTCAAAGATACCAGGTAATTAAGTGTGAAATGAGTAATCAAGACAAATGCTACAGGCATTTAGAAGAAGAAGAAGAGATTATTTTGGGATAGGGTGTTCCGATTAGGTTTTATTTATTTATTTTTTTTATTTTTTTTAAATTTGTTTTTTTTTTTTAAGTTTATTTATTTTTGACAGAGACAGAGTGTGAGCATGAGCAGGGGAGGGGCAGAGAGAGAGGGAGACACAGAATCCGAAACAGGCTCCAGGCTCCAAGCGGTCAGCACAGAGCCCGACGCGGGGCTCGAACTCACGAACTGCGAGATCATGACCTGGGCCGAAGTCGGATGCCTAACCAACTGAGCCACCCAGGCGCCCAGCGATTAGGTTTTAAAACAGAGATAGGACCTGAAGCATGAGTAGGCATGTAAGTAGCAGGAGGGATGATGGCCTTCTCATTGTGGGCAATGACACAAAGTGAGGCAGAGAAGGATCTGTTCAGGACAAAAGGATTTGGGTAGGACAAAATGTGGGTTGCAGGAAGAGGTCAGGGTGTGATTCTGGGGGACCTTCAAAGCCAAAGTTGATGTCCTAGGCACACCTTGCCTAGCAGGGAATGGGGAGCCACTGAAGTTTTTCTTAAGCAAAGAAATGACTTCATGAAAGCAGTCCTTTAAGGGGGGATTGACCAGGCGGTAATGTGCAGGACAGATTACAAAAGCAAGGGAACACAGGCTGGGTGAGCAGGTAGAGGCACAGTAATTTAGGTCTAAGATGCCATGTTTTCCTAATTCCAAGACACTATTGACATAACAGAGTTTGTAATAAAAATAATTCTACATGAAATGCACACATTGATTATAAGATAAATCTTGCTTTTAGGTATGAAACATCCTAAAAATGTAGGCAATTTGGAATTAAGGAAATAAGGGCACCTAGGTGGCTCAGTCAGTTAAGCATCAGACTCTTAATTTCTGCTCAGGTCGTGATCTCACAGATCATGGGATCGGGCCCCATGCTGGGCTCTGTGCTGGGCGTGAAGCCTGCTTGGGATTCTCTCTCTCCCTCTCTCTCTTGGCCCTTCCCCTGCTCTCTCTCTCTCAAAAAAGAAAAAAGAATTAAGGAAATAACAGGATGAACTAAGATAGTGATATTAGGAATAGGAAGGAAAGAGTAGCTGCAAAAAAAAAAAAGGGGGGAGCCTGGGTGTCTCAGTTGGTTAAGCATCTGACTCTTGATCTTGGTTCAGGTCATGATCTCACAGTTTGTAAGATTGAGCCCCATGTGGGCTCTACACAGACAGCATGGAACCTGTTTGAGATTCTCTCTCTCTCTCTCTCTCTCTCTCTCTCTCTCTTCCTCTGCCTTCCCCCCCACCCCGCACACACAAACACCCATGCTTGCTGTCTCTCTCTCTCTCTCTCTCTCAAGATAAATAAATAAACTTTAAAAAACAAATCCAAAACCATTTTGAAGAAGTTGAGACACTGGATGTTAAAAGTCAGAGAGAAGATTACAATGACACTGTGCTTTTGAGTCTGAATGCAAGTGGCAAGTTGGTACCATTAAAAGACATGGGGAAGTCAAGAGGAAAAATAATGAACCAAATTTTATATATTGAGTTTGAGGTAAGGAAATATCTAGCAGGCAATTGGGACATGGGCCTAGAACTAGGAAGAAAGGTCAGGCTAGAGTGTGCATCCACGGAATTATCTACACAGAAGTCAAAAAGGAAGACTTGAAAGTGAATAAAACTGAAGGATGGAGTATGTAGAGGACAGGGGGCAGAGGTGTAACCCTTAGGAAATGCCCACATTTGGAGACAGGAAGCAGGGCAGGGAAGAAACACAGAATGATATTAAAGGTTGGATTGGATTCCTTCCAGGATAGGGGCATGAAAGTCATGAGAAGGGAAAGGTTGAGGCTTTATGTTCATGCTTAGGATTTATAGACTTTAATGATGTGTACTTGGATGTGTCTCAAGCATTCACACAAGTATGAAGAAGCCCACTTCAGTCCAACGGAATGTCCATGTGGGACCCACCTTCATCCTTAGCTGTAGGCTCACTACCAGGTGGGGGCTATTCCTCAGCTCCAGGGGGTTTGGACCAGTATCTTGGCTGGTTCCTCAGCCTATGCTGAGAAATCATGAAGTTTCCCCAAAGGCTTGTTGCTGGTATTGAGTGCTGTTGATTTTAGCCAGCTCCTTTTAGGTCCAAAGGAATATCCTTCTCTCAGAACTCTTTAATAAGCAGGTATTTTAGAACATAATTTTGTTGACCTAACTTTTTATAACAGAGCCAAAGTTAAAGACAAACTAGTTTTTAACACTTTTCCAGTTCTTCTGGAATAGCTGTGCAAATTAAACTTTGTGAACTCCGATTGGTCAGGGATGGCTGAGCTGTCGCTGGCTTACCACATTCCCTGAGCAGACAAATAAGAAAATTATTTGCTGGTTTGAAATATGATACTTTCATAGCTCATAAAGAAAGATACATTTAGGGCACCTGAGTGGCTCAGTCGGTTGAGCATCCGACTTTGGCTCAGGTCATGATCTCACAGTTTGTGAGTTTGAGCCCCAAACCAGGCTCTCTGCTATCAGCGCAGAACCCCACTTCGGATCCTCTATCCCCTCTCTCTCTGCCCCTCCCCTCCTCGTGCACTCTGTCTCTACTCTCCCTCTCTCAAAAATAAGTATTAAAAAAAATAAAGATAGACTTAAAGATCCCCAAAAAGGGCAACAGTTCACAAAAGCAAACACATGGTCATTGCATTTATTTGTACTTTTCTTCTATAATTGGGAAAACTGGCCCAGGGATGGCTCACAACCACAGGTGCTCTAAAAAGCTGATTGGCTGACATAATACACTGATTAGCCATTGGGGATATGAATAGTGATTAAATGGTCCTGAAATATGAATTTCAAAAGGCCTCTCTTCTTGTTATGAATACCTTCATCAGTACCTTTGTAAGCATATCTTTCCAGCTCATGCTCTTGCAAACCTGAAGTTGGCATACAGTTTAGGACGTTAATGAATTATTTTCAGTCAATGTAACCTTAATCCTTATGTGCTTTTCCTAAAGGGAAAAGAATTGTTTTTCCCCCTATGTAGTGTAGCCTCATCAGAGCAGTAAGAGAAATCCTCTCTGTTCTGTGAAGGTGCCTATATGATTGGTTAGGCTATAAACAATCTTACGCAGTGATATCTAGTTTGTCAGATGTGTTTTATCTTTTTTATATCCTCAAGAGATTCTGGCAATTAAAAGTGTTGTGCCTGAGATACAGAGTAGGGTGAGGGGAACAGTTAACGAAAGGATATTTATTAAAGGGGAAATATCCAGCATAATACGGTGATTAGTTGCTCAATTTTTTCCATGTCTTGATTTCTTCATGACACTGGCTAAGGGCAGGAATGGCAAGTACGTGGCACCGTCCCTGCCTTCCTCCCATCCTACCCCAAAACAGCATAACAGATACCAGAAGACTCTTTTCCATTGAACACAGTCTTTCCCATTTTCCACGCAGTTTTCTCAGCAGCCACTACCAAATGGTCAGAGTTGGGAATTGAAATGATGGGGTTGGGGATTCTTCCCGGTTTACGTTTTTGACGTGAGTATCTTCTGATTGCAAGGAAACAGGGCACCTTAAGAAAAAGAGGATTTATTTTAAGGACACACATGGATTGAAGTTGTTCAGGATCCAAGGCAAGTCAGGGACTGGATTCTCTCCCTATGGCCCACCTGTCCTACCTTTTATAACATATCTGCTGTGACTATGATTTGTGCCTCATTTCCCAATCCACTACCAACTGGCCAATCCTCCCAGTATTCCACAGTCTAAATGCTTCCAAGAGCTAGTATAGCATGCTTAATCAGTACCCTAGTGTCTATTAGTAAGCATAGCCTTGGTGCTAGGTCTTTTCATAGGCCACGGACAGGCAGTCCTTGGGTACACAGCCCATAGACACTGGCAATGTTTTATTTCTTTATTTTAGTGGTAGTTATCCAGGTATACTCACTTTATGAAAATTCAGAATTCAACACATACTTATTATGTGCAAGTTTCCTTGTTATATTTCAATAACAAGTTGATTTTTTTTTAAAAAAGGGCCAAACCAATCTCAATTCTTTTTTGAAGGCTTTATAAAACTTGAATGGCAGAAGACTGTCATAGACATTGTATATCTTGATTTTAAAGGAGATATCTTTAAAAGTCTCTTAAGACATTTATGTATGCAATTCAGAGAGATGTGGCTGGATAATAGAAGAGTTATGTGAATTCTTTTTTTTTAAGTTTATTTATTTAAGAGAGAGAGAGAAAGGGAGAACATGGGAGGGGCAGAGAGAGAGGGACTGATAGAGACTACCAAGCAGGTTCCACACTGTCAGCGCAGAGCCCTATGCAGGGCTCAAACTCACGAACCGTGAGATCATGACTTGAACTGAAATCAAGAGTCAGATGCTTCACCGACTGAGCCACCCAGGCACCCCAAGAGTTATGTAATTCTTAACTAGCAGAACAGCATACCCAAAGATTGATGAGCAAGTTCAACCTGGAGATAGGTTTCTATCATAAGAAGGACTGTGTTTAGTATAAAGAGAAAATATAGGGTAGTGGCTAAACATGTGAGATCAAGGCCTGGGTTCTTCTGTATAACAACTGTGTGACCATAGGCAACTTTCCCTTTTGTGGTTTCCCCCTATCTATAAAATGGGGGCGATGAAATCTACATTTTTGTTGTTAGGAGTACTGAGGGAATGTAAATAAAGTCTTTAGAATAGTAGAGTACTAATACATGGGCAGAATTTATAGAGAAGCAGAGTACTTTTTTAATTAAACCACCAAATAAAAGAGGAAAATAAGTCCCTATTAGAAGAAATGTTCCCAAAGTCTGTCGGGGGTGATTTTGAGAGGTCTCCTCCTTCAGTGTAAAGGGTGGGTTAGATAATCTTTTAATATTAAGGATACTCGTGGTGCCTGGGTGGCTCAGTTGGTTAAACATCTCTGACTCTTGACTTGGGCTCGGGTCATGATCCCAGGGTTGTGGGATCCAGCCCCACTATCAGGATCCATGCTGGGTGTGGAGCCTGCTTAAGATTCTCTCCCTCCCTCTCTCTCTCTCTCTCTCTCTCTCTCTCCCTCTCTCTCTCTCCCTCCCTCTGTCCCTACCCCGCTTGAGGTCACTCACTCTCTTTATCTCAAAGGAAAAAAGATTTAGGATTCTCTGATAACCTAATTATGCCATAAATGCTTAAAGTTATTCTGTTTATGGAGTAATCTATAGAAAAATATGATTTTATTATATTATAAAGCCATAAAAGTGCTTTTTTATAGCTTGTAGAGCCCTCAGATTAAAGCCAAAGGAAGCCAAACCAAGCATACAGAATGTAATGACTTGGGAAGATTTTTGATATGTTAATTCACTCTGTTAAATAGCAAAGTAACAGAGATCCAGAATTATAATATTACCTATAGAAATGTGATCTCAAAAAGCCAGAGGGAAATGCTCCTACAGCTCCTTGCTACAACTACATCTTAAGAGAATATAGGGGAAAATTCTAAAAAGAGGGCCATTTCATTCATTTCATTTTCATTTCAAGGTGAAATGATTCCATGAACACAGAACTACTAGACTGTATATGGAAATATACAGTTCTCAATATTGGTCAAACAAACATAAAATCTACAAGTGGCTTAATAAGGCACAAATTCTCAAAATTGTATTCTCTTTACAAAATGTATTTATATTTCTAGTTACATTTTTTCCTAGCTATCATCTTTTTTTTAATGTTTATTTATTTTTGAGATACACACACACACACACACACACACACACACACACACAGATTTCGAGTAGGGTAGGGGCAGAGAGAGAGGGAGACACAGACTCTGAAGCAGGCTCCAGGCTCTTGACTGTAAGTGCAGAGCCTGAGGTGGGGCTTGAACTCATGAACCACGAGATCATGACCTGAGCCGAAGTCGGACACTTAACCAACTGAGCCACCCAGGTGCCCCTGCATTAAGTATTTTAAAAAAAACATTGTACTTGGGGGTACCTCGTAGCTCAGTCAGTTAAGCATTGACTCTTGATTTCAGCTCAGGTCAAGATCTCACGGTTTGTGCATTCAAGGTTTGTGCATTCAAGGTTTGTGCATTCAAGCCCCGCATGGGGCTCTGTGCTGACAGTGCGGAGCCTGCTTGGAATTCTCCGCCTCCTTCTCTCTCTGCCCCTCCCCTGCTCTCTCTCTCTCAAAATAAATAAACATTTAAAAATTATATTGTATTTATACATAGAAAAAAGTGCAGATATCTTAAGTGTACAGTTTGAGTTCTAATAAACTAAACACACCCATGTAATAAGCACCCAGATTTTTAAAAACTGAACATTTACATTGTTTTTTAAAAATAATTTTTTGTGGGGCGCCTGGGTGGCGCAGTCGGTTAGGCGTCCGACTTCAGCCAGGTCACGATCTCGCGGTCCGTGAGTTCGAGCCCCGCGTCCGGCTCTGGGCTGATGGCTCGGAGCCTGGAGCCTGTTTCCGATTCTGTGTCTCCCTCTCTCTCTGCCCCTCCCCCGTTCATGCTCTGTCTCTCTCTGTCCCCAAAATAAATTAAAAAACGTTGAAAAAAAAATTAAAAAAAAAATAAAAATAATTTTTTGTAACTTTCAAAAGAAAAAAATTAGTGTTCTTTTCTGGATATTTGCTGCTATGGCATGTAACTTCATTTATTTATTTTTAAATGTTTTATTTTTAAGTAATCTTTACACCCAACATGGGGTGAACTCACAAACCCGAGATCAAGAGTCACATGCTCCACCAGCTGAGCCAGCCAGGTGCCCCTGGCATGTAACTTTAAAAGCAATATGCCCATCTTGAACATCTCCTGGGAGTTTCAATAGCACTTGTGGTAGGCAACATAGTAGTTTCCCAAAGACAGCCATGATCATCTAGCCATGATCCCTAGAATTTGTGAATGTTTCCCAATACAGCAAAAGAGATTTTGCAGATGTGATTAAGGATTTTGAGATGGGAAGATTATCCTGGACTATTTAAGTGGGCACAATGTAATCACAAGAGTCTTTTTAAGTGAAAGAGGAGGAGAATCCAAGGAGATGTGACAAGGAAAGCAGAGGTCAGAGGGCCACAAATCAAGGAATTCAGCCTGTAGAAGCTGGAAAAGGCCAGGAAACGTTGTTACTTGCTCCCTAGGGAAGGTAGACCCACTGAAAGTTTTTGTTTTTTCCTAATTATTTTATTTTTGAGAGAGACAGAGACAGCATGAGCTGGGGGCTAGAGTGGGGGCGCAGACACACAGAGAGAAAATCCCAAGCAGGTTCTGTGCCGTCAGCACAGAGCCTGATGTGGGGCTCAAACTCACAAAACTATGAGATCATGACCTGAGCCAAAACCAAGAGTCAGCTGCTTAACTGACTGAGCCACCAGGTACCCCCCACTGATACATTTAAAAAAAATTGACATATATATTATACTTTATATATATATTACATTAGTTTCAAGGGTACACCATAAACATTTGGTATATGTATATACTGTGAAGTGATCACCACAATGTCTAGCTAACATCCATCCCCAAACATAGTTATAATTTTTTTCCTATGATGATACCAACATTGCTACTTTGATTTTAGCTGGGTGAAACCCATTTCAGACTCCTAACTTCCAGAACTGTCAAGATAATATATTTGTTTTTAGTCATTAAGTTTGATGTGATTTGTTATAGCAGCAATAGGAAACTAAGACACCCTCTGGTGAATCCGTGTCCAGAATCATGTATCTTACTGCTCACTTAGTAGCTTCATCTGGCTACTTCATAGGCATCTCAAACATATACCAAATTAAAGCTTCCCTTTTAACTCCCCAAACCTGGTTCCTGCCTCAGCTTTTCTCTCATCTTGGTAAATGGCACCCATCAACCAATTACTAATGCCAGATACCTGGAAGTCACCCTTGTTTCTTTTCCTTCCTTTTCTGTCATTCCCTCATAGCCAATCCCGAATTTTCAGTTCTACTTCCAAACTCAACCTCATAGCCATCCGCTTCGGTTGAGTTTCACTGCCACCATTTTTTTTTTTTTTTTTACAATTAATTTTATTTTCTTTAATATGAAATATGTACATATATTGCAAAATACAAAAGATATTATAAATAGGTATTCACTGGAAAAGTCCATCCCCTTGCAGCCTGTCGGTGTTACCAGTTTTTTACGCATCTTTTCAGTAATTTTTTTTTTACACTGCCACTATTCTTTAAATGCTAATCCATTCTCCCCATAGTAGCCCAAGTGATATTTTAAAAAGAAATCTGATGGCACTTCCTTACACAAATCCCCTTAAGATCTCTCCTTTTGTGTCTGATATGACCTTCCAGTAGCTCCAAGCTAGTTGCAGGGTAACTGATAGTACATTGAGTACTCTGCAAATTAGAGCTTCATTATTAATGTTTATTTATTTTTGAGAGAGAGAGAGAGAGAGAGAGAGAGCGCGCGAGCACAAGCAGGGGAGGAGCAGACAGAGAGGGAGACATAGAATCCAAAGCAAGCTCCAGACTCTGAGCTGTCAGCACAGAGCCCCAATGTGGGGCCCTATCTCCCAAACTGTCACATCATGACCTGAGCTGAAATTGGACGCTTAACCAACTGAGCCACCCAGGCACCCCTAGAACTTCATCATGAATTGAAATACACGATGTGCAAAAGTTTGATTGGATTTGAAAAAAATTTTTAAGTGTTTATTTATATTTGAAGAGATAGTGAATGAGCAGGGGAGGGGCAGAGAAAGATTGAGACAGAATCTGAAGCAGGCTCCAGGCTCTAAGCTGTCAGCACAGAGCCCTAGCTGGGGCTTGAGCTCAGGAGCTGTGAAATCATGACCTGAGGTCCAACACTTAGCCAGCTGAGCCACTCAGGTGCCCCTGAAATTTGCTTTATAGCAACAACTCTGGATGGGTTGTTAGATTATTTAAATAGTTTTACCTGTGGTAAATTACTTAAGGATTGTAAAAAAATGTTTTACTGTTTTGTAACACCAACTCATTCAACGTTTGTCACTGGTGCCTTAGCAATTTGAAAAGATCACTAAAAAGTCTTTATAAGGAGCTGTGGGAGCCTTTTCCCTGACACCTTTTCTGCTGCTGCCAAGTTCCCCGCCGGATGTCCCTGGGGCAGGGCTGGTGGGAAGTTTCCTAAAGAGGAGGCCTAGGCTGAGCGTCTTATAAGGATCAGCCGGTGTGTGGCTTGTTTGGGTCATCATCAACCCTCCATCAGAGCCTTCTAGGAGACACGGTCCTGGAGCGACAAGGGTTTAACTCAAGAGATGGCTCTGTGGCTGACCAGCTGCACGGCAGAATTGTTTTGGTGATAGCCTATAAAATGCCGGAGGGAATACAAGGCCTAATTCCCCCTGGGTGCAAGGCCAAAACCACTACCCTGGGTGAGGACCCGGGCTCCCGAGCGTGCGTGGCGGCACAAGAGAAGGCGTCGGGGCGGGAACAGAGCGAGACCAGCAAGACCCCGACCGCCACGACAACGGAAGGCTCTCGGCGCCCCCGCACCGGCCCCCTCCAAAGACCGTTTGGCCAGGGGGTGGGGCACGGGCGGGCGCAGCCAATCACAGGGTCGCTCTCAGGTTACGTAAGGGCGCGTTCGCCGATTCGGCGCTCGGGGTGGGTGTGCAGGGGCGTGCGTGGCTGGGATCTAGACCCGAGTCGTCCGCGCGCTCGGCTGACGTGAGGAAGGCGCGGGGGCGGTCTTGGGCCGGCCTGCTTGCTGGTGCTGCGTTCGGCTCTGCCCGCGAGGCGGGGCGGCGGCGGCGTGCGAGGGAGCAGCTCGCCAGTGTGTGGTGAGAGCCCCGCGTCGGCCGGGACTCGGGAGACGGGCCGGGGAGAGCATCCTTCGGACCCCCACGGCCTCTTCCTCCGGCCCCCGCCTCTTGGCCCCCGCAGTCCGGCGGCCGCCCGTTACCTCTCCGCGTCCCCAGGCCCGCACAGACCCCGGCCTCGCCCGGTCTTCGCAGGCCTACGTGCCAGGGCCCCTCCGTATTCCTGTTACGGGCTCCGTCTTGTGGCCCGCGGAGCAGACCGCTTCACTGCGGGCCCCGGGCGGGTAGCCGGAGGCTTGGCATGATTCCATCCCCCGGGCAGCGCTGCCCTGTAAGGAAAGGGGCTTTCCTGGGAGATAGTGAGGGATCTGTTACGGGGGTGTGCAAAAGAGGGTGGAGAGCTCCCTGACAGACAAGTTGCCCTGGGGTGTAAAGGGTTGGATTAAAAGATGATTTTGAAGGTCTGCCCCCAACCCTGCCATTCTGAGTCTGGGCTTCCTTAGTAGTTTGACGCGCGTTTATTTTCCTCTCCAATCTTGAGCACACCTGTAAAATTGTTAGAGCACGAACAAGTATTCTGGGCTCCTCGGAAAGAGAGGAGTGCCGTGTAGCAGTCTAGATAATTGGCTAACCCAGCTAGAGAAGCTCTGGAAGAGGCCAAACCAAACTACAGCTCGGGAATAGGCTTCAGAAATTTCAGGCCGCTTTTACATAGCTCCTTCCGTCTTAATTGTAAGTCGCATCCCCGCTGCACCGAGGGCAGAGTGGTATGTCATGTTCTCTTAATTGCTATGGAGCCTGGCAAGACCTGCCACGAAGAAGGCCCGTGGATGTTAAGGAACAGACACTAGGCAAACACTGGATGTGTAATATCCTGCGTGCTGGGTCTGATTTTTAGTTCTGGCAACAAACTGTACTTTGGGGCAGGTAAATTATTTTGTCTGTACCTCGGTGTCCCCGTCTGTAAAATGGGATTGGTGAGAGGGCTCTCAGGATGAGATGGTTAATGTAAAGCTCTAAATATAGTTAGTGCTTAGCACCTCAGAAGTACTTAGCAGATGCTTACTGTTACTGTTTCCTCTGCTCAGTGACTACTTGAGCCAAGTGCTGGTGAGTCTTTTTCCAACATTTCAGTTGAGGTCCAGAGGAATATTTTTCTGGGAAGTGTTGATCATGTTGATCACCTTTTGTTAGTATGTAAAATGGTCACTCTTGAAAGAATGCAGGAAGTGGGCTTTAAGAATTGGGTTTCTCAGAGACTGCCAGTGAATTCGAGATGAAAGCATACTTCTCTGGAATTTAGCTATATTTTAGTTACAATTCTGGAATTAATAGGTGAAATGGGTGTAAATATCCAGCCCCTCCTGACTTTCTGAGCTTTAGGCTTGAGGGAAATGTGGACAACATAACTACTTCACAGTGTCTATTTAAAAGATTCTTAAAAAAAAAAAAAAGATTTCTTGTTTTGATAGTGACAATTTCAAGTATGCTGAAAAGGACAGAAGACAATATGACTCCCTCTACCAGTCACCAAGATTTAACACATATTAATATGTTACCGTGTTTGTTTCACATCTCTGCCTATGGTATGATTTAAAAAAATAAATGTTACCTAAGCCTTTTAAGCCCCATTTTTCTTTCCCTTCTCTCCCTCTCCAGAGATAGTAACTACTTTCCTGAGTTGGTGTGTAACTTTACTGTAGAGAAATAAACAACATATGATGTTTTATACATTTAAACAGTACATTATACATTAAGACATTTACAAAAAAATGGTACCTTATTGTATCTAAGATTTTAGAATTTGTTGTTTTCCTCTAATGTTCTGTTGCTGAGATTCATAAGTGTGGACAAATATAGACATAGTCCATTCTTTTTAATTGCTGTCTGGCATTCCAGAGTGTAAAGAAATGAGTTTTATCTTGTTTCCTTTACATTGCACTTCATGCAACTTAAATCATGCTGGTATAGTTTAAGTCCATTTTGCCACATTTACTCATTCTATATTGGTTACGGGGACTCTGGTCACAGTTCTCAGTATAAAAATGTATCTCTGGGTATGACCTCTTATGCAGAATAAATGATAATGTATACTGGGCTGAAAAAAAATGTATTTTGTTTCTGGTGCTCCTATTTGGGAAAGTGAACTAGTTAAGATCTATTATGTGGCCTGGTGTCAGGTATTAGATTTAAGTTTCTAAAAATCAGAGACTAGGTCTTTCTTAGCTCTGTGTCTGCCTCAGCTCTCTTCATAGTTCTCTGCACATAAATGTTTGTGACATTGATTATTTTTACTTTTGGGGTTCTCATACCCTTCATATATTTGAAGAGTTGATGGTGCAATTTTCAAAACTTTGCACCTTTAGGTTTAATATTTCCAGTGCCTTTTAAGTTTTCCAATTTCCCCATTCAATTCAGAAACAAAATTAAAAGCATTTTATTTTTTTAAATTAAAAAAAATGTTTTTATTTATTTTTGAGACAGAGAGAAACAGAGCATGAGCAGGGGAGGGGCAGAGAGAGAGGGAGACTAATCTGAAACAGGCTCCAGGCTCTGAGCTGTCAGCACAGAGCCTGATGTGGGGCTCAAACTCACGGACCGTGAGATCATGACCTGAGCTGAAGTCGGATGCTCAACCGACTGAGCCACCCAGATGCCCCCAAATTAAAAGCATTTTAAAAAGCAAGGTATGAATATCAGTTTGTAGAATGTTACCAGTTGCATAATATGTGCTGTATGTATTTGTAAGCAAATACATCTGTATTTATATATGCATATAGTTTACTTATAGAAGTATAGATAAGAATATAGTAACTCATAGCATCCAGTGAGAAGAACTACATGGCTGGGGAACACAGATGAGAAGAATTTTTGCTATGTAGCCTCTTGTGATTTCTCAGTTTTAAACCATGCAAATGTATTACCTAATCAAAAAATAAGTTAAAATTATATATATACATATATATGTATATATATAAAACTTCTCCCCTTAAGCCATTTTACCATATTTTTAAGATTTAACTTCCTTTCCTTAAAGCTTTGGCCTTAATAACATTTTTGCCTTTTTCATTGTTGGTTTATTTAGCTAGCTTACTCTCAGTTTTGTTAGAATAACCTTTGACTTGGTAAATACTAAGTATTTTAGTATTGCAAGATAGAGTTTACTGTTCTTCTAAAATGAAAACAAATTAACCAACCATGAAAGATTTGCTTTGCCTCACCCAGCAAGTTGAATATCACCAACAAGTTATTCAACTCAAATTTAATCATCAGTGAAAGAGGGATAATGCACAAGAACATTTAAAATAACCATTTTTGGAAAAATATTTTTGCCTTTAATGATATTGGTAGTGCTTAGAGCTTATGAATACAACTGTCTTGACAGATGCTTATTTCATTATTTTATAAATGATTTCTGTTGGGTGCCATTAGCTTTTACCAGAGATTGTGAAGTTCAGAATGGGCCTAATGATGGGGCAGTTCGTGTGCTCACAGAAGTTCTAGCCCAATACAGAGGTGAGATGGCCACTGATGAGATTTCCAGCGGGTTTTAGAGTATCCTGGTCTAAAAGGCAGCTCCCCTTTTACTGGCGTCTTTACTCAAGCTTCTCTGTATTACTGATTGCAAGTTCTAAGTATTGACACACTTCCTGAAGCAAAAGCATTGCATCCATGAGGTGGAATTTTACATTGATATAGAGAAGTTTAAAATGCTCCATAAAACATCTCTTATCCCTTGCCACCAATTTTTACTTTTGAATGAAAGGTGTAGATGGCAGGAGGGCAGGGGAGTTGAACAAAAGTATATATGTGTATGGTAAGGCCATACTGCTCGAGGAAGATAGCAACTAAAAGGGGTGAGGTGGAGAGGGACCAAAGTTTATGTCAGGGTTTTCAGTAAGAGGCAACCCTGAGACTGGGTTTTGAAGAATGGGGAGGAGGCCAGGCAAGGGGAAAAGGAAGTTTTAGGTAGAGGTACTTCTATCTAGAAAGGCACAGAGATTTGAAGACTCATTGGTTGAACCGCAGGCACTTTGGTATGGCTTTGGCACCGAGTACAGGTAATTGTAGGTCGAGGAGAAGTGGTTGGAAAGATGGGCTAGGCCCAGATCAGCAATTCGTACTTCATCCATAGGTTATGTATTCTGTCGATCATGGTAATCAGATTTACAAACTTTGTACCGATCACTCTGAAAGCCTGTGCGAGGCAGGCAAAGACTGGCAACAGGCAAATTCCTGTGGCAGCTCTTAACAGTAGTTCAAACCTAAAATGAGAGGTTGGGCTAGGAGATGTCCTGGTGGGGAGGAAGAGGAGGAGCTAGATTTGAAAGCTGTTTGGGAGGCGGAATTGACAGGGCTTGGGAGGTACAAAGTAAGGAACAGAGAAGACAAGGATGTCAGAGCATTTGGATGAATGGAAGTTCATAACTGACTTACATAACAAGGAAGGAGGAACAGAAATGAGGGGGAAAAAAGTAAGTTTGGGTTGGGCTACTGACTTTAAGGTGTTTGTGTATAAGACAAGAGATCTCTCGTAGGCATTTGGAGTTGTCCAGTTTGTAGGCACTGGCTGTAGGTGCTAATGAGGCTTTGAAGGTAGGGGTTTTTATTTTACTGTTCTCTTCCTCAGCACTAATCACAGTGCTTTGTATATAGTGGGTATTTAGTGTGAGGGTGAATAGATCTTATCCCTTATAAAATGTGATCTTGAACCTTGAGTTAATTTCCTCTTTCAAGACCTGTGTTTCCCTTTTTGTAAAAGAGAGAGTTGAACTAGATGAGTTATTCTCAGTCACAGTTTTGTGGTAGACCGGTATGTTGGGATCAGTTGTGAGACATTGAAAGTAGTTTCTAACTAATTAAGAGCTGATGGTTGCTTGCCCTTTAAAGAGGAGTTGATTTATATCACTGTTTCTTAATTGCATTCTAGTGTGTTTTCTTAAGTGTCACAGAAAGAGGTGGAATTAGTCAGCTGGAATTTCTTAGCTCTGGGTGTACCAGTGGGTGTGTCACACAGGAGTGGGGGTGGAAAAAAGGTTAAGAAGCACTGTGTTAAATGTTGGTTAAAGGCTTATTAGAACTTCAGAATTCTGTGTTTATATCTAGGACCTATCATTCTGGTTATAAATAATTTGTTTTTGCAACTTTAGGAACTCTGTTTTAAGAATCTCTCAAAGCAAAAGAAACAAGTCATGGAGAAGAATGGGAATAACCGAAAGCTTCGGGTTTGTGTTGCGACTTGCAACCGTGCTGATTATTCGAAACTTGCCCCGATCATGTTTGGCATTAAAATGGAACCTGAGTTCTTTGAACTTGATGTGGTGGTACTTGGCTCTCACCTGATAGATGATTATGGGTAAGAAGAAAGCATTTTCTTATGATATTCTTAATTGCAACAAGGTGTGCGGAGAGCTTGGCTCTTGGCCTCATGTGGACCTAGCTTCAAATATCAGTTGTGCCATTTAGTTTTTATATGGCTTGGAGAAGTTGCATCTTCAGGTTCCTCAGTTATACAATGGAATGAAAACCTACGTTGCATGTTACTGTGGAGAACGGAGATTGTGCTGTAAAGCGTCCATCACAGTGTTGCTGCTTAATAGGTGCTTGATAACTGAAAGCCATAAATATTTTTATTATTACTTGTTACATTCAGGAGAAATGCTACTTATAAATCTATATTGTGTGACTACAATAATGTAACTACCTGTAATGTATTTTGTGACTTCTAATGGTACTTTGTTAAAACTCATGTATAGATTGACAGCATCCCAAGTAGTAGATATGGAATAAGATTTTAAAAATCTAATTGATCTACAACATAAGGTAGAATGTTACATTACCATTGGTATTTATTTTGGTGATATTAGGTTTATTATTGATCACAGTCTAAATTTGAAAAAATGACAGTTGGGAAATCTTGGAATAGAATGTCTAAACCAGAGATAAACATTCATTGTGTTCTGTGTAATAAAGTGGCATTTAGTGCACTCTTGTGGCATAAAAATATTAATGCAGTTTCCAAAGATATCAATAATACACTATTACATGTGAGAGAACCTTGTGTTAAAGTACAATTGCCTTTTTCAGACTATTCTTTAAAAGCAAGACAACAACAACAGCAAAAGCAAACAAAAACCTGTCTCTAAAAACCAGTCCGCTCTAGGTAAATACATAAATACATAAAGTAGAGAAGAAACTTATGGCTAGCTCAAAAATTCATAGGTTTTAAACATGTCAAATGAATTCTGGCTAAGAAAATCCACTGGGTTTTCGTATGTACATAGAGCAAAGTAGAAGAGAAATTTTAGCCAGAGCCTGAGATGAAAGTCTAAGTGGTTCTTTTACTTCCGTGAGAAGAATTTGACAGGAAGACTAGTGGAAGAGAGGCTGTGAAGGAACTTGTGCTAGGTTTCTTATCTGCCAGCCACTATAAGGTTAGAAAGGCAGTATTTGTTTGGTGAGACTGATAGATAGGAAACTTGACTGGTACTTAATGGAAATGTATGAAGTACACTGACATAAGTTTCTGGGAGAGGAACTGGATGACTGGGAAACAAAAGTGAGAAGGTAGCCTTTTCCCTGTAGAACCTTTTGTATCTTAAATTTTAAACCATTCGAATGTATTATTATATTAAAAGACATTAAAACAACAGAAAAATAAGCTACCTTCTATTTCAACTACCTGGGTACTTTTTTTAAAAACAGCATTTTTAGGGGTGTCTGGGTGGCTCAGTTGGTTAAGTATTTGACTCTTGATTTCGGCTCAGGTCATGATCTCGTGGTTCACGGGTTTGAGCCCTGCATGGGGCTCTTCGCTGACAGCATGGAGCCTGCTTGGGATTCTCTCTCTCTACCTACCCCCTCGCCCCCCCCCCCCCCATCTCTCTGCCCCTCTTGCTTGTACCCACGTGTGTGTTCTCTCTCTGTCAAATAAATAAACATTTTTTAAAAACATAGTATTTTTATACTCCTAAGAATTGGGTGAAAAAGAAAATCAAATAAGTAACAACAGACTACTTAGAAATTTATTTGTTCATTCATTTCCTATAAGTTGGTAATAAATTTTTTTTTTTAAATTTTAGAGCAGTTTTGGGTCTACAGCAAAATTGAGCAGAGGGTTCTGCCTTCACACATGCATAGCCTTTCTCATTTTCAACATCAGCCCTCCATCCCTAGTGGTACATTTGTTACAGTTGAACTTAAATTGGTACTTCATTATTATCGAAAGTCCATAGTTTACATTAGGGTTCACCGTGGTGGTTTAAATCCTATATGTTTGGGCAAATGTATAATGACACATATCTACCATCATAGTATCAGAGTCGTTTCCTTTCACTGCCCTAAAAATCTGTTCTTTAACCACTGTTCCTTTTACCATCTCCATAGATTTGCCTTTTCCACAATGTCATAGTTGGAATCATAAAGTACACAGTCATTTCAGATTGGTTTCTTTCACTTAGTAATATGCATTTAAGTCTCCATGTATTTTCATGGTTTGATATTCCTTTCTTTTTAGCACTGAATAATATTCCATTTTCTGGATATACCATAGTTTATTGATTGATTCACCTACTGAAGGGCATCTTAGTTACTTCCAAGTTGAGGCATTTATGAATAAAGCTGCTGTAAATATCCGTTTTGCAGATTTTTGTGTGGACATAAGTTTTCAGCTCCTTTGGGAAATACCAAGGAGCATGATTGCTGGATTGTGTGGTAAGAATATTTTAGTTTTGTAGGAAACTACTGAGCTGTCTTCCAAAGTGGCTGTATCATTTTGTTTTCCCACCATCAGTGGGTGAGTGTACCTGTTGTTCCACTTCCTTGTCAGCATTTGGTGTTGTCAGTGTTCTGATTTTGGCCATTCTAATAGGTTTGTAGCAGTATCTCATTGTTTTAATTTGCATTTCTGTGTTCTATGATGGGGAGCAGCTTTTCATATGCTTATTTGCCAGTTTTGTATCATCTGTGATGAGGTGTCTGTTAAGGTCTTTAGCTCATTTTTAAATCAGGTTGTTTTGGGGCACCAGAGTGGCTCAGTTGGTTGAGCATCCAACTCCTGATTTTGGTTTGGGCCATGATCCCCGGGTCGTGGGATTGAGCCCTGTGTCAGGCTCTGTGGCTGAGTGTGGAGCCTGCTTAGGATTCTCTCTCTCCCTCTGCCTTTCTCCACTGCTCATGCACACCGTCTCTCAAATTAAAAAAATTAGGTTGTTTTCTCTTACTGCTGAGTTCTTCTTTTTTTAAAAATTTTTTATTAATGTTTATTCATTTTTGAGAGAGAGCGAGCGAGAGAACATGACAGCAAGTGAGGGAGGGGCAGAAAGGGAGACAGAGGATCCGAAGTGGGTTCCAAGCTGAGGGCAGAGAGCCTGATGCAAGGCCAAACTCACGAACTGTGAGATCATGACCTGAGCCAAAGTCAGATGCTTAACCAGCTGAACCACGCAGGCACCCCGTTCTTAATGTTGAGTTCTAAGCCTGTGGACCAAGTAAGTTTTAAGGGAAATTGGAAAATCTTCTGAACTGAATAATATTACAGTATATCAAAATTTGTGGGTATAGATGAAGGAGTGCTTGGAGGAAATTTATAGCTTTAAATACTTAGATAACAAAGGAGAAGTTTCGAGTTAATGGTCTATTTTCACTTTCTTAAATGAGAAAAAGATGAGAAGACACCTAAGTAAGTAGAAGGGAGAAAAGAATGAAGAGTGGAATTCAATGAAACAGAAGTAGGTTAAGCAATAAAAGAATTATATTTAAAAATATTAAGTTGACAAATTCCTAGCAGAGCATAAGAAAAAGAGAACACAGATCTTACCAATTTAAGATGAGAAAGAGGATATCACAACTGATCTTCTAGCCATTAAAAGAATAAAAAAATATTAGGCCAGTAAAGTTGGCAATCAGTGTATATAAAATGGACAAAGTCGGGGTGCCTGGGTGGCTCAGTCGGTTAAGCGTCCGACAGCTCAGGTCACGATCTCACGGTCCGTGAGTTTGAGCCCCGCGTCGGGCTCTGGGCTGATGGCCCAGAGCCTGGAGCCTGCTTCCGATTCTGTGTCTCCCTCTCTCTCTGCTCCTCCCCCGTTCATGCTCTCTCTCTGTCTCAAAAATAAATAAAAACGTTAAAAAAAAAAATTAAAAAAAAAAATGGACAAAGTCTTTGAAAAAAAACACTGCTTACCAAACTGACACAGAAGAAATAGAAAAATCACAATAGTCCTGTATCAAAGAAATTGAGTTCATTATTAAACACTTCCTATGAAAATAATTTCTACAGAGATGGGGTCACTTATGAAATCTATCAAACATTTAAGAAATAATGCCAGTCTTTTTTTTTTTTCTTTATTTTTTTTTTTAGTTTTTAATTTTAATTCCAGTATAGTTAACATACAGTGTTATATTAGTTTCAGGTATATAATATCATGATTGTGTACATTACCCAGTACTCATCATGATAAGTATACTCTTTAATCACCATCATCTATTTCATGTATTCCTGCCCTCCCACCGCCGTAACCATCAGTTTGTCCTCTACAGTTAAGAGTCTGTTTCTTGGTTTGTCTTTTTCTCTTTTCCCCCCTTTGTTTGGAAATAACACCAAAATTCTTCTATATTAAAAAAATTTTTTTAAGTTTATTTTTCAGAGAGAGAGAGAGAGAGCATGCACAAGTGAGGGAGGGGGCAGAGAGAGGGAGAAGAATCTTAGGCAGACGATATGCTGTCAGTGCAGAGCCCGATATAGGGTTCAGACTCACAAACCGTGAGATCATGACTTGAGCCAAAATCAAGAGTCAGACACTTAACTGAGTTACCCAGGCGCCCTGGGAATAACACCAATCGTACATAAACTCTTTTAGAAAATAGATGAGAGGGGAACTTTCCCAGATTGTTTTATAAAATCTGCATAATCTTGATAATAAAACCTGACAGAGACATTGTAGGAAAAAAAAATTACACCAGTATCCCATATGAACATATATATATATATATATATATATATATATTTTTTTTTTTTTTTTAAATTTTAGAGAGCATGTGGGTGGGGGTCGGGGAGAGAAAGAGAGAGAAGACCTTAAATGCTCAGCACGGAGCCCAATGCAGGGCTCGATCCTGTCACCCTGTGATTCATGACCTCAGCCAAAGTCAAGAGTCAGATGCTCAACCGACTGAGCCACCCAGGTGCCCCCATAGACATGAAATTTTTTAACAAGATATTAACAAATCACATTCAGCAATATAAAAAACAGCTAATACATCATAACCAAGTAGGTTTATCTCAGGAAATCAAGACTGATAGAACATTTGAAAATCAGTGTTATTCACATATTAACAGAATAAAGGGGAAATAAATACCAGATCATCTCAAGAGAGGTCAAAAAAGCATTTGACAAAATTAAATCAGTTATGATAAAAGCTCTTAACAGACTTTGAATAGAAGGGAAATTACTCAATCTGGTAAAGACCGTTGTTAGAGACAACATGATGGTTTGTGTAGGAAAATCCCAAGGAATCTGTAAAATGACTATTAGCACATCCACATGATGTAAAATGATGTATGTAAAGAATCTTTCATGATCAGAGAAAATATTGTATGAAATGGATTAAATAGATTATAAAATTGTGTGTGTTCTCCCCATGTTAAGGTATCATGCATAAAATGGCAAGAAAAAAGAAATAAAAATGATTACACTGATATTGCTGAGTGGTAGGTTTAGGGAGGATAATTTTCTATATTTTCCAATTTAAAAATACAGATTTTGAAAAATTATACAGAATTACATTATTATATGTTTATTAAAAACCATATCTTTTTAAATCAGTCATAACAGACAGGAAACTTTGAGGCACTGAGAATTGCTGTTGTTACTAAAGCATGAAACAGACATGAAATTACATTTTATAGCCAATTTAATGCTGTAAAACCTACATTTACACCCCATTCAGAATTATGCTGCACTAATGGTACAGTACAAATTCAGAAGAGAATTTCCATCATTCAGAAATTTATAGTGTAGTGACATGTCAGGGATCCTGATTGCCTATTTTTTAATAAAAAATGAGCTTTTCTTTTATAAGTAACATTTTTTAAAAATTAGGTAGCGTATTGTTTTAAAAAAAAACTTATAAAAAGAGAAAGAGAAAAGTCAACCACCAAAAACTTTGGTTTCTATTTTAATAAATTCTCCCCCAATACCCTGAGTGCCCAGGTATTGGCCAGGACACTAGTGAGACACTAGTGAGATACTAGTGAGGGTGCTGGATATGTTATATCTTGATCTGGGTAGTAGCTATAGGGGTATTTATGTAAGATAATCAAGGGATCTGTACATTAATGATCTATGCTTTTTAATTTTTGTGTGTAAGTTACACCTCAGTTTGTCTATTTTAACAAGTACATTTTATAAAATATTTCTCCCTTCAGGGTTGCTCTTAGATTGGTTTTTCATATGTTTTTATGGTCCTGTGTTGAAGAACATGCTCTCATATCTTTATTTCTTTCCTGCTTTAGGAACACATATCGCATGATTGAACAAGATGACTTTGACATTAACACCAGGCTACACACGATTGTTAGGGGGGAAGATGAGGCAGCCATGGTGGAGTCAGTAGGCCTGGCCCTAGTGAAGCTACCAGATGTCCTTAATCGTTTGAAGCCTGATATCATGATTGTTCATGGAGACAGATTTGATGCCCTGGCTCTGGCTACTTCTGCTGCCTTGATGAATATCCGAATCCTTCATATTGAAGGGGGAGAAGTCAGTGGGACCATTGACGATTCTATCAGACATGCCATAACAAAACTGGCTCATTATCATGTGTGTTGCACCCGAAGTGCAGAGCAGCACCTGATATCCATGTGTGAGGACCATGATCGCATCCTTCTGGCAGGCTGCCCTTCCTATGACAAACTTCTCTCTGCCAAGAACAAAGACTACATGAGCATCATTCGGATGTGGTTAGGTACGTATCAAACTGTATTCACTCTGATGGTTGTTTTTGTCGGTGTTGGGTATGTTTCAGTTCTTTCAGAAACCGTTGTAGGTAGAATATTCCATTAGAAATCGGAAGGCTAAAGTTTTAGTTCATAGATCTCACCTTATGGCATGACTTCACCTCTCTGAGACTTTTCAAGTTTTTATTTTTACTTATTTTGAGAGAGAGTGCACACCCACGTGTGAGCAGGGAAGGGGCAGAGAGAGAGGGAGAGAGAGAATCCCAAGCAGGCTCCGTTCTGTCAGCACAGAGCCTGATGTGGGGCTCGAACTCATGAACCCTGAGATCATGTTTACACCTTAAAGTAATCTTGAGTTTCATCGATTCATTAATACTGCTGGTAATTTGCTAGAAACGGAGAAGATTTACATTTTTCTAATGCTTTGAAATATTTTGGATTTTATTTAATTAATTTATTTTTATTATTATTTTTTAATGTTTACTTAGAGCAGAAGCAGGGGAGGGGCAGAGAGAGAGGGAGAGAAAAAATCCCATGCAGGCTCCATGCTGTTAGTGCAGAGCCCAATGTGGGGCTTGATCCCACAGACTGAGATCATGACCTAAACTGAAACTAAGAGTTGGATGCCCAACTGACTGAGCCACTCAGGTGCCCCTACTTATTTACTTTAAAGTTTATTTTGAGAGTGAGAGAGAGTGCAAGAGTGTGCATGTGAGCAGGAGAGGGGCAGAGAGAGGCGGGGAGAGAGAGAATCCCAAGCAAGCTCCATGCTGTCAGTGCAGAGCCTGACTTGGGGCTTGATCTCATGACCTGAGTCGAAATCAAGAGTCAGATGCTTAACCAACTGAGCCACCCAGGTGCCCCTGAACTATTTTGGGTTTTAAAACAATGGGTTCTAGTGACAGCTACTTAAAGTTAGAGGTTTTGTTTATGGTAGCAAGCACCTTTATAAAATTTGCTGGATTCTTGGACTTGGTGCTCTAAATTCTTACTTTTTAATTTTTTTTTATTTTTATTTTTTTGAGAGAGAGTGCACAGGGAGGGGCAGAGAGGGAGAGAGAATCTTAAGGTCCACATCCAGTGCCAAGCCCAACTCGGAACTTGATCTCAGGACTGTGAGATCATGACTTGAGCCAAAATCAAGAGTAGGATGCTTAACCGACTGAGCCACCCAGGCGCTCCAAGTTCTTAGTGTTTGATCCTATGTCCAGATACTCTACCTGGAATGTGACAAACTGTTTTTTCCTTAGAACTTTTGAAAACACAGACTTTGGGGTCTTACGCTTTAGAATTTGCTTCTTCCTCTTTAAGATTCTTAACTAATGAAGCAACGTGGTTTGATTTTCTTTAAACAGGTGATGATGTAAAATCTAAAGATTACATTGTTGCGCTACAGCACCCTGTGACCACTGACATTAAGCATTCCATAAAAATGTTTGAATTAACATTGGATGCGCTTATCTCATTTAACAAGCGGACCCTAGTTCTGTTTCCAAACATTGATGCAGGTAATTGGAAATGAAATTATGCCACCTCCTTTTCTGATTTTATGTTTCTATTATGTCCCCTTTTGACTGCCCCTCCTATCTTATCTTATCATTGAAGGCCACTGTATTCTGAAATGCATTCCAGTTTTTAGGGGGTCACCAATTTTGTAGTAGATTGAAGTTTGTGATGTTTTTGCCAAGTCTGATAGAAACTGGGTAGGAAAGAAAGAAATACTTAAAACAAGTTTTCTCTAATCTCCACTGTAGTTCCAAGTTTAGTCTCTGTCCCCCAGTTTCCACCAATGAGAAAATGCAGTAGCTAAAAGACAAACCTTAGAAAGTGAAAGGGTATCTCTAGGAAAGTAATGATCTGAGTGAGTGCAATAAAATAGCCCTTACTGTTATTTCTTGTTCCCTTATTTATATTAGCTATACCTTAATCTTGAGCACAGGCAGTTTAGATCCGGAGTCCCCAACCAGTTTGTCCTTAAGCCTGACCTGGTTGATCACCTACTGGTGGATGGTACTGTAGCCTTTGGTGCTAGTGAGACCTTAGGCAGGTTAATGGGAATGTGAGCTATAAGTGAGAAATGCAGAGCAGGGCCTGGTGCTACAGAATTTTCAAGTACTAGTTTAGCTGACACCACTCGTTGCTGAGCTTTTAGGCATTTTTTGGTAAAGGAGGCAGGACCCTTCTCTGCAGTACCAAGATGTCAGCATCTTACTCTGAAAGTATCCTTCTTAGTGTCTCTTGAATAATCTTTTCTATTAGGGGAAACAAAGTAGGATGTTAGTTGGAAAAAAGAAGAACTCCCAACCCAGGTTTCATCCAGGTAACATTAGTATTTCAAAAATGTTAATATTGATTCTTCTAACCCTTTAAATTTTCTATAAATATTTGGTAATGTAATTATATATCTCTGATTCAATATTCATTGTCCGCGATACTCTGTTTATAATATACTTTCCTGATTGTACACACTTTAGAATTAGAGATATTTTTCCCCAGTGAAAATAAAGGGTCCCAGGAATGCCCAAATCATGTCTGCTACATGCCCGTCTCCTCCTCACAGGGCTTTTGACAAAATTAACACAAGGAACTTTAGGGAAGTAAGAATCACGGCATCCATTTATCATTATGAGGCTTAGTGCCCAATTCCCCAATGGAGGAGAATAGAAATAGTGTCTGTGGTTTAGGCTTAAGGCCAGAGAAAGCCTTCAGTGAGCCTAAATCTGAATCTCAGAATAGTACTACCTTCTGGCATACTAAATACTACAATAATTATAGTTGATGACTGATGTGCTCTGGCAGAACTGGATATAGAGAGAGGTGGCCAGGCCTGCAGTAGGGAGTTAGACCCTGAGTCTGTCACCTACCTTGCCACATAGAGGAAGTTAAAAAGAGAGAAAGCACATGTGTGCCCAACTTCTGTTACGTCAGTGGCTCTGCCCACCATTAAATATGGTGTGCTAACACAGTTTGGTGCTCACGGTCTTGTCTAAGTAATAAGATTAGCAACCTTATCTCCCTTGTTAGATGCTGGTTAGGAAAGGGTGAGTAAAGAGGCAAGCAGAGAGGCATTAATTATTGCCTCCCCCTTCATACACCTGTACCATTTTAAATAATCCTGCATTTAATATAAAATACCAGCCACAATATCAGGATCTACATGCATTTTGTTGGAGTTTAGTCCATGTAATCAGGGATGCTATCCAGTTGAGCAGTTGTTAGGGTAAATACGAGCATAGCTAAGGCAGAGGCTCTCTAATCAGCTTGGTGTGTGGAGCCCGAGAGCTTTCAATTTAGGAACTCCCAGCTTAAGAGAGAGAGAGACTGTTGGCCAGTCTTGCTTCTTAGTTGTTGTTTAATGTAAAGGCTTTTATTGGGGGATTAGTAAGAGGTGTTTACTTTGATGAATGCTGTTTAATGTTCCTAGATGAGTTGAAGCAGAGAGCTGACCAGACATTTTAAATATTCATCATTCCTGGAAAGATCAGTAATTAAAATTATTATCTCCCTAGTAACCATTGTGCATTTGCATAGAACAATTTCTTTAAGTGGGGCTATACTTGCCAGTGAAAATGGTTTTTAAATCTCATAAACCATTTAACAGTTGATTTTCATTATCACAGGGAGCAAAGAGATGGTTCGAGTGATGCGGAAGAAGGGCATTGAGCATCATCCCAACTTCCGTGCAGTTAAACACGTCCCATTTGACCAGTTTATACAGCTGGTTGCCCATGCTGGTTGTATGATTGGGAACAGCAGCTGTGGAGTACGAGAGGTTGGAGCTTTTGGAACACCTGTGATTAATCTTGGAACACGTCAGATTGGAAGAGAAACAGGTATTTACCTTTGTCCATGTCTCAGCTATCTAGAGATATATAGGAAAGCAGTGGCTCTGGCAAGCACAGTGTGGTCATTGCCCTGCTGTCTAACCAATCAGATTAGTAACTTGGCCTCCCATGGTAGGCAGTAGCTAGGAGAAGGTGAGAGAAGAGGCATTAAGTATTGGCTCCCCCTCATACATCTGTAACATCTTTAAAATTCTGTATATGAATTATTACAAGGCAGTGCTGGCATATATTTTTATGAATCAGTGAGTGAATGAGGTTAATGACCAGTTGTAGCCTAAAATCTATAAATAGCACAAAGTGATTACCAAATTTTTTTAGGGCTCTACATTTATTTTTATTGTCTTTGTAATATCAGAGCTAAGAGTTTCTTAGCTGATTATGGTCTTTGATGGCTGTGGGTAAGTTAGAATCGTTGAATATATTATAAGTATATGAATGCTAGTCTCATTTTTGGGTACAGTAGAGTACTTTTAGTGAGTAGTTTAGAGCATGGAAACTCTAAGATGCCCCCTTAATAGCTGAAGGATAAAGAAATTTTATTATTAATTTGCTAATTGAGTTAGATCTTGTTTTTAATAGTAGTCCAAATTCTAATACTATACATAGAAATATATTTCTGTAGCTAATGGAAAAATGTATGGACTTTGTGAAAAAAGAACAAGACTAGAATCAAGGAGGTTAGTTTCAGCTCTGCTTTTTCTCTATTCGTAATTGCTACCCTAATTTTCTGTTGTCTTTAGGTCTTCTTTCCCTTACGTTATTATTATTTGTTTTTAATTTACATCCAAGTTAGCATATAGTGCAACAATGATTTCAGGGGCAGATTCCTTTATGCCCCTTATCCATTTAGCCCATCCCCCCCCTCCCACAACCCCTCCAGTAACTCTGTTCTCTATATTTAAGAGTCTCTTATATTTTGTCCCTCTCCCTGTTTTTATATTATTTTTGCTTCCCTTGTGTTCATCTGTTCTGTGTCTTAAAGTCCTCATATGGGTCATATGGTATTTGTCTTTCTCCGACTAATTTCGCTTAGCATAATACCTTCTAGTTCTTTCTCTGACTAATTTCGCTTAGCATAATACCTTCTAGTTCCATCCATGTAGTTGCAAATGGCAAGATTTCATTCTTCTTGATTGCTGAGTAATACTCCATTGTGTATATACACCACATCTTCTTTATCCATTCATCCATCGATGGACATTTGGGCTCTTTCCATACTTTGGCTATTGTTGATAGTGCTGCTATAAACGTTGGGGTGCATGTGTCCCCTTGAAACAGCACACCCGTATCCCTTGGATAAATACCTAGTAGTGCAATTGTTGGGTCGTTGGGTATTTCTGTTTTTAATTTTCTGAGGAACCTCCATACTGTTTTCCAGAGTGGCTGCACCAGTTTGCATTCCCACCAGCAGTGCAAAAGAGATCCTCTTTCTCCACATCCTTGCCAACATCTGTTGTTGCCTGAGTTGTTAATGTTAGCCCTTCTGACAGGTGTGATGAGGTGGTATCTCAGTGTGGCTTTGATTTGTATTTCCCTGATGATGAGTGATGTGGAGCATTTTTTCATGTGTCCGTTGGCCATCTGGTTGTCTTCTTTGGAGAAGTGTCCATTCATGTCTTTTGCCCATTTCTTCACTGGATTATTTGTTTTTTGGGTATTGAGTTTGATATCCCCTTTCATTCTTAACATATTACCTTGCTCCCCACTTCACAGAGAAAATACAAACCACTGAATGGAAATTCTTTTGACTCCATTCATTAAGAAAATATTTAATAAACACCTAGTATGTGTAGGCACTGGGATTTGTCAGTAAACCAGACTAACAAGGGCTCAGCTCTCGTGGAATTTCATTTTAGTGGAAGGGGAGATAGATGATAGACAAAAAAGAAAAAAAAAAAAAAAGACGACTGTCAGAATTTATGTGTGGTGTGCAGGGTATAACCTGCAGGTGATGCGCCGGGCTACATTAGACTGCATCAGGGAAGGCCTCGTTGAGGAGATGACACTTCAGCTGAGATCTGAGTAACAGTTAATCCTCTGTGTGAGGATCAGAGAGAAGGCAGAGGGAACAGCCAGTGAGAAGACCCTAAGACAGGAACAAGCTTGATGTATTTGAGCAGCAAAAGGCCAGTGTAGCAGGAGGGTACACTGGGGAGGAAGTGGCGATACAAAATGATGTCAGAGAAGGAGGCAGACCTTTGTAAGCCAGGGTAAAAAATCTGGGGTTTTTCCCAAGTATCATGGAAAGCCATTTATGGGAGGATGACACGATGTGACTTGCATTTTGGAAAAACCACTCTGCTGCTGTATGAGAGTGGAATGTGGTGGGACAGGAGTGGAAGCAGGGAGACTACTTGAGAGGTTATTTCAGTTGATATGAGAGTTGATAGTGGCTTAGAGTACATGATAATAACAGAAAGGGACAAAAGTTAGATTTGGGGATTGTTATAGGACTTGCTGCTGCTTGGATGTGAGCGGTGAAAGGAAGAAACTTGCAGATTTTTGGATTGAGCAGTGGGGGCACTCTTTGCTGATATAGGGGACACCGTGGGAGGAACACATTGGGGGGGGGTGCAATTAAGAGTTTTCTAATAGCTGTGTTAAGTTCGAGATGCCTATTAGATATCAAAGTGGACATGGCAGACAAGCAGCTAGATAGTTCCAGGGAGAGTCAGAGTTGGAGATAGAAGTTTTAGAGTGATTGGCACGTGGATGTTGTTTAGTTAGGATATTAGTTCATCTGCTGTAACAGAGAGAACCAAGATAATAGTGCCTAAGTGGGATTTTCTTTGTTTCTCATTGGTATAACTCCATGGTTATCAGAAATTTAGCCTCCATCTGTCTGCTTGAGGGATGCTAATCTTGCTATCAAGTCCACGTTTTAGTCATTGGGAAGGAAGAGGAGGGAAGATGTCCTTCTTTTAAAAGCACAACCTGTAAATTTCAAATATTTCTTCATGTATCCTGTCAGAACATAGTCACAGGGTCACAGCTAGCAGTAGGGGAAGGTGAAGAATATAGTCTTGAGCTGGATTATCAGATGCCTGGCTAAAAATTCTGATGCTAGTACAGACAAAGGATATGGAGATAATGGTGCACCCTGCCAGAGATGTCATTTAAAATGAAGGGATTGGGGCGCCTGAGTGGCTCAGTCGGTTAAGCGGCCGACTTCAGCTCAGGTCATGATCTTGCGGTCCGTGAGGGCTGTGAGTTCGAGCCCCGCGTCGGGCTCTGTGCTCACAGCTGAGAGCCTGGAGCCTGTTTCAGATTCTGTGTCTCCCTCTCTCTGACCCTCCCCCGTTCATGCTCTGTCTCTCTCTGTCTCAAAAATAAATAAATGTTAAAAAAAATTTTTTTTTAAAATAAAATGAAGGGATTATAGGAGATTAACCAGGGTAACACGTAAATAGGGAAGAGAATGGAATCCACAACCAACTGCCGGAGCTAGTCAGCATTTAGAGTTCTGGTGAGGAGGAGGGGGCCAGTGGGAAGACTGAAAAGGAGTTGCCAGTGAGTCCAGAGGAAACCCAGGAGTGTGATAGCATTAAAGCCCAGAAAAGAAAGTGTTTCCAGGAGATGGTGTTGAACGCTGCTCAGAGTTCAAGGACAATGTGAAAGAAGAATTGAACACTGGATCTGGCATCGGGTCTTTAGTCAAAGGCAGTCTTGTACTTTGTCATTTGTCACCACACTTCTATAAACACATGTCCATCCATCCTTTCCTTCATACCTCTTTACATTGGAAGGGTTGGCATCTCTTTCCTGCCCATTGCTCAGCCTTCTACCCGTGTTCTAGATCCATACCCTTCCTGCCTTCTCAGGGACCTCAGGGGTATCCTTTCTCTACCATGATTCTTTAGCCTCCTCATCATTTAAACATGCCTTCGCCTCTCACGTCTGAAAACCAACCCCTTCCTCAACCCCATGCCTCTTTCCAGCTCTTCTCTTCTTAGCTAGGTCTGTTGAAAAATATGGCCATTTTCACTGTATTTACTCCATTGCACTGGCCAGAAAATATATGGAGAAAAAGTGACTGAACAGCTGACTGGCTGATAGAGTAATGGAACGACCTGGCCTGACTGCTGATGAACACCTGGCCGAGTAGATGGAAAGCAGGGTGGATTGAAAGAAGGGACGCACTGAACGATTAGATGAGGGGTGGGGGGTAAGTGGGTACTAGATTAATGTACATCATTTATTTCAGTAAATCAACAAAAACTTGATTTATTCTTTTTGGGAATAAATGACCCTAGTGTCCTTAAGTATTTGGTACATGGAAATCTTGTTGAAAGTGCTTTAAAGGTATAAAGGAGAAAAGTCGATGTTTCTCTGATAGACTCATTTGAAGTCCTCTGGGTTTCAGGGTTAATAATGAGCACAACACATTGCTAATTTCTTTATTCTTTGGATATTTCCACTTCCAAATCATTGTAATGTGTCACTGGGTTCATCTAGGGGAGAATGTCCTTCATGTCCGGGATGCTGATACCCAAGACAAAATACTACAGGCACTGCATCTTCAGTTTGGCAAACAGTACCCTTGGTGAGTATATACCCTTTCTAAAGAAGTGATTTAAAAGGGGGAGCTGTGGGCACTGTTTTTAAGCTGTGATCATTCTTCAGTCATTTTAACAGAGCTTTTGTTATATATCCCTAGGGGTCCCTAGCTGTCAGGGAGACAGAGCTTGGCAATAGAACCCCTATTACTCTACCAGGGGTTCAAATGGAGGATAGCTGTTTTTTATTTGTCTCAGTTAATTAATATAGCACTTCTGCCAGGAAATACTTCCTTAACCTACTTTGACTTTTTATAAATATTAGAAAATAACTGATTTTCTTTAAAAATAGTCTAGTTCAGCATTTTAATTTAGACTGCTCACCTTTCTGTTTCAAATTAGTGAGATTTTCCTTTATTTGGATGTTTGAAATGTTTGAATTCTGAAAATAACTTTTTTTTCCTCACGAATGTAAAGGTTTAAAAAGCAATAAATAAATAGATTCATTGTCCCAAATTATGTTATATTCTGAAATTGGCTTAACAAAGGTAATTTGTCTTTGATGATAGAGACATTTGTTAATGGTATCCCAGTCTGGAATAGTTGTATTTCAACCAACAGTGGAGTTAGACATTCCGTTGATAATATGCTAAAGATATCGGATGTTATTTCAAAATGAAGAAGCACAACTTTATTACCTGAAGTCTTGGTTTCTATTAGTACCGTGTCCTCCATACCATTTCACATGTATGAGAGAAGCATTTAATTTGACTTTTTTGATACTGCAGTTCAAAGATATATGGGGATGGAAATGCTGTTCCAAGGATTTTGAAGTTTCTCAAATCTATTGATCTTCAAGAGCCACTGCAAAAGAAATTCTGCTTTCCTCCTGTGAAGGAGAATATCTCTCAAGATATTGACCATATTCTTGAAACTCTAAGTGCCTTGGCTGTTGATCTTGGTGGGACAAACCTCCGAGTTGCAATAGTCAGCATGAAGGTAAAATAATTCCTAAGTCTTAACTTCATACCTCATATAAATAATTGGTCTTTTCTTTAAAGTATGGTTGGAAGGTAGGACTAGAAACATACATTAGAGTTTATAATCATTTGCTCACAGGATTGACTTTTAGATCCATTACAATGTTTGTCTTGCAATATTTTACAAATTATTGACATTTCAGAGAAATAAAATTCTCCGGGAATCCAAGTTAGTGAGACTTGAATTAACCATGGGAGACACCTTAGGCACCAGAGAGGGCTCTTGCCACCCAGGAGACCTGGAATTCTATATTTGGTAACAGCATGTAGCATGTTGATTACGGTCATTATCCAGAGGAAGACATCGGCAAATGGGGAAGGGAATTGCATCTCCTCTAGAACATGATTTTTAGTTGAGTACAGCATACTTCAGTCCCTTAACCAAAAAATCAGCAGTGTTGACAGAGACTGAGAGAGCATCATAAAAACACTAAATTGTTCATGTTAAAAGATCTCTGATGACTTAAGAATAAACCTACCAGAGGGGCACCTGGGTGGCTCAGTTGGTTGAGCATCTGACTTCGCCTCAGGTCATGATCTGAAGGCTGGTGAATTCTAGCTCTGCGTTGGGTTCTATGCTGCTGACAACTCAGAGCCTGGAGCCTGCTTCAGATTCTGTGTCTCCCTCTCTATCTGTTCCTCCCCTGCTTGTGCTCTGTCTCTCAAAAATGAGTAAAGATTAAAAAAAAAAAAAAAAAGCCTACCAGAGAAGGTTCTGAAATCTTGTGGATATATAAAGTTTTAGGAGTCCATGAAAAATAGTAAGGTCTTAAAAAATAAAGTTGTTTAGGGGCGCCTGGGTGGCTCAGTCGGTTGAGCGTCTGACTTCGACTCAGGTCATGATCTCGCGGTCCGTGAGTTCGAGCCCTGCGTCGGGCTCTGTGCTGACCGCTCAGAGCCTGGAGCCTGTTTCAGATTCTGTGTCTCCCTCTCTCTCTGACCCTCCCCCGTTCATGCTCTCTCTCTGTCTCAAAAATAAATAAACGTTAAAAAAAATAAATAAAAAAAAAGTTGTTTGGATCAAATAGAGCAAAACAAAACCCAATTTTCTCAAAAGAAGTGGTGGTCTCCTTTGTAAATACTCTTTAAAAAGTATTAATAGAATGGGCACCTGGGTGGCTCAGTTGGATAAATGTCCAACTTCGGCTCAGGTCATGATCTCACATTTGTGAGTTTGAGCCCCCCACTGGGCTGTCTGTGTCAGTGTGGAGCCCACTTCAGATCCTCTGTCCCCCTCTCTCTCTGTCTCTCCCCCGCTTGCATTCACGCATTCTTTTCTCTCTCTGTCTCTCAAAAATAAACATTCAAAAAAATATATTAATAGAAGATTTTCTTAACCTGAAGATGATCTATTCTGTATCAGTGGTCAGCACCCTTTGTAGTGGTGAAATTCTAGGGACATCCCTATTAAAATCAAGAAGAAAAGAAATGTTTTCTGCAACATTATTTCACATAATTCTGGGGGAGTCACAAAGGGATAAAGCAAAGAACAAACAGCACAATCTCTCCTTCTCTCCCCCTCCCCTGCTTGTGCGGTCTCTCTCAAGATACATAAATAAAATTTAAAAAGATCAGTAACTTTCTACTTACATGAAATTTTAGGCAGATTTTTGAGTTTTCCTCTTGGTGAGTGTTTGTTAGCCTGACTGTCCATTAGCATTACCTGGAAGCTTAAAAAAAAATACAGATGCCCAGGCTATTTGAATCTCTGCAGGTGGGGTCCAGGGCATCACTATTTGTTCACTATTTGTTGAAGGTTGAGAAACACAACTTTAGGTTTGCTTTTTAAAAAAATATTTATTTACTTTTGCACATGTGTGTGCACAAGTGGAGGAGGGGCAGAGTAAGAGGGAGACAGTGAATCCCAAGCAGGCTCCTCGCTGTCAGCGCAGAGTCTGACGATGTGGATCTCAAATCAAGTCAGATGCTTAATCAGCTGAGCCACTCAGGCGCCCCACTTTCGGTGTCCTTTTAATGACAATCATTAGTGATTGCTTTAACCCTTGTAAATGGATAAAATCCATTAATAACAAAAGATTGGGAAAGAGCCTATTCAGAACAACAACCAAAATTGTAAGAATCATCTAAACTAACAACTTACGCAATCTATCTATATGAAGAAAAGTATAAAACTTCAACAAATAATGTAAAGGCTTGAAAAGTGTCCTAGATGGGAATGCTGAGTATTTTTAAAATGTCAGCACTTTTCCAAATTGAATTACAAGTTTAATACAATTCTAGTCAACATTTCAGTGGGATTTTTTTAAAGTTTGGCACATTATTCTGAAATTTACTCAAAATGATGCACAAGTGAGAAGAGCAAAGAAAAAACTTAAAAACCATAATTGGGAGAGACTCTCCTTGACTGGCTTTAAAACAGATCACAAAGCACAGTAATTTAAACATTTTGGAACCATGCCATTATTGGCTTCACTTATGGGAGGTGATCAGCGCTTACCTCCCTAGGATATATATTTAGGTGCCTCAGTTTTTAAGCAAGGAAGATTTTTCAGCCTGAAAGAGTAAACTACGACCTTTTTGTGAAGATTGTGATTAGCCAGCACTGACTTTATGTGTAAGAGGGGCACCGTGATTTGCTGTGAGCTGTTGTTGCTTCAGTAGCCATGTGCCAGGATCGTTTCTCAGGAAACTACTTGGACATACCCCACGGCCGGCCCACATCAGAGCAGCTCCCTTCCTGAGCAGTCCTCTGAATCTACAGTACTCTCTATCCTATAGTGAAGTCTGATGTATCGTGAAAAAGGTCAGAAGATTCACAGGCTGCTTCTTAGCTTAGATCAATGAGACAGGGCTTGTTTTTTTCTCTTTTAGGGTGAAATTGTCAAGAAGTATACTCAGTTCAATCCTAAAACCTATGAAGAGAGGATTAATTTAATCCTACAGATGTGTGTTGAAGCTGCAGCAGAAGCTGTAAAACTGAACTGCAGAATTTTGGGAGTAGGTGAGATTGTGAATTACATATTCAAGAAATGTTCGGTTTTTTTTTAATATGAAATTTATTGGCAAATTGATTTCCATACAACACTCAGTGCTTATCCCCACAGGTGCCCTCCTCAATGCCCATCGCCCACCCTCCCCTCCCTCCTACCCCCCATCAACCCTGTTTATTCTCAGTTTTTAAGAGTCTCTTACGGTTTGCCTCCTTCCCTCTCTGTAACTTTTTCCCCCCTTCCCCTCCCCCATGGTCTTCTGTTAAGTTTCTCAGGATCCACATAAGAGTGAAAACCTATGGTATCTGTCTTTCTCTGTATGACTTATTTCACTTAGCATAACACTCTCCAGTTGCATCCACGTTGCTACAAAAGGCCATATTTCATTCTTCCTCATTGCCAAGTAGTATTCCACTATGTATATAAACCACAATTTCTTTATCCATTCATCAGTTGATGGACATTTAGGCTCTTTCCATGATTTGGCTATTGTTGAAAGTGCTGCTATAAACATTGGGGTACACGTGCCCCTATGCATCAGCACTCCTGTATCCCTTGGGTAAATTCCTAGCAGTGCTACTGCTGGGTCATAGGGTAGGTCTATTTTTAATTTTTTGAGGAACCTCCACACTGTTTTCTAGAGCGGCTGCACCAGTTTGCATTCCCACCAACAGTGCAAGAGGGTTCCCATTTCTCCACATCCTCTCCAGTGTCTATAGTCTCCTGATTTGTTAAGAAATGTTCATTTTGACATACAGAGTTTTCCAAGTTCTGATGCATGACTGACCATCAAGTCACTGCTCTGTGTACAGATGGCTCCAGGGCCTATCTGTGGGCCCCAAGCAGACTTCCTAGAACCCCAGTAATTGTCATGCGTACATTGGTGGGGAGCTACAGATTTTGCTCAGAATTGCCTGACATTTCCTTGCAATCTTTGGTAATGCTTGTCTTAGGAGATCTTGGGTGAATTAATTTGTGTTTGAAACCCAGTAAGTTGGCATACTTTCTAAGGTTGCTTATGAGAATTATTTTCCTTGTGTGTGTGGTGGAGCTCAGGTATTTCCACGGGTGGCCGGGTAAATCCTCGGGAAGGAATTGTGCTGCATTCAACTAAACTGATTCAAGAATGGAACTCTGTGGACCTCAGGACCCCCCTGTCTGACACTTTGCATCTCCCTGTGTGGGTGGACAATGATGGCAATTGTGCTGCCCTGGCGGAAAGGAAATTTGGCCAAGGAAAGGGCCTGGAAAACTTTGTGACACTTATCACAGGTACAGGTAAGAGGAGTAAGAGGTTGTTTGAGGAGCTAGAATGGGTGTTGGGGCATGCCTTCAGCACCAGCAGGCAGCTTGTGAGTCTGCTTTAGTGTTCACTTCCTGCCTGAGTAGAGCCAGGAGGTGAGCCCCACATGAGAGCTTAGGGCCTTCTCAGTCTTTCCTGGGCATATGCCCTGCCCTGGGCATGTGTGTGGACCTCAGATTGCTAGGAACTTGTCAGAGCTGTTCAAAGCTCTTACTCCCCAAAGCTTCTCATTCCCAGCTTTGCCTCCCAGTCTTCTTGGTTAGTATATTATTTGCCTCATCTGTCAGCTGTCGCCCTAGGCAGCAGAGACGAATAAATATATTTTGCCTTTAAATGTTTTTGACAAAGGCCACCTGAGTGCCTCCCCAGCTCTAGGGGAGTTCTGAGGTCAGTGACACAAAGGTGAGCTGAGCTGAGCTCTTCGATTTGGTCCTCCACTAGCCGCCAAGTAGGTCAGAACAAGCAACCACAGGTTTTCGAGAATGAAGTTGGTCCTGCTTCTTCCAGTACTGCCTTCTCTGTGCAGGATGTGGGCTGGTTCAAGGCCACCAAACTGGGGAGTGGGTGGTGGGACCAGAAAATGCCAGAAGGAGCTCTTAAGAATCAGTTGTTGTTTTTTTTTCTTGAGTAAGCATTCCCTGGTTGTTACAAAACCTGTGGTTAGTTTCCAGAGTTCCAAAAAAAAAATTGGTTCTGAGAGTTTTTGCCAGTTTATTCGTTGCTTTAGTGGAGGGATGGACTTTTGGAGTCGCCTACTTTGCCATTTTTGCTGATGTCCTACTTTTGGAATGAAAAACAGACTGAGCTAGTAAGTGGTTGAGCCACCATTTTTCCCAGATATATGTAACTTCAAAACTTGTGTGCTCTTAAACTCTGAATTATGCTACCTCCTCTTGAAGCTCAGGCCCTTCTTCTCTTAGTTGCAGATACAGTTTTAGCAAGCTTGGATATCATTTCTTAGTTCAGAGCAGGTAATTTGCAAATTAGAAGGGTGGAGTTGAAGAGTAGGTGCCACAGGAAGTAACTGATGGCAAGAGAGCTCTAAAAATAGTCTTCTCAGGCTTTCCTCCTTAATAACTCCTAAACTTGGTAACAAGAGTCATTGACATTCATAATCATTGAGTCATAGATTTTTGGACATGGTGGCATTAAGAGGCAAAATCTTAATATTCTCTGTTTAAGGAAGAAAGTGGTGTGTGAAAGGTGGTGTGCGATACATTTGGGAAAGATGGTCTTATCTTGGGTTTCTCCCACAGCAGAGCCCAAGACGAGGACTTAGGTGTGAGAATTTTATGTTGGAGGTGATCCTGAGAAACAGGAGTAAAGGAGTGAGAAGAGTAGAACAGAGTAGATGGAAAACCGTTATCCAAGTTGCCTTGAGGGCATTGGGGGCTGAAATCTACCAGAACCTCCCAAGAAACCTGTGGAATATCATCCAGAATTGTCCACTGAAATCTGTTGGCTCTTACCTTGCTTGGTTGAGGATGCCCTGTGCTCACGTGGACAGTTAGGCTCTAACGTTAGTGTTGGAGATGGCCTTGGTGAGAACAGGCATTGTGAGCTTGAGGTGGTATACTGTCATCACACGGTGAGTCTGAGCCTGCATGGATCTGTTCCCCACAGCTGTGCTTGAAATCACAGTGAGCCACGTAGGTGCGACACAGAGCATCAGAGGATCTGCTAGATAGATTTTCCTCCAAAATGCTTCCAGGTGAAGTGTTAATAGTAAGTTTCTGCTATTTAGGAAAAGGGGCATCATAAAGAATCTCACATTCCAGAGCTTTGCTAAACACATGAGGCATTGCCATATTTCAGCTTTCTGTTTCAGGGGAAGAGCCACCTCACTGATTATTGTCTCTCACTGTAGGAATTGGCGGGGGTATCATCCATCAGCACGAATTGATCCATGGAAGCTCCTTCTGTGCTGCAGAACTTGGCCACCTTGTTGTGTCTCTGGATGGGCCTGATTGTTCCTGTGGAAGTCATGGGTGTATTGAAGCATATGCCTCTGGAATGGCCTTGCAGAGGGAAGCAAAAAAGCTACATGATGGTTGGTTTCTTTCTCCTGAGGGATTAAATAGCTAAACTGTAGACAAGTATTTCAAAGTACATATTCCAAAAAGAGCTGAACACTGAAGCCAGAACTTCTACCCTTCTCACTTCCTGGAGGAAAGGTGGGGTTCCTCATACTAAAACTCCCAGGTACCCTTAGTCTTGACCCATATTAACACTTTCCTCTCCAATGCTGGGGGTGGACAAGGGTCTTGAGTTCCAGGAGAGCAGGGAGGATTTTTTTAATTTTTGTTTCCTCGGCCTCTAGCACAGGGTGGGTGCTTAATACACATTTTTAAAACTTTCTTTTTTTAATGTTTGTTTATTTTTGGGACAGAAACAGAGTGTGAGCAGGGAAGGGGCAAAGAGAGAGACACAGGATCTGAAGCAGGCTCCAGGGTCTGAGCTTTCAGCACAGAGCCTGATGTGGGGCTCAAACTTGTGAACCATGAGATCGTGACCTGAGCCAAAGTTGGACGTTTGACCGACTGAGCCGCCCAGGTGCCCCCTTAATACACATTAAAAAAAATTTTTTTTAACATGTATTTATTTTTGAGAGAGGCAGAGCATGAGCCGGGGTTGGGGGGGGGGGAGAGGGAGAGAGAGAAACAGAGACAGAGAGAGATACAGAATCTGAAGAAGGCTCCAGGCTCTGAGCTGTTTGTTAGCACAGAGCCTAGCACGGGGCTCGAACCCACAAACTCCAAGACCATGACCTGAGCCGAAGTCAGGTGCTCAACCAACTGAGCCACCCAGGCGCCCCCCATCCCCCAACTTAATACACATTTTAATGAAGAAGTAAATGGATTAACATACTACAGTTGTGAAGTCTGAGAAGTCTATTTGAGTTAAAGCTATTTCTGGACATGTTAATAAAAGGATGGTTTCTAGCCTAAGAAAAAGGAGTCATTTAATATCATTATAATATAGTGTCAAGTGCACTGCGAATGATGGCCAAGGAATGTAGACGTATAGAAGGACACCAGCGTTCTCTCCCTGCCCTCTTCATATGGGGAAGGGAGTGTTAGGGTGCTGCCTGGAGGTTGAGAGAGGGTAAGTAGAATTAGCAGGGCAAGTTGGGATGAGCCAGGGATGCTTCCAAGCCTGGGAAACAGAAACAGTGGTGTGGGTACATAAAGGGCAAGGTAGGGTAGAGTGTAGCAAGAGGGAGGCCAGGACCAGCAGCTAATGAAGCCATTGAGAACTTTTAGGGGAAAAGCATGGTCAGATCTGAATTTTAGACTCTTCACTACACTGTAACTTTCTGTTTTCTGTGAGAAAAATAGTAGTTGAATGGAGTGGCTTTATTTTTCAAAATTTTATTTAAATTCTAGTTAACATACAGTATAGTATTGGTTTTAGGAGTAGAATTTAGTGTCTTTTTTCCATTGGATATTCTTTTCTGCTTTGTTGAAGATTAGTTGACCCTATAGTTGTGGGTCCATTTCTGGGTTTTCTATTCTGTTTTCATGCCAGTACCATACTGTCTGGATGACTACAGCTTTGTAATATAGCTTGAAATCCAGAATCGTGATGCCTCCAGTTTTGTTTTTTTCAGGATTGATTTGGCTATTAGGGATGATTCCGTAGAAATTTTAGGATTATTTGTTCTAGCTCTGTGAAAAATGCTGGTGGTATTTTGATGGAGATTGTGTTAAATGTGTAGATTGCTTTGGGTAATATAGACATTTTAACAATGTTTTTTCTTCCAATCCATGAGCAAGGAATGCTTTTCCGTTTCTTTGTGTCCTCTTCAATTTCTTTCATAAGTGTTCTGTAGTTTTCAAGAGTACAGATCTTTTACCTCTTTGGTTAGGTTTATTCCTAGGTATCTTATGGGTTTTGGTGCAATTGCAAATGGGATCGATTCTTTGATTTCTTTTTCTGCTGCTTCATTTTTGGTGTATAGAAATACAACCAATTTCTGTATGTTGATTTTATATCCTGCAACTTTGCTCAGTTCATGTGTTAGTTCTAGCAATTTTTTGCTGGAGTCTTTTGGGTTTTCTACATAGAGTATCATGTCGTCTGCAGATAGTGAAAGGTAGACTTCTTCCTTGCTGATTTGGATGCGTTTTATTCCTTTTTGTTGTCTGATTGCTGAGGTTAAGACTTCCGGTACTATGTTAAATAGTAATGGTGAGAGTGGACATCCTTGTCTTGTTCCTCAGGGAGAAAGGCTCTCAGTTTTTCCCCATTGAGAATGGTTAATTAGCTGTGGGTCTTTCATATGTAGCTTTTATGATGTTGAGGTATGTTCCATCAATGCCTACTTTGTTGAGGGTTTTTATCAAGAGTGAATGCTGTATTTTGTCATCTATTGAGAGGATCATATGGTTCTTATCCTTTCTTTTATCAATGTGGTGTATCACGTTGATTGATTTGCACATATTGAACCAGCTCTGCAGCCCAGGAATAAAAAAATCCCATTTGATTGTGGTAAATAATTCTTTTAATGTAGTGTTGGATTCAATTTGCTAGTATCTTGTTGAGAATTTTTGCATCCATGTTCATTAGGGATATTGGCCTGTAATTCTTTTTATTGGGGTCATTGTCTGGTTTTGGAATCAAGGTAATGCTGGCCTTGTAGAATTAGTTTGGAAGTTTTCCTTCCATTTCTGATTTTTGGAATAGTTTGAGAAGAATAGGTATTACTACTTTTTTTTTTTTTTTTAAGTTTGTTTATTTATTTCTGAGACAACGTGCATGCACAAGCTGGGGAGGAGCAGAGAGAGGGGAAGAGAGAATCCCAATCCATGATGATAGCATGGAGCCTGACAGAGGGCTCAATCCCACAAACCGTGAGATCATGACCTGAGCCAAAATCAAGAGTCAGATGCTTAACCTACTGAGCCACCCAGGCACCCTGGTATTAACTCTTCTTTCAAGGTACGGTAGAATTCCCCTGGGAAGCCATCTGGCCCTGGACTTTTGTTTGTTGGGAGTTTTTTGATTACAGTTTCAATTTCTTTGCTAATTGAGTCTGTTTAAATTTTCTATTTCTTCCTGTTTCAGTTTTGGTAGTTTGCGTGTTTCTAGGAATTTGTCCATCTTTATGATTGCCCAGTTTGTTGGCATATAATTTTTCATAATATTCTCTTATAATTGTATTTCTGAGGTGTTGGTAGTGATCTCTCCCCTTTCATTTGTGATTTTATTTATTTGGGTCCTTTCTTTTTTCTTTTTGACAAGTCTGGTTAGGAGGTTATCAATTTTATTCTTTCAAAGAACCAGCTCTTAGTTTTGTTGCTCTTTTCTTTTTTGTTGTCGTTGTTTGTTTCTATATCATTTATTTCTGCTCTGTCTTTATTATTTACCTTGTTCTGCTGGCTTTAGGCTTTCTTTATTTTCCCATTTCTAGCTCCCTTATGTGTAACGTTAGGTTGTGTATTTGAGACCTTTCTTGATTCTTGAGGTAGGCCTGTATTGCAAGATACTTCCCTCTTAAGACTGCCTTTGCTGCATCTCAAAGGTTTTGGACTGCCGTGTATTCATTTTCATTTGCTTCCATGTACTTTTTTATTTCTTCTTTAATTTCCTCATTAACCCATTCATTCTTTAGTGTGATGTTATTTAACCTCCATGTATTTGTGGTCTTTTCAAATTTTTTCTTGTGGTTGACTTCAAGTTTCATAGCGTTGTGGTCTCAAAATATGCATGGTTGATCTCAGTCTTTTAAGGGCTGATTTGTGACCCAGTATATGATCTATTCTGGAGAATATTCCGTGTGTACTCTAAAAGAATGTGTATTCTGCTGCTTTAGGATCAAATGTTCTGAATATATGTGTTAAGTCCATCTGGTCCAGTGTGTCATTCAAAGCCATTGTTTCCTTGTTGATTTTCTGCTTAATCTGTAAATTGGTATAAGTGGGGTGTTAAAACTCCCTACTAGTATTGTATTTCATCAGTGAGTTTCTTTATGTCTGTTAGTAATTGATTTGGATGTCCCAGGTTGGCATAAATATTTACAATTAGAACTTGATGGGTAGACTCCTTAATTATGATGTAATGCCCTTCATTTCTTTTTACGGTCTTTGGTTTAAAATCTAGTTTTTCTGATAGAAGTATGGCTATTCCAGCTTTCTTTTAGTATCCATTATCATGATAGATGGTCTCCATCACCTCACTTTGAATCTGCTGATGTCTTTAGGTCTAAAATGAGTCTCCTATAGACAGGTTATAGATGGATCTTGTTTTTGTTTTTTGTATCCATTCTGATACCCTGTATCTTTTGATTGGAGCATTTAGTCCATTTACAGTCAGGGTGATTATTGAAAGAAAGATAGGAGTTTACTGCCATTATGTTACCTGTAAAGTTGGTGTTTCTGATGATGTTCTCTGTTCCTTTCCAGTCTTCATTGCTTTTGGTCTTTTTTTTTTTCCCCCCAGAGTCCCTCTTAATATTTCTTGAAGGAATGGCTTAGTGGTCACAAATTCATTCAGTTTTTGGGGAAACTCTATCTCTCCTTCTATTCTGAATGACAGCTTTGATGGATAAGGTATTCTTGGCTACATATTTTTCCCATTCAGCATGTTGAATATATCCTGCTATTCCCTTCTGGCTTGGCAAGTTTCTCTGGGCAGATTTGCTGCGAACCTGATCTGTCTTCCTTTGTAGGTTAAGGACTTTTTCCCCTTGCTGCTTTCAGGACTCTTTCCTTGTCTGTGTATTTGGTGAATTTGACTATGATATGCCTTGGTGATGACCAGCTTTTGTTGAATGTAATGAGACTTCTCTGTGCTTCTTGGATTTTGATGTCTGCATGCTTCCCCAGATTAGGGAAGTTTTCAGCTATAATTTGCTCACCTAAACATTCTGCTCCTTTCTCTCTCTTCATTTTCTGGGACTCCTATGATAAGAATGTTATTCCGTTTTAATAAGTTGCTGAGTTTCCTAAGTCTACCTTCATGATCCATTATCTTTGCTTCCCTCTTCTTTTCAGCTTCATTATTTTTGATAATTTTAACTTCTGTATCACTGATTCGTTTCTCAGATTCATCCATTCTCACTGTTGTGACATCCATTCAGGTTTGCAGTTTGGTTATAGCATTTTTAATTTCAGCCTGACTGGGTTTTAGCTTTTATCTCTGCAGTAAGGGATTCTTTACAGTCTTCTAAGCATTTGTCAAGCCCAGCTAGAATCCTTATAATTGTTGTTTTAAATTCTAGTTCAGACATATTACTTATATCTGTATTGATTAATTCCCTGGCTGTCATTTCTTCCTGTTCTTTCTTTTGGGGTGAATTCATCCATCTTGTCATTTTGGAGGGGAAAAAAAAATAATAAAATGGAATTTAAAAAATAATAAAGGAAGCTAGATCCTTGATGTATAGCTTTAAGCTTTATAGAAGAAAAAAGATGAAGAAAAGGTAAAAAAAAAAAAAAAAAATTTTTTAATTAAAAAAAATAAAATACAATAAAAAATAAAAAATTTGCTTTCTGTATCCCAGGAAAAAAAACAAACACAAAAACAAATATAGAAACGAAGCAAAGAAACAAAACCCAAGGGAAGCTAGATCCTGTTTCCCCTAGAGCTGAAGCTTTGCAGCATTCTATGATCTGTAGACCTAGTGCATGGAAGCGGTTTGTGTTGGTCTTCTGGTGGAGGGGCCTACTACTTTGATTCTCAGGCTAACTTGCTCTACCAGAGATGTGCCTGGAGGGTGCAAGGGGGCGGGCTTGGTGTATTGGCTCTGTTCTCCACTTGGTGGCTCCATTCTCTACTTGGTGGTGCTGTTTAGCTCACTGAGGTTGATCAGTGCTGATGGGCTAGGGGTGAAATGGCTTCACCCCACTCTAGTCTCCAGAGAGGGAAGTTTGTGCCCCACAGATGTGCAATCAGTCATCCTCCTGTGTCCCCAGATTCTGTCAGCTCCCCACCTTCATTCACCCTGTGTCTGCGCTGTCCACCTGCCATATGGTGCCACCCTCCTGGGTTTTATCTCAGACACAGCTCTGTTTCAAAACCCCACACTTCAGAGACCCCTGTGTCTTGGGACCTGCATTGAATCCTGTGGGACAGCATTTTGCTGCACTGTGGCTGGTGCCAGCTTGTCCTAAGCAACAGTTGCGCGACTGTGCAGCAGCAGTGGCTTAGAGTTTATGGTAAATTGCAACACGCAGCCAGCATCTTTGTTTCTGTACTGGTGAATGGGGCAGCTCAGTGGTACCCACCAGGGCTTTTGCCTGCTTGAGAGGCCATGTCGCCTCTACCAAATGCACTCCAGGGGATCCTCAGACCACACTGCCCACTCTGGGGCTCTGCCCTGCTTCCTCGAGGGAACTGACCTCCAAAACTTCAGACTCTGCACTCCACCTTCTCCTTTTTCCCCATCATTGGTTTTGGGGAACAGTTTTTTTTGTGTAGTCCCCTGCATGTATTTTCACTCTTTTATTTTTTTTCTTCATTCTTATCTCCCCTCCCCCTGATCAGGGATCCCTCCCCTTCACAGTGTCAGCCATTCTTTTCTTCCAACGACTCAACCTTCCACAGTTCCTACCTTGCATGGGTTGTTTTTTCTGTTCATAGACATGCAGTTTTGTCTTCTAAGACTTCTGGTCAATTTCTTAGGTGTTCAGAATGATTTGATACTTATATAGCAGTTTGGGGGAGGAGGCAAGCTTGGAGTCACCTTACTCCTCTGCCATCTTGCCTTAATCCCTCCAAATGGAGTGGCTTTAAATAGTACAATTCTAGAGTGACTTCCCGTTTTCTAGTCGGACAGCTGGGGGTTGAGAATATGAAAGGAGGAGCAAGTTGTGGCAGAAGATGATGGTTGGGTGCTTATGGGACATAGGGTGGAGATGTGTAGGCAGAGCCTGGCTACAGGAGTCTGGTGCTCGGGAGAGAGGACTAGAGGTGGGGATTTGGGAATCATCAGTGCTGAGGTGGCAGTTAAACCTTTGAATTGAATGAGATTGGAGTGAGGCAAGAGTTAGTGGTGGAACCTTGCAAAACAGTGTTTAATGGGCAGAAAGGAAAACCAGGAATGGGTAAAGTTACAGAAGCCAAAAGGGAGAGTGCTTCAGGGAGGGAATAGTTGGGAATGTCAAGTGCTGCTTTTGAGAGAGAAAATCAGAAAAAGGTATTGATTTTGGCCATGAGGACGCTATTTGAAGCCCTGAAAACTATTTTTCAACCTCATTTTTTACATTCAGCCCCCCTTAGGAGCCTGTTCAGACTTTTCTTAGTCCTCCCCCCCGCCATAATACTTTAATACCATATATCTGTTGATCTGTTTGTATTTATGTACTATTTGTATAAGAAGAATAAGCTTATAAACTCCCCACCCCCCCCCCAAGAACCAGTTTTGGTCCCCATCAGGGCAAATGCCTGTCTTAGGAAAGAGCACATTCAAATCACAGGAGCAGAAACTTGACTACGCTGAGAGGGAAGAATTGCTTTGAGGACATGGAAATTGTGAGCACCTGCCAGTGGAAAGCAGACAGTAGGAATGGAAGCAAGGGTTGAGAATGTGGGAGGGAAAGGGCAGTTGAGTCCCTACTATAAAGCTCCTGGCAAGGGGTAGGAGATGAGCTGCAAGGCCTCGACAGAGGGCCTAAGAGAGGGGAAGGATGAGTGAAGGTGTGCAAACACAGTCGTGTTTATAGGTGGGGGCAGAAAAGTGAGGGGACTGCTGCCTGTTGGTGTCCTTTAGCAGAGAGGCCAGCAGGACGGAAATCCTATGGTAGGAGGTGGGGTATAAGGTGTGAGGTGGTGGAAACTGAGAAGAGCCACGGGGCGGGGGGGGGAACGGGAGAACGCTGGCAGGGGCAGCTGTGAGAAGATCCTTGGATGGGGTCTAGGTGGCAGCCTGCATGGCTGGGATTTTCTCTCATCAGCACACAAGTATGACAGCAGACGAGGAGGCAGATTGACCTGGGTTGATGACGGGCAGGTGAGGGGCAGAAAAGACCAGGACTATAGATAATAGACATGTTTAGTGAGCATTGACTCTGGCCAGCACTTAACTAAGTACTTGATATCTGTTACCTCATTCAGTTCCTCACATAATCCTGCCAGGGTACATGGTGTTACCCGTTTTATAGAGAAAAGAAGGGTCTGCAGGTGGCGTGACGTGGACAGGGTTGTGCAGCTGGTAGTGGCCGAGCGCCAGCAACTGAGAACCCCTGTCAGCGTCAGTTCTTCAGGCCTTGCCGTGGAACGTGGGGCACTCGCAGTAATGTGACCTGCATCTGGGGTGGATAAAGGAAGGAGATAAATACAGAGGAGTCTGATAATTTGGGGAAAAAAAACACGTTAAGGACTCAGTTTCATGTGGAGGTGAGAAGTAAAGAAACTAGAGAGCCGGATAGGAGGCTGTGGTTGGAGTTGAGGATTTTCCAGGTGGGGAAGTTCTGGATGATAGCTAACCAAGACAGCAAGAGGACAGCGGCCTCTGGAAAATGTATGTGGACATTTGTGCGTGATAAAAAGCTTTGCAAATGTGAAAAGAAACCTGCTGCAGGACTGCCACAGCCCAGTGATGACTGCTGCCTCTTGCCTCTTCTCTAACAGAAGACCTGCTCTTGGTGGAAGGGATGTCAGTGCCAAAAGACGAGGCCGTGAGTGCAGTCCATCTCATCCAAGCCGCAAAACTTGGCAACGTGAAGGCCCAGAGCATCTTGAGAACAGGTGAGCATGTGGCTCTGGGCAGCTGTGCCCTAGAGGGCCCCTCAGACCGCCCAGGGCTCCGACATGTACCCAGCCCCCCTGGGGACCAATGCTCTGGAATGTGTGTTCAGGGCCGTTTTTCCCTGCTTTCTGAGAGTGAAAAAAAGGAAATGGCATTCAAGGTATTTGGCAGCATTGCTTTACTAAACAGGTTTTTTGTTTTGTTTTAAAACCATGAATAAACTACTTGTTCATTTTATAGGAGATCTAGAGAAATACAGGAGAGTAGGAAAAAGTATCTCTTTGGGGAGCCTGGGTGGCTCAGTCGGTTGAGCGTCCGACTTCAGCTCAGGTCACGATCTCACTGTTTGTGAGTTCAAGCCCCACGTCCGGCTCTGTGCTGACAGCTCAGAGCCTGGAGCCTGTGTCAGATTCTGTGTCTCCCTCTCTCTCTGCCCCACCCCCACTCTCTCACATGCGCTCTTTCTCTCTCATTCAAAAATAAACATTAAAAAAAATTGAAAAAGTATCCCTTCAAGTTTTACTCTTCAGAGATAGTCAACTATTAGCATTCCCTTCCAGTCTTTTCCAGTTTTTTTTTTTTAAACATAGTTGAGAGCATATGGTGTAGTATTACCATATCTAGCTTTTTTTAAATTTCGAAGCATAACAACATTTTCTCATATTAAGAATAAATCATGAGGGCGCCTGGGTGGCTCAGTTGGTTAAGCATCCGACTCTTGATTTGGCTCAGGTCATGATCTCACAGTTTGTGAGTTTGAGCCTGCATTGGCAGTGAGGAGTCTGCTTTGGATATTTTCTCTCTCTCTCTCTCTCTCTCTCTCTGCCCCTCCTCCACTCAAGCGTACGCTTCCCCTCTCAAAATCAATAGGAGCGGGTGGCTCAGTCAGTTAAATGGCCAACTTCACCTTAAGTCATGATCTCATGGTTCATGAGTTTGAGCCCCACATCAGGCTCTCTGCTGTCAGCACAAGCCTGCTTTGGATTCTTTGTACCCCTCTCTCTCTGCCTCCCATCTCAAAAATAAACATTAAAAAATAATTAATAAACTTAAAAAAAAGAGTAAGTCACAAACAGCTTTAAAAGTACCACTCTCTCTTACGTAGTATGAATGTAGTGAGTATTCTGGGCTGCTGACTCTTTCCACTGTCCTCTGGTGTTTTTGATTTGGCTCTCTCCTTGAGACTTATTTTCATTTTTGTTTTCTTGTAGCTGGAACGGCTTTGGGTCTTGGGGTTGTGAACATCCTCCACACCATAAATCCTTCCCTTGTGATCCTCTCTGGAGTCCTAGCCAGTCACTACATCCACATCGTCAAAGATGTCATCCGCCAGCAAGCCTTGTCCTCGGTTCAGGATGTGGACGTGGTAGTTTCGGATTTGGTGGATCCCGCCCTGCTCGGTGCCGCCAGCATGGTTTTGGACTACACAACTCGCAGGATCTGCTAGGCCTCCCGGGAGGGGACATGGACCAAGACTCAGAACTTCTTTGTGGAATCAGGTTGTCTTTTAGATGAGCGTTTCTTACAAAGCAAATTTGGTATTTAGCAGGTGACTTCAGCAGTTAAGTTTTTGCTTTTAGTCTCCTCTTCCAAAGTCACTTTTCCCAACCCGTTTTGGTAGATGCTGCTCTTTCTGGGGTCATTTTAGCTCAAACCCTGTAAGTACCAGTCACAATTTTCTGTGCCAAAGGAGCTGTGATAGTAGACAAGGAAGCCTTAGGACTCTGCTCACCAGACGTACCACTTAGACCTGCAGGCCTTGCTTGAGATGGGACCTTGATAACTGGAGTTTGGATTATTAATCCTTCCTACTCTGACCTTAAACTCAGATTGCAGAAAGGGATCCAGTCAGGAAACAGAAGGAAATCTCACCGTGAATGGCTAAAGTAAACTTTTTTAAAAACAGCTTTACTGAGATATTTTTAAAAGGGTACAATTTGGTAAGCTTTGACATATGTATATACCTGTGAAACCATCACCACAATCAAGACATTGGACATACCTGTCACCCCCAAATGTCATTTGCTTAAAGATGTTATTTGCTACTACTCTTGGAGAGTCTTGAGCAACTTTAGGGATCTGAATTACAGTGGCTTTAAGTGACCTTGTCCTTATCTTCTTAAGGACAGCTGAGAAGCCACTAGGACTTAACAGCCTCTGAAAGGAGATTAACCATCCCCAAAGGATCTTCGCTATGGACAAACACCTCTCCCTTCAATAACTTTTCATGCTAATGTTGAGTATGACCCTGGAGTATCTCCTAAGGCAGCGTTTGTGGAGCCCGTATCTGTGAATCTGGATTCTGGCGAAATACGATTTTGTGCTTTCATTGGTGTCTAGATACAAAGGCTAGGGTTCTTGCTATCAATTTCAACCTGGAAGAAATATGAATACCCACCATTTAATAAGTGCCTACTGTGTGCCAGGTTCTGAACTAGGTGCTCCATATACGTTATTCTAAATTCTCACAACCTGGGAGGTAGGTGTTTTAATTTCCATTTTATACAACCGCAAATTAAGTCTTGGCGCGTTTAAGTGATGGCACCTAAAGCTGTGTGGCTAGTGACTCTCAGAAACAGGATTTGCTCCCAGGTCCATCTGTGCTTTTCTGCTAAGCCACACAACCCCTCAAATAAAAACCTTGCAGAAGGTACCTATATCCTAATTTAGTTCAGACTAACAACAGCTTTAATAAGACTGTCTCATTAGCAGATGACTCAATTTGTCTTTGATGCTGTCCCTCAGTGATAAATTTAATCAAATATTCTTCTCTGCTGTGGACATTTTGCCAATACAGTATTTTGTCTAGTGACAGGTTTTTATGGGTACTTTCAGATGATCTAAGAAAGCATATGCATGTTTTTCAGATTCTTATTTTAGGACAACCAGAAAGTTTCTATTGTTTCAGTGTTAGCATACAAAATAAAGTGTGAAAGAATCAATATTGCATTTGAACTACTTCCTTCCTGGTGGTTTAATGTGAATAGATAGGTTGGCTGATTCCAGGAACTCCACCGGCCCTGAAATAATCTCCAGGTCCTGGTTATTGTTGAAAAATTCCACCGTGATTCCTAGGAAGGAAGCTAGTTCTGCTTGGCGTCAGCGTCTGGGGTGAGGTGGTGTCCTGTGAAGGGACACCAGTTGTTCCTGGGCGACATCTGTAACTGCTCTGGACACCAGACGGTTGCATTGCTACCAGGCTTCATACCAAATATTTGGAAGGATGGTTCTAAATCTAAAACCAAATCTTAGTTTTTATTGAATTCACAGAAAGGATAATTAATATATTCCAACATAATTATTACTGACAGTTAAATCACATATTAATTTATTTTAGTGTAAATATTTGTATGTTACTGTTCTGAGCCAAATTCTAAAGAAAAAATAAATATATTTCTTTGTGGAAATCCTAACATTTTTGCATTTTGTTTTCTTAATTAACTGTCTAGCTAAAATCCCTTCCCAGAAGAAATTTAGGTTGTTGCACTGCTTACTTTTTGAAGGTCATGTAACTTCTTAAGGCATCTAATACAGATTTCTTAACCAAACAAATAATAAATCTTTGATAATACGGAGTACTGCTATATAATATTTTTTTTTTTTTAATTTTTTTTTCAACGTTTTTTATTTTTGGGACAGAGAGAGACAGAGCATGAACGGGGGAGGAGCAGAGAGAGAGGGAGACACAGAATCGGAAACAGGTTCCAGGCTCCGAGCCATCAGCCCAGAGCCTGACGCGGGGCTCGAACTCACGGACCGCGAGATCGTGACCTGGCTGAAGTCGGACGCTTAACCGACTGCGCCACCCAGGCGCCCCATATATAATATTTTTATATATTGGAGATGATCACCACAGTAAGTCTAGTTAACAGCCATCACCATACCTACAGAACTTTTTTTTCTTGTAATGAGAACTTTTAAGATCGACTCTTGTAGCAACTTTCAAATATATGGTATTTGAGGTACAGGCGTACCTCATTTTACTGCGCTTCACAGATAATGTGGTTTTTCTTTTTTGTTTTTTTTTTTGTTTTTTTTTTTTTACAAATTGAAGGTTTGTGGCAACCCTGTGTCACACAAATCTATTGGCACCATTTTCCCAACAGCATCTGCTCACTTTGTGTCTCTGTCACTAGTTGGTAATGATCGCAGTATTTCAAACTTTTTCATTATTACATTTGTTGTGGTGATCTGTGATGTTACTGTTGTGTTTGGGGGCACCATAAGCTGCACCCATATGAGATGGTGAACTTAAACCAAGAAATATGTGTGTTCTGACTGCCCCTCTGACTCGCCGTTCCTCCATCTGTCTCCCTCCTCACACCTCCCTATTCCCTGAGACACAATATTGAAATTAGGCCAGTTAATAACCCTACAATGCCTTCTGTGTATTCAAACAAAGGAAATGTTACACATCTCTCACTTTAACTCAAAGGCTAGAAATGAGTGAGAAGGGCAGGCCAAAAGCTGGGGCAGGCCAAAAGCCGAGACAGGCCGAAGCTATGCTTCTTACGCCAGATAGCCAAGCTGTAAATGCAAAGGAAAAGTTCCTGAAGGAAATGAAAAGTTCACTTGCTACTCCAATGAGCACACATGATAACAAGGCGAAACAGCCTTATCATTGGTATGGAGAAAGCTTCAGTGGTCTGGATAGAAGATCAAGCCAGCCACATTTCCTTAAGCCAAAGCCTAATCCACAGCAAGGTCCTAACTCTCTTTAATTCTGTGAAGGCTGAGAGAGGTGAGGAAACTACAGTAGAAAAGTTGGAAGCTAGCAGAGGTTGCTTCATGAGGTTCAAGGGAAGAGGCCATCTCCATGACATAAAGTTGCAAGGTGAAGCAGCAAGTGCTGATGTAGAGGCTGCAGCAAGTTATCCAGAAGAGCCAGCTGAGATCATTAACGGAGGCGGCTACATGAGACAACAGATTTTCAATGTAGACAAAACAGCCATATATTGGAAGAAGATGTCTTCTAGGACTTTCATAGCTAGAGAGGAGAAGTCAGTTCCTGGCTTCAAACTTCAAACGATAGGTTGACTCTCATTAGGGGCTAAGGCAGCTGGTGACTTTAAGTTGGAACCAGTCAGTGTTCATTCATATACCATTCCAAAAATCCTAGGGCATTTAAGAATTATGCTAAATCTACTCTGTGCTCTGTAAATGGAACAAAGCCTGGATGACGGCACATCTGTTTACAACATGGTTTGCTGAGTATTTTAAGCCCACTGTTGAGGCCTACTGCTCAGAAAAAAAAAGATTCCTTTCAAAATACCACTGCTCATTGACAAGGCACCTGGTCACCAAAGAGTTCTGATAGAGAGGTACAATGACATTAATGTTATTTTCAAGCCTGCTAACAAAACATCCACTCTGCAGCCCAGGGGTCGAGAAGTCATTTCAAGTCTTACTGTTTAAGAAATACCTTTCATCAGGCTCTAGTGCCATATATAGTGATTCCTTTGATGGATCTGGGCAAAGTTAATTGAAAATCTTCTGGAAAGGATTCACCACGTCTGGTGCCATTAAGAACACTCATGATTTATGGGAAGAGTCAAAATATCAACATTAACAGGAGTTTGGAAGAAGCTGATTTCAACCCTAATGGATGACTTTGAGGGGTTCAAGACTACAGTGGAGGAAGTGAGTGCAGATGTGGTGGAAATAGCAAGGGAACTAGAATTAGAAGTGGAGCCTGAAGATGTGACTGAATTGCTATTACTGTCATGATAAGATTTTAATGGATGAGGAGTTGCTCCTTATGGATGAGCAAAGAAAGTGGTTTCTTGAGATGGAATCTACTCCTGGTGGAGATGCTGTGAAGACTGTTGAAATGACAGCAAAGGATTTAGAAATTACATAAGCTTAGTTGATAAAGCAGTGTGGGGTTTGAGAATTGACTCCAATTTCAAAAGAAGTTCTGTGGGCGAATATCAAATGGCATTTAAATGCTACAGAGAAATTGTGAAAAGAAGAGTCAATCAATGTGGCAAATTCATCGTCTTATTTTAAGAACTTGCCACAGCCACATCAACCTTCACCCACCACCCTGATCAGTCAGGAGCCACCAACATTGAGGCAGGACCCTCCACCAGGAAAAAGATTACAACTCACTGAAAGCTAAGATGATGGTTAGCATTTTTTAGCAATAAAGCATTTTTTAATTAAGATATGTATGTTTTTAGACATAATGCTGCTGCACACTTAACAGACTACAGTATTATAATGTAAACATTTATTTGCACTGGGGAACCAGAAGATTCACTTGACTCACTTTATTGCAGTATTCCCTTTATTGCAGTGGTGTGGAATTGAACCTACAATATCTACAAGGTAGGCCTGTATTATTTATTTTATTTATTTTTTATGTTTATTTTTGAGAGAGAGAGAGGAGACAGAGCATTAGTAGGGGAGGGACCGAGAGACAGGGAGACACAGAATCTGAAGCACGCTCCAGGCTCTGAGATGTCAGCACGGAGCCCAACACAGAGCTCAAACTCACCGCGACATCATGACCTGAGCCGAAGTCAGACACCCAATCGACCGAGCTACCCAGGAGTCCCGGTAGGCCTGTATTATTAACTATAGTTGCCACACTGTGCATTACTTCCCCATGACTCACTTAATAAGTGGAAATTTGTACCTTTTGACTCCCTTCAGCCATTTCACCAACCCCTTCCCCATCCTGCACCTCTGACAACCACCAGTGTGTTACCTGTTCTCTATGAGCATGGTTTTTGGAGTTGTGTTTTTTTTTTTTTTTTAAGATTCTACTTAGAAGTGGAAATTTCATATGGTATTTGTCTTTCTGACTTTGCCCTCAAGGCCTATCCATGTCACAAATGGCAGTATTTCGTTTTTTATGGTTGAATAATTGTGTGTGTGTGTGTGTGTGTGTGTGTATGTGTATGTGTATGTGTACGTAGATACCACATTTTCTTTATCCATTTATCCACTGATGTACACTCAGGTTGTTTCCAGATCTTGGCTATTGTAAATAATGCTCTAGTGAAGACAGGGGTGCATTTATCTTTTCAAGTTAGTCTTTTCATTTTCTTTGTTAAAATACCCAGAAGTGCAATTGAACTATACATTGGTTCTATTTTTAAATCTTTGAGGAAACTTCATACCATTTTCCACTGTGGCTGCACCAATTTGCTTCCTACCAACATAGTACAAGGAGTCCCTTTTCTCCACATTCTCCCCAACCGTTTTTTTTTTTTTTTTAATGTTTTTATTTATTTTTAAGACAGAGACAGCATGAGCAGGGGAGGGGCAGAGAGAGAGGGAGACACAGAATCCAAAGTAGGCTCCAGGCTCTGAGCTGTCAGCACAGAGCCTAACGCAGGGCTTGAACTCACGGATTGTGATATCATGACCTGAGCTGAAATCAGATGCTTAACCGACTGAGCCACCCCGGTGCCCCGTCTTTTTGACAATAGCCATTCTCACTGTGGTTTTGATTTTCATTTCCCTGATGATCAGGGATATTGAGCATCGATGCATCTAGCTGTTGGCTATCTGTGTGTCTTTGGAAAAATGTCTGTTCAAATCCTTTGCCCATTTTTAAATCGGGTTTGGTTTTTCTGCTGGTATAGGAATTTTTACATATTTTGGATTGACCCCTTATCAGATATGATTTGCAAATACTTTCTTCCACTCATTAGGTTGCCTTTTCATTTTGTTGGCTTCCTTTGTGCACAAGCTTTTTATTTTAATGTAGTCCCACTTTTCATTTTTGCATTTGGTGTCAGATTCAGAAAATCACCAAGACTGATGTCAAGGAGTTTATTGCCTACTGGTTTCATGTCTTATATTCAACTCTTTAATCCATTTTGAGCTAACTTTTGTGTATGGTGTAAGATAAGTGACCTAATTTTCCCAACAGCAGTTATGGAATACACTGTCTTTTCTTGATTATATATTCTTGTCTCCTTTGTCGTAAATTAACTGACCATACATTCATTGGTTTATTTCTAGGCTATTCTGTGCCATTAATCTAGGTCTGTATTTATGCCAATACTCGATTACTATAGCTTTGTAATAATATAGTTTGAAATTAAGGAGCATGAGGCCTCCAGCTTTGTTCTTTCTCAAGATTGTGTTGGCTGTTTGGAGTCTTTCGGGGTCCCATACAAATTTTAGGGTTGTTTTTTAAAAATGCCATTGGAATTTTGAGAGATTGCATTGAATCTGTAGGTTGCTTTGGGTAGTGTGAACATTTTAACAACATTTGTCCAATCCCTAAGCATGGAGTATCTTTCCATTTATTTGTCTGCAGTTTCATTTATGTCAGTTTTCAGTGTACAGGTCTTTCATGTTTTTGTTTAAAAATCCCTGGGTATTTTGTTTTTGATGCTGTTTTATAAATGGGATTATTTTAATTTCTCTTTCTGGTAGTTTGTTATTAGTGTACAGAAATGCAAGATTCCTGTGTATTGATTTTGTGTTCTGCAACTTTACTGAATTTATTAGTTCCAACAGTTTTTGGTCTTTGGGGTTTTCGATATGTCATTTTATCTGCAAAAACTGACAATTTGGGTGCCTTTTGCTTGCCTAATTGCTCTGGCTAGGACTTCCAATACTATGTTAACATTTAAAGTTTGACATAAAAAGCAAAGTGGTCCAAAGAAAGAAGTTTGAAACTAAATGTTGAACACTCTACTGAGTCCATGGACCAAACTCCCTCCTTTTTATGAAACCCCATGTGGGTGATGCAGGTTATCAGGAACAATTCTAAGTTACTACTGCTTTGTCACAAACCACCCTAAAAACTTAAGGGGTTCAAACAGTAATCATTTCTCTCTCGGATTCCGTGGACTAGGAATTTAGGAAAGGCTCTACTTGGCAGTTCCGACTCCAGGTATCAGATGTATTTGCATTCACAGCGGCTAGAGCTGGGCTAGCGGGAAGTTAGAACACGAGGGACTGGCCAGACGTTTCTCTCTGCTTGTAGTTTCAGGATCTCTCTGTGTGGGCTGGTCTGGGCTTCCTCACAGAATTGGCTTCAGGGTGACTCAAGGACTACCAGCCTGTGTAGCTTTGCGTGTTCCAACAGACCAGCTATAAGCTGTGTTGCCTTTGATCTAGCTTTGGAAGTCACAGAGCAGTCCTTTTGTCGTATCAACCAGTCACCTCTTGATCTGGGGAATGTCAGACTTTATGGATCTTTTACAACCACCACATCTCCCCTCAGGAAGCCCATCTGGTGTGAGAGAGGCAAGACCAGCCTAGATACTGCCACCAGGAGAATACCAAAAGGTAAGCTGCCCCACATAGAAGGCCATGGGAGCTCACAGAGGGGAGTAAGGGAAGGCATTTTGGAGGCGACCTTTGAGCTGGTTCTTAAGATGGATTTTGACATTTTGAATGGCATTAGCAAGGTCCAGAAGTAATAAATGGTTGAACAGCGAGTGATTGCAATCAAAAGTGGCTGAAGGAGAAGGAGTGAGCAGAGGCCAGAAATGTGAGCCAGATCAAGGAATGGCCAACCTAAGCAGCTTCGAGAGAGGTGGGGACTTGGGCAGAAAAGTAATGAAGGTTCCTCTCCCCTCCAAATACAATTACCATGGGAGAGATGGTGAACTTTCCTTCTTGGCAATATCTACTACCCCTCCTGGGTGGTATTACAGGAGTTTATAGCAGTCTCCAACTGGAAATAGTATCAGGTAACTATAAGCATGTATTTCTGATTTGGCTTTATTAGTTGCTTGAACTATCACCTAAAATGTGACAGGCTGAAAGGCATATAACACGTGTTGAAGCCTGAATGGAGTACACAGTCTCTTAGTGCTACCTGTCGTGTAGATCAGTATGGTCCAGAACTTTCTGTGAGGATGGCTGGGATGCTGCCTAACCACAGGCAGCCATTAAGCATATGAAATCTAGGGCTGGAAATGTATTTTAATTTAAGCACACGGGCCTAGTGTGTTGGTTAGCCAGGCCTACATGAAGGGTTTGGCAAGTGCAAGAGTGGAGTCCTAGGGCTGGCACAGACCCCAATGTGTGCTGTGGAAATTCAGAGTAACAGGGCTAGCCACAAAGTAATGCCATCCTGATTCAGGTTTACTGGGTCAATCCGATGGAATAATATATACCCCAGAGAGACCCCTGGTGAAAAATACTACCCAAGCCCCTAGGGTAGGGGACAGTGACAAGAGCCGGCTGGGAAAAATATCTGGGTTGGTAAGGGGAATCACAGCTCTCTGGGGAGCAATGGGAGGTTAATTTTCAGCCACGGGACTCCCTTTTTTCAAATAGAAACTTCTACAGCATCCTACTACATACAGATGGCAGTAACTTGGAGCTCTTTCAGTTCAGAGCGGGGGTGGACACTCCGTGGCTGTGCCTCCTCAGTGCTAGAAATGATAAAAGGAAATCCATCATCCTTTCCAATCTTACTCCAACGTGCAGTGTATCTTGAGGTCAATAATGAGACTTCATGGTTATTGTTTCTGAAACAAATTTATTCTCAGAATAATGCACAAAAGTAGAGGTTGAGGCTACCTTTGGGAGGCTTCCTCCCCCTCCTCTCTGAATGCCAGGGAGAACACAGTTGAGGGAAACATGCAATCACAAACAATGATCAACTCTAAAGACAAAAACGTTTGGTCCAAAAGAACTCAACATAATTAATCCAATTACTGTGAACAGCTTCACTGAGTAGGATTAAGATATTGCAGATGTAGTGTTTCCACAGGGTGGCTCTTCAGTGCACCAGGGGGGCCTGCTTGAGGGAGATGAGGACAGAGCGCATGCGGGAGACGTCTTTGGCCTGCTTGCTGGACTTGGGGTTAAAGTCACACAGCCGGGCCACCCGTTCCCACTCAGTGCCTGGGGACGACTCGTCTATGTCGTTTACAAAGGCTTCTTCTGCTGCCCTGGAAGCAACAATGAAATATGTTGGTTTAATGTAGAACCCCTTGTGAGCTACCTGGTGGCTGCCTCTTCATGCCTGACTGAATGGCATCTGCTTTTCCAAAGAGTAACAGCCCCTGCCTGGCTCAGGTCAGATTCAGGAGCAGACACGTGGCCAGTTCTCCCAGGCACAGGGGCCCGGACTGCTGTGTAAAATGTTGGAATACAGGTGTTTGGTGCAGGGCTCACTCTCTGTCTCTGTTGACACAGAGCATTAAAAAAGCAAGTCCTTGGCCAGCTATGCACTGCCTTCATTAACAGGAGCAAAGCAGCAGGCTGGTCAAGAATGTGAACAGTGGTTTTATGTTGGGCTCTACTGAGTTTCAAGTAAATTCAGAGACTTCTAAAAAGCCCACCGGTCATTGCACGATAGCCTCTGGATTTATCCCTAAGACCGGAGAGAAACAGGGCAGATCAAAAGGAATTCAAGACAAAGCTCCCATGCGAGCAGGCACTAGAGACTTAAAGCCATTCTGGAAGGGGGTTTGTTAGGACATTGTCCAGTTCAGCTCAAAGTTGGCCATTTTCCCTCCAGCCGGGTGCCTTGGGCCACTCAGGGCACTCTCTGGAAGGGGTGGGCATCTGATGGCTGAACAGCCAATCAATGTCAGTTGCTTTTTGCTAGGATGCTGCTCCAACGATCTTTCACGTCAAGGTCAGCCCACCCCCCAGTTGGGAACTGGTGGGAGCTACAGCCTGAAAGGACAGCGGAAGGAGGAGGGAAGACACACTATATTCATCTACTCCGACAAGCATCACGGGCAAAGCAAAAGCAATGGAGATGACTGGTCTGTGGGGACGGGGGTGGCACTCTCACAGGGATGGCCGTGGCAGACACTGCTGAAGCCCAGAGCCACTACAACACTGCGACTTCATGGCACACACAGTTAGGGGCAGTGAGAAAGGTTTACTTAACTGTTCTAGGCTGTAGCAAGGATGGTTTATGTTTGTGCTTAAAGGTGAAGAGAAGAAAAGAAAACAAGGAGAGAAACTTTAGGTCAGATATAGAAAATGAGAATGAGCTCAATGCAGATGGTCAGTAAGCTAGACATGCCCTTGCCACTCTAGCTACACTTGGGAACGTGCAGCTGGCTTTGCTGGGCCACCCTGCTGCCCAGCAAACCCAGACTCGACCTTTTCAGTCTCCATTTCTACTCCAGAGAGAATGTGCAAAAAATCAATCCAACACCACCTGTAAGTCCAGCATTTCACAAATCTCATTGCAAATGCATCTGGGGACCCAGGGAACCCCGCTCTGTATTCTAAAGAGATGAACGTGTAAAGGTCACAGGCCCTAAGAGGCTCTACAGCCATGAGCCTACTGTCCACCCTTCTACCCTCATCTCCCTTATATCAAGCTAGTCCTAATTCTTAAGGAAACAGCAATACTGCTCTGAAAACAAGAATCCTTAAGTACTTTTCCAGAGAAGATGTAGTTTTCTTTGGAGGAAGAAACCACAGTGGCCCACACCAGACAGCTTTGGCTATCTGGACCTTAAAAAGCTTGGGGCCTCTTTGTGCCACACTAGGGGGACAGGGCATCAGAAGGTGGCCACTAAACAATTTCCAACATATAAAACCATAGAGAAACAATTACACAGCTCCCCCCTTACCCAATGAGACAATCTCCTCTGGACTCTGCTGCCCCAAGGGAGAAGCAACCAACCCCACATGTCGTTCTATAGAATTAAATGTAGGAAATCCTGCCTCCCCCCCCCCCTCCCCCCGAATAGCTCCCAACCACGGAGCTTCCACCTGTTCCAGGTGGGGACACGTCCCGTCCCCACCTAGGGCAGGTAGGTAGCAAGAAGTTAGAGCCCACCCCCGTCCCACAGCCTTCCCAGACAAGGTCACAAAAGACCCACATTTTAAAAGGGAATCTGCTTCCTTCTCTCCAAAACCCTGGATGTGCAAAAGGGCTATCGGAGTTAAAGGGAGTCACGATTCTGCAACACAAATCGATGGGTCATACCCCCAACCTTATAACTCTTAGGCAATCCCCAGAGTGCCAATCTGAAATAATTCAGAAAGCAAAGCAACTTGTGACATAACAGGAACATTAACTCTAAACAAAAAGTAGAATCAAAACAAGAAAAGGAATTAGTTTTGCAACATACACATAACCAATCACGTCAGCGAAGGGTTGTTTGTAGAAAGCTTCATCTGCCACCCTAGACAGCAAGAGGTCCAAAAGGCAGGCAAGCAGGCAGGAAAAAAGAGAGAACATTGAGAAGCAGAAACATCTCAAATCCACAGTAGAGGCATGACTGTGCTCCAGGGCGCTGCTCCCAAGGCTCCGTCCTCACCCAGCAAGGCTTCAAGTGCTGGAGACCAGCAGGCAAGGTTCTCCACTGGCCTTCCCCAGGGGCGGGTTCTCCCAAGGGAGCCCTGCCAACTCCTTCCCCACCTTCTCCTGACAACGGCGAGCCTTTCTCAGCACCCGCTTCCAGGTAAGCCCTTTTAGAGACTCCGAATCCATCCGATCCAATCCTCAACCCCAACGACCTAGGAGAACACTAGGACGTGGTCTCACCAACACTTTACAGATCAGGTAACAGGAGGCCTAGAGATGAAGCAACCTGCTCAAGCCCAGGCGGCAGAACTCAGAAGCAGGCCAGCCTGGCTCTCTGCACTGTGCTATAAGGCTCCTTCCCCGCTGGCAGATGACCGGGAAGCCACCCCGCCTTCCCGTCAGCCTCAGGGAGTCTCGCTAGGCACGAACGCTGCCAGCTGCCTGACACCAAACACGCTAGGCCCCAAAGCCATTATCCAACTACTGCTTCCGAACCACCCTGGCTGAATGGGATCAGTTTTCAGTATTCTGGGAACAGATGAGGAAAAAGTTGCCGGACACAAGTGGTCTGGCGGAAAGGACTGCAGCCCAGGGTCCTGGCTCTGGCACCGTCTTCCTGTGTGTCCCCGAATAAGCTGGTTCGTCCGCTCAGTCCATGCCAGACTGGACTGCCACCACAAGGTGCAGTCCAGAAACCCCAACTTCACTTCCCCTCTCTCTCACACCAGGAATGGATCAAAGTGGCAGGGCTCTATGAGACAGAAAGGGAAGGGGGGCACGCTGGGTGGAGGAGTTTACACCCCCACAGACAGGCTGGCTTATTTAGACTTTGTTGCCCCAGGCTGAATCCCTGGGCCCAGCCAGCCCACCCCATCTATTGTGGGTGGGCAGGGAACCTCCCTGCGGAAATCTTACCCTGTCCTTTGCCACGCTGGTTTTGGGGCACAGGAGCGGAAGGGGCATTTTGAAGGAAAATCATGCCTGTTTATTAACCTAGGGTCACTTATTTATTTAAAGGGAAATTCTAGTAATTTTATTTCAGTTTATTTTTAGACTCACCCACAGCCTGCCTTCTTTCCCATTTTGGTTTATACATGGGAGGTGTTTTGTGGAAATTTGATTGTAACTCTCAGTGAGTCAGCAGGAAAACAGAGTTGTTTGTGGGCAGAATGAGTGGGCGGGAAAGGAAAGGCCAGACAGCTTGTAAGCCCATAATCCTTTTAGTTTACACAAAGGGCTAAACCTAATCAATTTCAGTTTGTGCTTGCTCCTACTGGAAGAAAATAAAGGTTTAGTGACTCCAGGGGAGGCATCACTAAGACAACAAAAGCCTGAATGCCAGGCTTCAGTTCCTTTGCAGTTAGCCCCGAGACTAAAGAGCTTGTTAGTGACAGCAGAGCCCCATCTGGGTCGGGTTACAGACAAGCAGGACAAATGGAAAATCATCATCTAAGTGGCCTGTTTGTTCTTCACCCACCAGACAGAAGGGCCTGAACGCAGCAATCCTCATGGAAGCCTGTGGGAAAGGCTGCTTTCCCACAGGGTGCTCAAGAGGTGACCCACATCAATAGCCCCAACGGGGCATGGGAAAAATGTCTGCCAACTTTTAGAAGTCTTGAAAGAGGGGAAAAGCTAGCACCAGAGACCCCTGTAAAAGGGGAAATGTTTCTGTCAGTTTGGAAGGGAACATGCTCTGCGGCCGGTCTGGAGTACACACTGTCCTGACTGGCTCCGGTGGAGGAGGAATTTGTTTCCACAGGCTGTCACTAATAATTGATGGCTCTTGTGCAGTGGCATCTGCATCCTGAGTTGGGATAAAAGCAGGGAGATGCAATCTGAGGACTGATACCAGTCTACAGATGCAGTGAAGGCAAGATCTGCTGTCATCTGCCCAGCACCGTGCCTGGGCACCTAGAAGGTTTTAGTTTGGGGCACCTAGAAGTCAGGAGGCCTGACGATACAAATATAGGCCCTTGCTACCCACTGCATCTCTTCTTTCAAACTACTCTACCTATCTTTGTGTTCCCCCTTAAAAATCCAGCTGCTGCAAAAGTCATCCAGAGAGAAGGGCTTGAAACGAACACTTCATTTTCTCAAAATACTCACTCTTTACCTATGAACAGAGTTCCTTTACATATATAAATGGGACTTAGTCCCACAGGATGCTGTTTAGAGAATCAAACACGGAGGGGGAGTGGTCAACAATGTCACAATCTCGAGGAGGGGGTGTGTGCCATTGGAAGAAGTTCCCCACGGTGGCTCTAAACGGCTCCCATGCTAGTCCATGAAAACTAACTGGAGTAAAATGTAAAAACCACCCCTTCTATCCTGGAACCCTGGTGACAATGGCTCATGTGCCTCTAGTTTTACACACTCAGAGTCTGCCCTGCGCTTCGTGACCTGGTTTTGAAACAGCTACACATTCTCCATGAGTGGTAAGTTTAAGTCTTTTCCCCTCCCTGGAACTTGGGAAGTTCACCTATGACATCATCCAACCAGACATTGTACGACTCTAAGAAAGGTACCAAAGCCCTAAACCGATGCCTGGAGGGACTAAACCTTAGAGACTGAGCTCCTGAAAACAGGAGTGCTTACTCCAAGGATAACTGATACTGTATACAGACAATCCCTTTTTTTCCAGAAGGGCTACAGTTTAGCAAAACTGGCCTGAAATTTCTGCAATTAGAAGCCTATTCCCACCATAATAATTTTTTAAGTCTGAGAATCTGTATGTCAACTTGTTTACACATCAGGGACCCTGAACAGGGAGGGTCAGCCTGGTTTTACCAAGTACTTCCGGGCAGACGGACTCCTGGGCAACTTGCTAGAATAAATGGGGCCTCACACGGTACTTGCACAAAGAACTCGCTCATCTCCCTTTAGAGATGTGAACTTGTATCTGTGGTAAATCATCTGGAATGAGCACAGAATAAAGCAGCCTGGACCTGTCAGCACTTCAAAATGACCACAAGCTCAGGAGAAGCCCTGGTAGTTAATGCCACCCTGAGCAACTCAATGTGAAGACCAGAGGGCAGTCCCCACCGTATTAGAACTTCACTGGAACCTGAGAAGCATTCCTAGAAAACACCTCCCCACAGGAAGGGGGCCAGGACTAGGCTCCCATTTGGCATTTAAGACGCAGCCAACAGAACCAACTATGGCCAACAAGAGAAAGGTAGCCGAAGCCTACCGCACACAATGGTCCATCTGTTCTGCTGTAGGTGCCCCACGATGGCACAGGCTGGCTGGCAAAGCGGTCTGCTCCCTCTTTTCTGGCAGATTTCCAGCAAGAAGCTGCCAGAGACCAGAGCACTTAAACCAACTTCTGCCTCTGAGGCAGGAACCTAAGAAGGCGCTTTACCCTGAAAATTACAACTATCCCCAGGCTCAGTCTAGCCTATCTTTCCACTGAGGTAGTGAAGCGACCGTGTGAGAGCTGGGCTCGGGATGCAGCGGGAAGGCGAGCCACTGGCCTACATCAAGGCCAGCAGTGCTGCCTCCACCTCTCTGAGCTACTTCCAAGCAGACTGAGCATGAGACCACAGCTCCTGCTCGGCGGGGAGAGGAGGAGGCGCTCAGTTTCTCCCTCAACTTTAGGGAGTACATCCTGAAGAGCACTTTCAACAGGTCAATCTTAGGTCAATTTTCTCAGACAGATGTACGCGGAGGATCCTTCGTTCTCAAGTCACCATGTCAGAACATTCCTGGCTACTGAATTACAAAGCACATTTCCCTGCTAACGGGCCCCTCTGCCTAGCAGCTTTCAGAAAGCAAGGCTGTATTTAGGGGCTGCAACATGACCAAGTCTATAATCCCCAAAGTACTGAGATCCTGGTATATTCATGAACGCAGCCCTTCATTTCAGGGTTACGTTTTTGCATGTGGACTTAATCCATGACATAACTTTCCCTTTTGCTGCTTCATACCGATACAAGCAACACATATTAACCAAACTCTTAGCTGAAGAGCTAAATCCACTGCAACTGGGATGGCTAAAGGACAGGCTGGATTAAGCTCATAAGACCCAAGAGACCTGCAACCTTTATGTTTCAAGTACTTTTTCCAAAACCTGCAAATACATTTCACACTAAAAGAGGCAGCACGTGAGAACTACATTGGCCACTGGATATGAATTTGATTCCATCCTGGAAAGCAAGCAGTGCTGGCAGCACCGGGGACTGACCTGTTATTTGCTTTTGTTTTCTGTAACTGCTCGTCCTGCCTCGCATACCACTCTTCTAGCTCCTTTATTGCTTTTTCTTTCCACTCTGCTTCTTGCTTCCGAGAATTGGCATCTTTGAAGGGAAGGAAAAGAAATAAAATGAGGCAAAACACAAATCGAAGTCTGCTCCATAAATTTTTTAGTCTTATGAAAACTGCTGTGTGCTGGCAGGAGACTAGGCAGGAAGGAAGACAAAATTCTGTTTTCCCTGTTTGTGCATCCAGTCTCTGATCTCAGGGATTCTATTCAAGGGGTTTCATATTTTATCTCAATCCACTGACACTAGTGGATTCACTAATTTTGGGATTTCTTTTGGGGGTGGGGTAGGGGAGGAATACTTTCTTTTTTATTTTTTACGTTTATTTTTGAGACAGAGAGAGAGCATGAACGGGGGAGGGTCAGAGAGAGGGAGACACAGAATCTGAAGCAGGCTCCAGGCTCTGAGCTGTCAGCACAGAGCCCGACGTGGGGCTTGAACTCACGGACCGCGAGATCATGACCTGAGCTGAAGTCGGCCGCTTAACCGACTGAGCCATCCAGGTGCCCCAGGAATACTTTCTTAATAGAAAAAAGCCTTTGGGGGCACCAACCAGGGAAAAAACAACTAAGGACCATTCTTTAATAATGCTGTCAATATCAGTTCAGGGTGGACAATTAATATTACATCATCTAACAACATCTTCTCCCAAACTATATTTAACAGCCTAGGTTTGACAACCAATGGTTTTGTAAAACATAAGTTGGCACTCTCTTTTAACTAAAAATGGTAGAAGCACCTCTATGAAGCAGGGAGCTGTTGTTAAAATTACCAGAGGTAGAGAAGATTCAGGAATATAGGCGGTAGAATATAGATGGTAAATGTTGAGGGGGACCACAAAATAGCTACTCCTGCTTGGACTGCAGGAGTGAGTCTGTGGCAGAGCTAAGACACAACTAAAGAAACTAATGGAGGACTGCTGGGGGTTGAGGTGGGGTAGGGGATCACTAACAGTTATCCAAAAGGTTCTAGAAATTAGAAGACGCAAACTTAGCAGGTTTGCCATACTGGATTCTCAAACATTTAGTTTCTCAGAACTAAGTATTCACTAAGACATTTAGCTAAAAAGACCAAGTCAGTAGAGAGCGGGAGACAGAAATGCAGGTCACATGCAGTTGACATCTGAAGTTACTCTGAGAGTTCACTTTTAAACATGTTCTTAAGGAAACACTCTCTGGCAGGTGTTTTTATTTAAAAAAAAAAAAAAAATTTTTTTTTAAGTTTATCTTTGAGAGAGAAGACAGCAAGTGCGCACACACGAGTGGGGGAAGGGGCAAAGAGAGAGAGAGGGAGGGAGGGGAAGGGGGGAAGGGGGGAGGGGGAGAGGGAGAGAGGGGGAGGGGGGAGAGGGGGAGAGAATCCCAAGCAGGCTCTGCACCATCAGCAAAGAGCCCAATGTGGGGCTTGAACTCATGAACCGTGATCATGACCTGAGCCGAAGTTGGATGCTTAAGCGACTGAGCCACCCAGGTGCCTGTCGCAGGTGTTTTATAATAGACCCCTCATTGAATCTTTATAACAATCCCAAGAAGGTAAACTCTAGACCCATGCTCAGCACTGAGACAAACTATAGCTCAGAAAGTTTGAGTAACTTTTCCTAAAGGTTAAAGTCAGTGGCAGAGCTAAGATTCAAACCCAGATCTGCCTCTAAAGCTTACACGATCTTACTTCATTAAGCTGCCTCCAAAGGGAAGGATGGGAAGGAAAGCAAGCCTAGAAAAAAAAAAAAAAATCACAAGATGTGACTGGAAGGTGCTCACCAGTGCTCCAGAAAAGAGTCTGGACAGCACAGAGCCACAGCCCGACCCGTAAGTAGCATCCTCGAGGAGGTTACAAAGCAGCGGTGGTGGCCAGTAACCCCCTGAAGGAAAGAAACTGAGCATTTGGGAGCATTTTTTGGGCCTTTGCAAGCACATTTTATAGTAACAACCTACAGAAAAGGCTGTGTCTGTAAGTACTAGAAATAGCCTACTGGCACCTAGAAACTCTCCAAAAGTTTCAGGTTCTAAAGCAGCTGTTAGCCTGTAGCCTGTTGTGTACATGAAATGGAGAACGCCACGATGCGACGGGAAATGCTGTGAGCTGGCAGTGCGTGTGGACAAGAAACCAAAGAGTACCAAGGTTAAAATTGAAGGTCACCTTTTCAAGAGTGGTGAAATCACTTCTAAAACATTACTTTTTGACTGCAGAGTATTTGCCTTTGTGTGTAGTCTAATGATGATTTTTTTTGAAGTTATTTCTCTGAAAAATTAAATAAAAATTGTGATCTGCAGATTGTAGTCGCTGCAGAAAACCACCTCTTTAAATCATCTACTTGCTTTTACAGATTTATGAAGGGACACTAGCAATAAGAATTTAGAATTCTTAAATGCTTAGTACAACAGGGCAGAGATCTAAGCTGCAATACAATCTCTGCATCTGGGCAGGAGAAAAGGGAGGGAAGGATGAAGAGTCCCCTTAGAGAGCAGGGCACATGGACGGCTGTCTTCTCTGGCAATCCCTATTACTGCTCATGGAAAGGAAAATTATTTGAGGACACAGCCAACAGCTAAGCTGAAAACGACTGATGTGGATTCTCTATTTTTAGCATCTGTGCTTTCTCACAGTTCTTGCAAGGAAAAAAAAAACAAAACAAAACTGAAAAAACACCTAAGGTTCACAGACCAATTTAATTCATTTGCAAAGCCACATGTTTGACTTCCTTCATAAAAACATCCTAAGGGGCCACCTGGGTGGCTCAGTCGGTTGAGCATCCGACTTCGGCTCAGGTCACGATCTCACAGTTCGTGGGTTCGAGCCGCACGTCAGGCTTTATGCTGACAGCTTGGGGCCTGGAGCCTACTTCAGATTCTGTGTCTCCCTCTCTCTCTGCTCCTCCCTTGCTCACCCTGTCTCTCTCTCAACAATAAATAAAGATTAAAAAAAAATTTTTTTTTTTTAAAAAGCATCTTAAGAAAACTACAATTCACCGAACATTCCCAAGGTGCCCAATCTGGTAACTGAAAAAACACAATTCTTCCAGACACCAAAAGTGTACTCCCTCCATGGAAGACAACTTCACTAAACTTTGGGGAAAGGGAAAAGATAAAGTTGGGTTCTGAAACGTGAAAAACACTAATACCAGCTAAGTCTTGCCTCTCAGCTTACTCAGAAGCAGCAGCCAGGACCAAGGCTGCCGGCACCACGAGGACAATTTTCATCTTATTCGATGCAGGAGCTACTAGCTACACGTGGCTGTTAAAATTTAAAATTCAGTTGCTCAGTCACATGAGTCACATTTCCCGTGTTTAACAGCCACATGTCGCTAGTGGCTACCATTACTGGAGAGCAGAGATAACGTAGTATTTCCATCATCAAAGACATTACTACTGGATAGTGCCATAAAGGTTCAAATAGAAGTGTGTCCTTTGATCTCAAAGTCACATAAATTGGACTGGAGAAATAACAGACTCGGTCCTACTTCCATGTGTCAACTACCCCGACTGAAGAACAGGACTCATGTGTTTACTAATTCAGTGGTTCCCAAGAAAGAATAACGCTGACATTGTGGGCACACAGAAGAACATCGTTATTTCTAGATACACAATAAAATATTTAGGCATAAAATACGTGACGTATCTGAAAGTGGACTAGAAATGTGTGTGTATAAGACACACACACACACACGCATTACATTTATATAAAGATAACCCAATATGACAAAATGTTAATTACTGAATCTAGGGGGTACACACAAGTTCATTTTACTCTTCTTTCAACTATTCTGTTTAATGAATAACATTAACATTTCATTCTTTTTAATGAAAAGTTGAGAAGACTGCCCCATGGCTTTATGTCCACACTGTGCCATACCTCTGCAACTCCCAAGTACAGATACCAAGCCTCCCAATCCTGACCGAAAGCGACACTCCATACACAGATCTTCACCGAAGGCCAGGCCGGCTGGCACTGATCTTGGGCTGGGCCTGCCTGGTGGGACAGTGTTCACTAAATGCCATGTGACTAAGGGACAGATGGGTCTGGACTATGAGACAGGGCAGACTCGAGCTGAATTGTGACTCCACCACTTCTTAGCTAAGTGACTCAAAAACTTATCCTGGGATTCTCCCATTCCTCACCTACCTACAGAGGTAAAAACGTACCTTACAGAGCTATCAGAACAGGAAAACAAAATTGTACATGTTTCCTACAATTTACATTTTCCTCTTAAAGCATTACCTTAAATTCAGCCTTCAAATGATAAATGGACTCTGGAGTCTCTCACATGGATAGGATACCTACAAGTTTATACAACACCCTTATAAATACCACCCCGGACTACCCTTGGGGTTGGTAACACTGATCTTATTCCACAGAGGAAGTAACAGACACTGGAAGGTTTGAGCAACCAAGTGCCCAGAGCTGGTAAGAGTTAAGCCTGGGCCTTGAACCTAGTCTTCTACTCCAAGCTCAGGACTCTTTCCACAGCACCGCTCTGCTCTTCCTGAGAGGATGCACTCAGTGGCGACTCTCCGAGCTGCCCTAATCCTCACACAATGGCCTGTGATCAAGTGACTCCATGCGGGTGGCCTCGGGGCCTTTATTTAGGTTGAGAAAGAGATCTTCCCAAATAGGAGACAAGGACATTATGGCTAATTCTAGTTAAAAAGGGTAAGAGTCAAGGTCAACTATCACACTGAAAACAGACACCCAAAGACATAAAGGGATTCCTTACCAAGGGCTTCCAAGCGTTCCGTTTGCTCTTCTCTCCACTTACGGATACTTTCAGGCTCTGACTGCAAGCGATCCACTTGTGAAATAGCTGCATAACTGTCTGTTGGACCATTACTCTCCTTAACACAAAACACAATTGTGTTCTATCAGTACCAGACGTTCCTTCCTGAAACACACTTCATCCGTGGCAGAACCCCTGGTTATGTACAGCACGGAGGCTGTTGTAAAATGTTAAAGGATTACCTTAAAAGCAACAACACAACCTCACGTGCCAATAGGGAGCTTTCAACATTACTGCACATAATCCTTACAATCTACAAGGGAGGTAGTTTTTATCCTACCTGTTAATAAACGGGACGTGAGTGGGAGAGAGGAAAATTGGGGAGGTGGGTAATAATGGACTTCCTAGGAAACAGTGTTAACGGTTTTTGTTTCCCCACTTGACACACAACTTCTGTGGAATCTTCAAAGTAACAAAGGTAAATACACAGCCCAGAAAGGCCTAGAACCTAAGGCTTCTAAATGCCATTATACAATGTAGGAAAAAGATCACTTAATGCCACCTAACCAAAATGTGAGAACTCTGGGTAAAAGAGTCCAAAAGAAAACGTGCAGTCCCTACAGTCACACCAAAGAAAAGAATAAAAAGGCAAGCAAATATGAGTCACAAGTGGGGGGGGGGGGGGCAGATTCTCTTTTATAGTGGCTAAGGTCTGACAGCTGATACACTGATAAAGACTCAAACAGAATTTAATCTTTAAGAGATTTATCTTTTAGATTTTTCACCTGTTGAACTAGGAAGTAAATTCCAAATTAACCTAACCAGACCATAAAAGATGGAAGGGGAGTTACTTAAAATATTAGTAACTAAAAAACAAACAAACAAAACTTAGTAACACTTTCCATGTGTCAGGCACATAAAAGCTTTATCCCCCAAGCAAAGTTTTTCTTCCCATTTCACAGCTGGAGAACTGAGACACAGAACTGACACATCCACTTCACAGCTAGTTAGGGACAGAGCCAGAATCTGAACGCTGTTGTGTCTCACTCTAAGGATTAAGCTTTAAACCAGGGATTGGAAACTAGAGTCCGTGCCAGCTGCCTGTTTTTGTAATTACATTTTACTGGAACATAGCCGTGCCCATTCACTTATGTTCTGTCTATGGACGCTTTCACAGCACAGCAAGAGTAGTCTGACAGAGACCTTCGTGACAAAGCTTAAAATGTTTACGACCTGGCACTTAACGAAAATATTAGTCCATCCTTGGTTTAAACCAATTAGACTAACATCCTTCTTTAATTGGTTGAGGGACGGGCAGAAGAAACCCAGGCATAAGCAAAGCATCATGCTATTCCCCCAAGGCTATAGTGACTACTTCCACTTGGTCCAGGAGGAAACACAGAACTCTTGTTGGGTGCTTGGGAGAAGGGAGAAACCTCCACTTGTTCTAGATAAAAGGACATGCACACGTGAAGCCCAATGTGCCCTGTGACCACCATTCGACCACCATGAAAAAAGTTAGAGCACAAAAATGCATGCTTGGCAGCCAGAGTCCGAGAACACTTCAATTACATAAACTACTAAAACTTCTGTGTTTAAGGTAATCCAAGTTGGGCTAGCAACTGAAAGCTTAGTGAGGAAGAGGTAAAATAATGGTAGTAACCAAAAATTCCAGCCACCCCCACCCCCAATATCGTCTCAAAAGTTCAAATGCTGGCCCCACCACATACCAGCTTTGTTACTTTTAGACTACTCTCTCTCTGTGCCTCAGTTTATTCATCTGTAAAATGGGAAGAACAATAGTACAGGTTCCCCAGGTTGTTGAGAAAATTAGAGATTAAGTAGAAACACTCGACACAGTACATGGCACATAGTGTTTAGTCACTGCTACCATCACCATCACGAAGGTTCATTTCTGGAGAATAAAACTGGTAACACTAGGGCCAGGTCAGTAACATTTTAGAAGAAGGCTCTATCAACGTCACTTCTCTTCAAATCCTTCCATTCTAGCAGGTAACATACTCAATAGTAATACATCTAGGAAAGTCAAAAGAGTGGAGTCCTTTCTAGATCAGTGAATTCAAATCACAGGAAAGGAAGCCTTGACCACTATCATTCAACATAATCAGAGTACTCTGTACCTGGTAGTATTCGCCATTCATCACTCCATCAACAGCATCTGCAAGACATAAAATTCAGTCTATCAATCAGGGCTGGTCAAACGCTAGGCCAAAGCACTCTAGCATATAATACCATACTATATGCTGCAGGTACTGTAAGTTATACTAACACTATCCCTTGTTAGGCACCAGACAGAACAAATGACTTCCTGTTTAATGAAATCAAGATGTACTTATACACAAATTACTTCACCAAAATGTGGATAAATCTGCACCAAGCCCCTAGTTCAAAACCTTTTGATCTTCTGGCCTAGAAAGAGAACACATGGACGCCTGGCAGAAGAATCTCAGAGAGCAACAGTGTCTATGAAAGTTCTGGAGAAGGCAAAGCAAAAGTGGGCCCTAGAATCATCCAGTCAGCGGTGACATGCAGCTTCATATTCAAACCAAGGTGCTTTCTTGGAGGTAAGAACTCTCCATCCTGTGCCTATAGAGACCCAGGGGTCTACACTTGACTTCTTGCTAATTCCTCCAGACTACCTGGAATTAGCCTGGGCTAGTAAGATTTGGGCATACCAAATTAAATCAGTGTTTTCAAGGACACAAGTTACAAAAAACTCAAAGTATGGTGTACAATCCAGTCTTGCACAATCAATTATTCATGAGCTAAATGAGAAGGTCCATCTGAGAAATGTAAAAAATGCCTTTTCAAGTAAGACCTAGAGACTACCAATCTATATGGTACACAATGGTGGTCCAAGGATGCCTAGTGGCTCAGTCGGTTAAGCATCAGACTCTTGACCTCAGCTCAGTCAGGTTCGTGAGGTGGAGCCCCGTGTCGGAGTCTGCGCTGACTGCTCTCTGAATAAATAAGCAAGCAAGCAAGGAGACATTAAAAAAATTAAAAGCAAACAAAACAGTGGTCCACAAGCTAACCATATTTAAAACACAAGTAAGTACTAAGTAAGAAAATTTCCCAAACCGGGATGTCCAGGTTTGGGGATGAAGGCAGGCAGACGGACGATCTGGCAATACTGGGCCTCTATGAAAGGATGGCCTTTACATACAGCGTGCTCTGGTCTATCTGCCGGGATCCCCGTCCCACTTTTTTTTTAAACTCCATTCTGTATCTCACTAATTCAGTTACCTGATCAGCCTGCATCCTAACCCCTGCCCTGACCCAAAAGCAGTCACTAAGAGGCAATCTACAGACTGAATGCCATTCCCGTGGAGTGGCTGCTCTGCCTTCCTTCAAAATCCCTGATCCAGGCAACATAAAAATGTAGCTTCCACCTACACATTCTGCACTCTGTAGCTGCTGGCCGACCTACATCTACTACCTACTATGAAGGACTTCTATCATGTATCCAATTTTTCAAACTACAACGACCATCTTGTTGCCTGGGGCGGGAGACGGAAGATAAGAGATGAACCTAAAAGACACAAGGACCCACACAGTGAAAGAACGCCAAGCAAGCAGTTAGTGTGGGCCACCATCAACAAGGCCCTCAGAAGGCACTCTATGGAAACATCAGGGCTTTCCTCGAGGCCTGGGGCAGGATGCTCTCATCCTTCCCTCGAACAGGCAAAGATTTCATTAAACCACTCCTCTGCTCTTGATTCCTAACTAATTAAACCCAACTCGAACTATTTTCCAAACCAACCCTAACATTTTATCCATTCTTTTGGTTCTCTTGCTTCTCCCAGTTACTCTCCTCTTGGCTTTGAGTATTGAAAACTTTTATAGATTATTTCCCCAGCACATCTCCCTAAGACATTTTTTTAAAAAAAAGGAAAAGAGAGAAAGAAGAAAGAAATATGTAATTTCAACGCTCAGCCCATCGGCTTCTACCCTTTAGCACACACATGGCAACTGCTTTCAGTGAAACCAGACTCCTACAACATATGCTTTCTTGGAATTCGTTCATCTATGTCCTTAACTTCTCATTTTTTTTAGTATGAAAGAACCTACTATTGTTTCCAAGGTGCCAGGCACCATGTCCAACATTTTATACACGTTAAGTTTTAATCCTTACAATAAACCTAGATGTATCAGCCCTTCACAAATGACCTGAAAATAGGTGTAGGGTTCCCTGAAAGATAAGGTGTTCTTGAAGGGGCAAATAATTGAGGGGCAAAAAAAGGGGCAAAAAAAAAAAATGACAGTATTTTCTCTCTTGATTTTTTAAGATATGTAAGAAAAAATAATAAATGCATGTTTTATGAGATAATCAGCTTTTCAAAAGTGGTGCAATACCTCAGCAGGCCAGGAAGTCGGAGGAAAGATCATCTGATACATGAATACAAACAGCCAGGATCTAAGCATTTACCTACCTTCATGGATTTTGATCTATGTTTCAACGGCTGGTTATGGTTCTTGCTTATTTCAACATAGTTCTCATATTTTTTAATAAAGCTTGATTTTTTTTCCCTGTTTTCTTTTAGAGGGAGTGTGCAAGTGGGGGAGAGGGGCGGGGGAAGAGAGAAAGAGAGAGAATATCTTTATTTTTTTTTCTTAACGTTTATTCATTTTTGAGAGACAGAGAGAGAGCATGAGCAGGGAAGGGGCTGAGAGAGGGAGACACAGAATCCGAAGCAGGCTCCAGGCTCCAAGCTATCAGCACACAGAGCCTGACGCGGGGCTCAAACTCACAGACTGTAAGATCATGACCTGAGCCAAAGTCAGACACTCAACCGACTGAGCCACCCAGGCGCCCCGAGAATATCTTAAGTAGGCCTCACACTCAGCACAGAGACTGACACAGGACTTGATCCCATGACTCTTTGAGATCATGACCTGAGCCTAAATCAAGAGTCAGAAGCTCAAGCCTGCTTAACATTCTCTCTCAAAATAAATAAATAAACTTAAATATATACATATATATATATATATATATATATATATAGAGAGAGAGAGAGAGAGAGAGAGAGAGAGAGAGAGAGAGAATTGCTGGTCACAGGATGTACATTTTATTTTTTTAATGTTTGAGAATGAAAGAGACAACATGAGTGGGGGAGGGGCAGAGAGAGAATCCCAAGCAGGCTCCACACTGTCAGTGCAGAGCCTGATGTGGGGCTTGAACTCACAAAACTGTGAGATCATGACCTGAGCCGAGATAGAGTCAGATGCTCAATGGACTAAGCCACCCAGGTGCCCCAGGATATACATTTTAACTAAACATTGACCACCTGACCCCTTTTAGTCTATTTCTATTACTACCATCAGCACATGACTGCCCCATTTCTCAGACTTTTTTTTTTTTTTTCTTTTAATGTTTGAGAGAGCACTAGCACAGCAGGCTGGTGGGCAAGTAAGCACAAGTGGGGGAGGTGGGGAGAGAGAGAGGGGGG
>NC_064807.1:56427190-56441502 GCF_023721935.1 Panthera uncia | reverse complement strand
GGGAGGGAGAGAGAGAGAATATGAATATCCCAAGCAAACTCTGTGCTAAGTGCAGAGCCCTTCATCTCACAATTGTTGAGATCATGACCTGAGCCAAAATCAAGAGTCAGATAGATGCTTAACCTACTGAGCAACCAGGTGCCCCCATTTCTCAGACTCTTAATGACACTAAAGACTGAGTTTTGGTTTTTTAAATTTTGGCTAATTTGATAGCAGGGAAAAAACTTAAGGTGGCTTTGTTGTGTCAATCTTATTTCTTGTGAGGTAGTCATGTATCTGACGTTTGATTTTCTTCCTTACTGAATTGTGAGAATTTTGCCCATTTTTGTATCTTCTGATCTCTAAATATTCGCTTTGTATTATTTGTCCTCTTATTACAAATATTTTTCCCATTGTCATTTTGTATGATTTATAATATTTAACAACTAAAGCTACTTAACTTGTATGCGGACACTATCAATTTTTCCTTTAGGATTTCTGTATCTGCTTTTATGCTGAAGGACTTTTATACTGAGATAGTCGCTTTTCTTCTGATACTAAAATAACAAAAATGCCTCTCTTTAATCCACCTGGAATTTAGTTTTGTAAGACAGGAAGAGTGAGATGATCTTGACTCCTAGAGCTTATAATAGCTAGTATGGTCAGGCCTAAGCCTAAATTCTGGTTAATTTATTACATTTAACACACCAACTGTCCTTAATATATTTCAACCCAGGGCCATTCCCAACAGGAAGAGACTTTGATCGCTACTCCATATACAAAACTAGGAGCAACTGTCATCCCATACCTCCTCCTAAGTCACATGCTGCCTGTCCTTTAGGTCTGAAGTCTCATTCAAAACCCACTGGCAAGTGATCTGAACTCTTGTTAGTTACTGTACAGACATTCAGCTGGCCCAAGTCCAAGAATTTCCTATTGCTACAAAAACATGCATAGAGGACATTTAGGGCCTTGATTTATTAGGGTAACTAAGCTAAGTAACCTGATGCTCCAGAAAGAAACTTCCTAGGGCATCTCAGGAACTCCAGAGAGAAACAAAGGCCAGAATTAGTTTCCAGAGAAGGAAGATACTTTGTCCCAAACCCACTTCGACTCCCACATTCCCCATCCACTGGGGGTCAGGCACACATAGGTTTGAATTCCAGTGGAGACATGTATTAGCTTGCTACCTTAGGAAAACTGCTCAGCTTCCCTGATGATCAGCTCTTACCTGTAATAGGAAGCCACTACTTAGCCTGCGCTTACTGCATGGATGTGAAACTACAAAGAAGCTGGCATACATTAAGTAGGCAGTACTACTAATTATCATGCATGAGACTTCCCTGAATTCTCTCCTCCACTGCTACCAAGAAAATAACTCTCCTCCTCCAGAAAACTTTAATTCATGTGCCTCCCTCCCTCCTTCTCCAAGGATAGACTTGTCAGAAACAACAAATATTGCCTCACTGCCATAATCTCTCAGTAGCTCCTTACCCGCGGTCTCCCCTCCCTCCTTAGCCGTCACGATCGACGCTTTTCCACAGGTCTAGACTTATGTTGCCACTTTCCTGACTACTTGCTCTTCAGTATGCGAGCCACTTCACTCAGCTGGTCACCCCCACCCCCCCCTCGAAACTAACCTCTCTTCTCCAGACCTCCTAACAACCGAGGGAGTCATCCAAGGCTCAGGCCCTCCGGTTTTTGCCTGTTCCCATCCTTCATGGGAGTTTCCCCCAAGGCTGGGGAAAGTTTAAGTATGTTCCTCTTTCCTGAATCTGTTAGAGCATCCTGCCCATATATTTCTGTACGGTAACACATCCGATACAGGGCTTCCTCCTAAAATCTGTTTCCTCAGCACACCCCAAGGCCCATAAGCCTCGTAATGCCTCTCTCTCCCCGCTACTCCCAAGGAATAAGAGTACAGCCAGGTAACTGTGGTATTACTACCAAGTAATACCAAGTACAGTGTGTTAACGCTTTACAGGTACTAATGTAATCCTATCAACTCTGTAGATCTGTACAAGGCAGCGGTGGTTACGGAAGCTGCCTGAAACCACAAAGTTAAACTTGGGCTCAAGCAGTCTAGGACAGCACAGAATCTTAACCACTAGAGTGCCTCTTTGAAAGGAAAGAAAGCAGAGCCCAACTAGTTCTCTAATTCCCAAAGGAAGTTGCTGACCACTACACTATTACCGATCTCAACTGCACTGTCAGGGGACTGGCTTCAAGTCCATGAACGCTTAGGTCACTAACAAAATCCTTCCTAGAAACTAAGTCAGCAACCATCCCTTCCTTCCCTTTGCTGAAAGCTTAATGCACAGGGGACCTATCCCCTCCCTTTTACCTCTCCAAACTGCCCATCACCAACATTTGTCTTTCTATGCAGGACTCTCAGACCTAATATTTTTGTTCATTCCTTTGAGTATCTATTACGTGCTAGACACCCTGCTAGGCATTGGGGACACAACCATGAGCAAGAGTAACACTGTCCTTGAATCAGGACAGTTTTCTAACTATGGGTCCTGATTCTCTGAACTCTGTCCTACCCAAGGCAGGCACAACTGCCTACTTCTGTACCTTTCAGAAATGACCACCTCTTATCCCACGAAACCCCTGCTGACACAACTGCAACACAACATGGTACAAAGGGCAGGGGGACTTGGGGCACAGAAATAAACTTGCCCTTTTTTCCTAAGCAACTCATTGCTCTGTAGGACTCAAGTTTTCTTTTATTAAATGAGGGAAGTAAACTAAGGATCTAAAAAGTAAATTTATGATTCTCCGGCAAATGTTAACACCACCCAACCACAAAAACCTATTCACTTAAGGCCAACTTCATCTCCTGCCACAGCCCAGTTCACAGTTCAGTCCCACCTGCTTGCTGTAATTTGCATTTTCAAGTGTATCATATATTCTCATGTAAGTTTTTATTGGGGGACTGATTTGCTTAGGAGGTACCATGGTGCAGCATAAAAACTCAAGAGTCTGTAAACATGCAGTCTCCCCACTCCTACTCACAAAGATGGTTCCGCTTGGCTGGCACAGTAATTTGAGAGTTCCGAGTCCGAATCCTTCCATGAAGAGCACAACTACAGTGCAACAAAATCTCGGTCTCCAATACTCCTTAGCGTCTCATTCCCAGCAGGTTTCTCTCATTTATGTTATCTGCCTGGCCCTTTAAGGCTGTAGTACAAGCACTCCTATCTGCCCTACTGTGCCCTATTCTCCTTTAATTCTTTTTTTTTTTAAGTAAATGAAAACCCAGGTCTTACTTCTTCCAGCTAATTTCCTACTTCCCCATATGACTAGAAAGGTCTCTTCCACTCATCTCTTCCTTCCACCATAATTCCAAACATCACCCACAGCTAAGGCATTCAAAGGTCGGGCTGGCATCCTAAGGCTCGTTTTTTGGTTTTGTTTTTGCCAGACTCCTGCTGGGAAAAGGCCACACAGTATTCTCTCTTCACCTTTTGGAAGGCTAGTCCAGGCTAATCTTAAATTCTGCTTAGGCAACACTGCTTACCAAAGCTGTTCCTAGAGGAAGTAGAGCTCCAGAAATCCTGGCTGTAATCCGTCCAATAAATGGTAAAACTCTTATCCTTCTTTGGCTGGAGTTTCTTCCTCCAGGGCTAGGCCACCTTCCTCGAGTTCCCTACTCACGCCTCCTTTCGTCCCCATAATCCAACTCTACACCCCTGAAGTCCTTAAATGCTGAACTGTATTGCCACCTCTGTTGGTGTATATCCCCAAAACGACAGCACTATGCTCATTTTTTCTGCCTTCCTTTCCCAGTAACTGGTTCTGTGCTGGGTTCAGACTTGCCTTTAAGTCTAGCCAAACTGCGCCAATGCGGCTACGTTTCAGAGGCCAGGCTCAAAGCACAGCAAGTGCTCAATGAAAAGTTCCTGAGCTGAACCGGCTTCTTCAGGCTCGTCAGCCTGACAAGTACTTTATTTTCTTTGCTTTCTCGCTCTATCCCGTCCAGGAGCACTTAAACACACTCATACGACAGAGTAGGCTCACCGAACCTAGGTTTCTGCAATGACTGGGCCAGGGTCTCGTTTCCTCCTTGCACTCTTCCTTACCCTCCTCCCCGTTCAGCAAAAAAACAAGTTACACAGAGCCCTTAGACCCACCCTGGGCCAAGTTTCTACACAAGTCCTCCCGCCCCAAACGCGCCCGCACTCTCACCCGGACCCCCCGGCGGCTCGCCGTGCGGCTGGGGCCCGGGGGCACCGCCGTCCAGGATGGCGAAGGCCTCGTCGTTCTCGATGCCCGCAATCTCGCTCTCCTGCTGCGCCAAGAAGGCCGCGGCCGGGTCTTCTTCGCCGGCACCGGCCACCCCGTTCCCCAGCGCGGGGCCGCCCGGGGCGCCGGCGGGGGCGCCGAACGGATCTAGTTCAGCCATGGCGGGCAGTTCAACGGCACGGACACCAACGTTGAGAGACAAGCCAACCGCCCCACCGACACCGCGCCCCGCAGCGGCAGCTGTGGCGGCGACCGCGATCCGACGACAAGCGGGAGGGAGAAGGCGGAAGCGGAAACCCTGCCCCTATATCCGGTTGGTCTAGGCCGTGTTGGGGTGGGAGCCGAAGGGATAACAACCAATCAGAGGACAGAAATAGTTCAAGAACCACCCAATCAGCAGGAGGAGGGAAGGGCCTCCGAGGAAAACTCGTGACTCGGGCAGCGCGGGCTGTGAGGGTAGTGAGCCCAGTGAGGCCTGAGGAAGGCGGAAGTGGCTTGACTTGAAGCAGCCTTACCCACCTGGCCTTTGGGGCTGCTCTGACCCTGGACTACCATCTCGGAGGGACTCTAGTGCTGAAGGCGGAGGTGAGGTGAAGTGAGGGCGACAACGATCGGTGGATTACGGAAGAGGCAAGCTGCTTACGCTTTCTGAACCCAGGTTTCCTCGTTTGGAAAATGGGATGGAGAATCTGGCACTGCCTCCCTCCCAGGCTCCTTGGGAAGACTGAATCCTTTCAGAGCTGTTTACTGGCTTTATTAAAAATTTTGTATTTGTTCATTCATTCACCCAGCCTGGATTATTTTCACCTGTGGAGAAGCCTGACTGAAACGTAATTCATTCAGGGCCGCCTGGCTGGCTCAGTCCGTGGAGCATGTGACTCTTGGTCTCAGGGTGGTGAGTTCGAGCCCCACCGTGGGTGTAGAGATTACTTAAATAAATAAACTTAATTCATTCCTATTTTTCTACCCCACAGTATTTTTATAAAAAGGCGAAGATCTCTCCTTTTATAAAGCCTTTTTGCAGCGAGTGTGTCTTACCAGGGCTACACATACATTTCTAGAACTGAAAAACTCCTTAGGGATCTACCTAGGAATTTCATAGGGAAACAGGCCCCTGTGTGGGAAGGGATTAATCACCCAGGGAGTGCTCAAGAGGAAACCCAGGTCTTCTGGGCACCTCAGAATTGGTACCACCTCTTGTATGTACATACCTCTGTCAGCAAAGGACAGCAGTTTTCTTTAAAATTCCTTCAGTATAGGGGCGCCTGTGTGGCTCAGTCAGCTAAGCGTGCGACCTCAGCCCTGGTCTTGATCTCCCCGTTTGTGAGCTCGAGCCCCAAGTCGGGCTCTGTGCAGACAGCTCGGAGCCTGGAGGCTGCCTCGGATTCTGTCTCCCTCTCTCTCTGTCCCTCCCCTGCTCACGCTCTGTCTCTCAATAATAAATAAACGTTAAAAAAATTTTTTTTTAATTCTTTTAGTATTTAACATCAGGGGATTTTGTCTACACCATAAAAATGATAATGGGTGATTACATTTAACCCCCCACCATCCCCCCCCAAAAAAGAAAAAAGCAAAACCCACACCCAACCAGAGGTCAAAAATGTCTCCTGAGATGGTCAGCAAAGGACAGGAAAGTGGTTTCTTGAAAACTATATGTATCTTTAATGACATGGGGTGCCCGGTGGCTCAGTTGGTTGAGCGTCCGACTTTGGCTCAGGTCATGATCTCACAGTTCTTAAGTTCAAGCCCCGCATCCGGCTCTGTGCTGACAGCTCAGAGCCTGGAGCCTGCTTCGTATCCTGCGGCGCCCTGAAGTCGGACCCCCCCCCCCCCCCGCCCCACTTGTGCTCTGTCATTCTTTCTCTCAAAAATAAATAAACATTAAAAAAATTTTTTTAATGACAAAAGGAGGTAATTATTTGCTTAAAGCATGTATTTTTAACGTTATTTTTAGTAGGAAATGTAAGCAAGTTTTGAAGAAAAGCATTTAAGAAACTTAAAATCTTAGGCCTGCAATTCATTCAGTTTTCTCCTCCCTCTTTTTGTTTAATGCTCATCCCTAGCATAAACTATCAATAACATAAGGAGTTTCACATTCGTCTTTTCCTTGAAACCATCTCTGCTGCCCCTGGGTGGAGGATAATGGGAAAGGATAGCCATGAGGGGGGCCAAGGAAGACAACTGTTGGATGCTCACAACAGTAGTAGCTGAGGGAGACAGCCTTCACTCTTGAAAGTAGATGGATACGGCTGAAGACAAGTGTATTAGAGTCAAATCAGGGAGGGCTTGAGTGCCCAGGTGAGGATTATTCCTGAATTGCAGGGGCTGAGAGGAGACTTTGAAGGACTTTAAGCAGGCAACAACTTAGAACCCTGTTCCAGGGGCGCCTGGGTGGCGCAGTCGGTTAAGCGTCCGACTTCAGCCAGGTCACGATCTCGCGGTCCGTGAGTTCGAGCCCCGCGTCAGGCTCTGGGCTGATGGCTCGGAGCCTGGAGCCTGTTTCCGATTCTGTGTCTCCCTCTCTCTCTGCCCCTCCCCCGTTCATGCTCTGTCTCTCTCTGTCCCAAAAATAAATAAAAAACATTGAAAAAAAAATTAAAAAAAAAAAAAAAAAAAGAACCCTGTTCTGAAATCTGGCATCTCAGGCAATATAAACATAGAGGGTTCTGAGAGCAGAGACGACAGTTAGGAAAGGTGCTGCACTGAACCTACAGTGGTTCAGGAGGGAGACGAGGGGGACCGAGGATGATACTCCAGGGAACTGAGCAGCGGGCTCTGATGGAAGAAAAATAATGGAGGTAATGTACACATAACTTGGTAACTGATCACATTTAGGAGGCAGGGAGGAGATCCACAGACAATATTTATAGCTTAGAAAACCATGAACAGAAATAGCCACGACAGGAAAAGCCAGTTGAGTGCCATGAGGCAGGAGATGAGACAAATGAAGAGTTCAGTGTGGATTCTTACTGAGCACAGGGCACCAGTAACGTATTCAGGAGGCATTCAACAGGATATTGGAAATCAGTCTAACATTCAGGAGAGGAGGCTTTAATTCTAGCAATGGTGGGCAGAGTTGCTTAGGGCCAACTCTTCTGCTGAGAATAACCAGAAAAGCTGGGGAAGCAGTTTTTTCAAAATCTCTCTGAAGGCATCAGAGGACTGACTGCCAAAGCAGTGAGGAGTTGCGGACCCAAGTCCTAGGAGAAGGGGGTAAGCCAAGAAAAGTGAGTCTAACATTTGGAGCCACTTTTCCTCTCAAGGAGATTGTTAGTTCTAAAAGCAGAAGCTGAGAAGCCAAGTAGAGCTCTCAGTAAACAAGGCTGGGAGGAGAAAATAGTTGAGGGCTTACCAAAAAGGAAGAACCCTGAAAACTGTACCAGGTTTTTATGTGGGGTCCAGGAGGGCTATGACTGTACAGTAGGAATCAAGGTGAAGCTCTTCTAAAGCCCAGCTTTGAATCTTACAAATCCTTGACTGGGCTTTCTAGTGCCTTTAGCCTAGAGCTGCCTGCCAAAAGCAAAAGTAAATTCTAATAGAAAAACATTCATCCAAAAATAGCTAAGCATGAAAAGACAAAACATGCTCAGAGACGTTTTCAGAGACAGACCTAGAATAGAAATCCCAGAGGATTCAGATAATGGAGTTATCAGACCTACGTTTTAAAATAGCGATGATTAAGGACTTAGGGGAATTAAAATAAAATAGAGAATTTCAGCAGTTTAAACATTTGAGAACCAAAATTTATAGTATCTGTTACTAACAAGTCAATGGATAAATTTAATAATGGATTAGACATGACTGAAAAGAGAATTAGTGAGCCAGAAGATAGAGCAGAAAAGTATCCAGGCTGAAATGGAGTCAAAAGGATGAAGAACACAGAAAAGAACATAAAAAACATATGGGATATGAGGAATAGGTTTTATAGACATAATTGTAGCTAGAAGGACAGGAGAGAGATTGGAGCAGTGTTAGAAGATAAAATGGCTGAGAATTTCCCAAACTCAAATTTCCCAAATCAAGCTACAGTTTCAAGAAGCACCACGAACTCCAAGCATGTCCAAACAAAACAAAACAGAACAAAACCTCCCTTAAACAATTAAAAAAATAAATCTACAGGCCTTGGGGTGCCTAGATAGCTCAGTTGGTTAAGTGACCAACTTGACTTCTGCTCAGGTTGTGATCTCATGGTTCGTGAGATGGAGCCCCGAGTCAGGTGCCATGCTGAGTGTGGATGCTTGGGATTCTCTCACCCTCTCTCTCTGCCTCTTCCCTGCTCATGCTCTCTCTCTCTCTCTCTCTCAAAATAAACAATAAACATCTACAGGCCTCTTGTGCATTTTTAAATTGACATCTAAATTTTTTCATAATTAGTGGAAAGGATTTAATTTCTTTTTTTTTAATTTTTTTTTTTAATGTTTATTTATTTTTGAGACAGAGAGAGACAGAGCATGAACGGGGGAGGGGCATAGAGAGAGGGAGACAGAATCGGAAGCAGGCTCCAGGCTCTGAGCCATCAGCCCAGAACCCGACGCGGGGCTCGAACTTGCGGACCGCGAGATCGTGACCTGAGCTGAAGTCGGACGCTTAACCGACTGAGCCACCCAGGCGCCCCAGGATGTAACTTCTAATACAAATATTGATCCTTTCCAACGAAATTGTTGTATTTCTCTTTTAAATGTATCCAGTGGTATCTATCATGATTTGATGCTACCATCCATTAAAAAAATACATCGCAAAACTTTTCATTAACACTAAGAAATTTCAGATTCTTACTTTTGCTCCCTGAACACATACTACCATTCCAACACTTGCCCCTAAATTCTACCCCGTTAGAATGTTTTTGTGCTTGAAAGACTTATCGATCAATTTATCATACTTCTTTGTAACAAAAATATGTAATACAAATATAATTGACTATTTTTAATGTTTATTTTTGAGAGAGAGGGCACATACGAGGAAGCAAGTGTGGGAGGGGCAGAGAGAGGGGGAGAGAGAATCCCAAGCAGGCTCTGGGCTATTAGCATGGAGCCTGATGCAGGACTCCATCTGGCAAACTACGAGATCATGACCTGGGCCAAAATCAAGAGCCAGATGCTTAACTGACTGGGCCACCCAGGCGCCCCTATAACTGACTTTTAAAAAATATCCCATAACCATAAGGCTCTGTGAAAATTTGTTTTGGATTGACATAATTAGTAGTATACATTCAATCAAAGCAGCAAAATATACCAGAAAATGTCATAATTATTAAATATAAAAAGTGAAATTTTATTAGAAATTCCTGTCTTAAAGAGCTAGATGGGCTTGTATATTTATTGCTTATTAATAAATTATCTTAAAACTTAGCACCTTTAGGTAACAAACATTTATTATTTCACAGTTTCTGAGGGTCAGAAATCTGAGAGGGCTTAACTGGGTGGTCCTGACTCCGGATCCCATGAGGTAGCAATCTATCGGCAGTGGCTACAGTCATTCAAATCTTGATGGGGACAAGTTAACCACTTCCAAAGTCACTTACAAGGCTATTGGCAGGAGGCTTCAGTTCCTTGCCATATGGGCCTCCTCAAAATGTTACGACACAGAAGCTGGCATTCTCCAGAGTGAATAATCCAAGAAAGAATGACCGAGACCGAGGCATGGTATCTTTTTACAACTTTACTGAGATACAATTCACCTCCCATGCAAGTCTCCCATGTGAAGTGTACAATTCAATGGCATTTAGCATATTCACAGAGTTGTGCGTCCATCACCACTGTCAATTTTAAAACATTTTCATTACTCCCAAAGAAATTTTACACTCCATCCTCTCAAATTCCCTAGCTCTAGGCAACCAATTTTCTACTTTCTGTCTCTATAGGTTTGCCTGTTATGGACATTTCATGAAACTGGAATTATGCAATGTATGGTTCTTTGTGACTAGCTTCTTTCACTTCACATAATAGTTACAATGGTCATCATGCTATGGTATATATCAGTACTTTGTTTCTTTTTATGGTTGAATAATATTTCACTGTATGGATATATCTCATTTATCCATTTATCAGCTGATTTGGGTTGTTTCCACTTTTTGACTATTAAGTATGAACATTCATGTACAAGTTTTTGTGTGCATACATGTTTTCATTTTCCTTAAGTATATATACCTAAAAGTGAAATTACTATTTATACCCAGTACATACATTACTGGTCATATGGTAACTCCATGTTTAATCATTTGAAAATTGCCATACTGTTTTTCAAAGTGGTTACACCATTTTACATTCTCAGTAACATCGTATGAGAGTTCCATTTTCTTCACAGAGTCATCAATACTTATTTTTTTATTATTACAGTGATCCTAGTGGATATGAAGTAACATCTCATGTTTTTTTGTTTAATCTTTTTTACTGTTTATTTATTTTTGAGAGACAGATCATGAGCAGGGGAAGGGCAGAGAGAGAGGGAGACACAGAATCGGAAGCAGGCTCCAGGCTCCAAGCTGTCAGCACAGAGCCTGACACAGGGCTGAAACCCAGGAACCATGAGATCATGACCTGAGCCAAAGTCAGATGCTTAACCAACTGAGCCACCCGGGTGCCCCTATTTATTTATTTTTAGAGAGAGAGAGAGAGAGAGAGCAATTGTGAATGGAGTAGGGACGGAGAGAGAATTCCAAGCAGGCTCCATGCTGTCAGCTTGGAGCCCAACATGTGGCTCATGAGCATGTGTGCAAGCAAGTAAGGGAGGAGCTGAGAGGGAGAGAGAATCCCAAGCAGGCCCCATGCTCAAACCCAGGACCATGACTCAAGCCGAAAACCAAGAGTTAGACACCCAACCCACCAAGCCACCCACACACCCCGAGGCACAATAGGTTTTAAATTTGATGATGGTTATTTGTGTTTTTGGAGTAATATCTAAGAAACCATTGCCTATCCAAAGTTGTAAAGACACCTATGTGAGAATGGTACTTTTTTAAAATTCAAAATCTGAAATAGGGGGCGCCTGGGTGGCTCAGTCAGTTAAGCGGCCGACTTCAGCTCAAGTCATGATCGCGGTCCGTGGGTTCGAGCCCCGCGTCGGGCTCTGTGCTGACCGCTCAGAGCCTGGAGCCTGTTTCGGATTCTGTGTCTCCCTCTCTCTCTGACCCTCCCCCATTCATGCTCTGTCTCTCTCTGTCTCAAAAATAAATAAACGTTAAAAAAAATTAAAAAAAAAAGAATAACCTAAAGTTTAAAAAAAAAAATCTGAAATAAAAATGGAGTCATTAAAATTTAAACACATTATAAACATCAAAAGAGGATATACAAACAACTGTATGTTAATAACACTGAAAAAGTAAATGAAAAATTCCTAGAAAATATAACTTAAAAATAACACAGGGAGAAATAGAATTGGATATTCCTATAACTAGTAAAAACAATAAATCAGAAAGCTTCCCACAAATTCCATTTGCCTTCATTAGTGAAATTTCTTGTCTTCGTAGATTCTCCCAGAGAATTTTAAAAAGGAGAATATACTCCAACTCATTTTATGGTAAGCATAATCTTGATACAAAACCCAGTAGAGAAAGGAAAATTACAGGCAAAGTCATTCATGAATATAGTTGAGAAAACCATGAGTGGGAGTCAGATGGAGTAAGCACATTCCTCCTGTCTCTCCCACTGAATGCCGCTGTAAAACCTAGCCAGAATGCATGGAGCAGAAGCTATTTGAGGACTCTGAAAAGTAAATAGTGGCAGACAAGTTGGGGAAGAAGACCAAAATATGAAGTACTGAACTGGCAATGAATTCACCATTTTTTATCCTCTGGTTCTCCTGCCACTTGGTCTCAGACACGGATGCAGTTATGAAAGCGCACGGCAGGCAGAGTAAGCTAAGCAAAGCTCTAGCTTCCTGGTGGAGAACCAAAAAGAAGAACCCCAGGGACCTGAATAGTACAAGGGAGATCATAGAGAAGGAGCACCTTGGAGAAGTGGCCCTATTAAATTGCTCACAAACTCCTGGGCTCAGCCCTGACCTGTACTTAGGTCTGGTCTTTTTTTTTTTTTTTTTTTTAAATTTTTAAAAAAATTTTTTAACATTTATTTATTTTTGAGACAGAGAGAGACAGAGCATGAACAGGGGAGGGGCAGAGAGAGAGGGAGACACAGAATCTGAAACAGGCTCCAGGCTCTGAGCTGTCAGCACAGAGCCCGACGCGGGGCTCGAACTCACGGACCGTGAGATCATGACCTGAGCTGAAGGCGGCTGCTTAACCGACTGAGCCACCCAGGTGCCCCAGGTCTGGTCTTAATCAGCATGTAAGACTTTGAGAACTATACTTTCCACCATCCAAGTCCTAGACTGTCCACTGGGTAGCACACACGTGGACTAGATCTGAACACCATTGCAAAGTGTGAAAATTAAAATGAAATTCTAACCACAGTCCATAAGACTGGTTTGGAACTTACAGCCTGAATCTAATTAGGTCAATTGCATACTAATAAAAAATAACATTCTTCATATGATTTAAACAAGAGCCAGAGTCTCCTAGCTTAACACTCAAAATGTTTAAGATACATTCTTAAACTTGGCAGATGAATAATTACTTGGCATACGAGTAACTAAGGAAAATCTCAACTCACAAATAAAGACAGTCAACATGTGTCAATATTAAGATGACTTAGATATTGGACCCACGTGACAAAGACTTTAAAGCAACCATTATAAAAATGCCCTAACAATTGTAAACATCCTTGGAACAAATGGAAAACTTGGAAGATTCAGTAAGGAAATAGAAAATATAGTGAATAACAAAATGGAAATGCTAGAACTGGAAAATAAGAAAGCCCAGAAGTTAAAAACTCACTGGATGTATCCCAAAGCAGTATGGAGATGACAAAGGGAAGAGTCTGTGAACATAAAGATGAGTAAACATTAGTCTAAACAATAGTGAGGGGGGAAAAAACCTGAAAAGATCCCAGGGAACCTGTGGAACAATAAAAAAAAAAAAAAAAAAAATAAAAAAGTCCAGCATTTGTTCCATTAAACTTCCAGAAATAGAGAAAGAGTGCAGAGCTGGAAAAATGTTTGAAGTAATAACAGCTGAAAACCTCCCAAATTTGGCAAAAGACATAAATCTACATATTCAAAAGGTTCTGTGAACTCCAAACAAGATAAAGCCAAAGAATTTTATACCCATACACATCATAGTAAAACTGCTGAAAACTAAAGAAAATAAATCTTCCATGTGGTCAGACAAAAATAATACATTCTGGTAGAGAAGCAATGATTTGAATGAATGCTGAATTCTCATCAGAAACCATGAAGGCAAGAAGGGGGTGGCACAATATTTTTAAGGTGTTGAAAAAGGGAACTATCAAGCCAGAATTTTCTATCCAGTAAAAATAACCTCCAGTAATGAAGACGAAATAAAGACATTCTCCGAAGGAGGAAAAGTGAGAGCATTCGTGGCCAGTTGACACGCTCTAAAAGAATGGCTAAAGGAAGTTTTTCAGAGGAAAGGGAAATGACACCAAAATGAAAGCTAGAACATCAAGAATGAAGGAAGAGTGACAAAAATGATAAATACCTGGGTAAATATAATAGACCATTCTTTTTCTCTTGAGTTCTTTAAAATACGCTTGATATTTAGAAGCAAAAAAAAGAAAAAAAAAAAAAGAACAGTGTCTGATGGGGTTTTCAATGTGTGTAGATGTAACATGTAAGACAACTATAATATAAAGGGGGAGGGTAAAGGGACCTATATGGAGTAAGGTTTTTAATATCACTTGAAGTAGTTAAATATTAATTTTAAATAGACTATGAAGTTCAGTATGGATACTGTAATCCCTAGAACCACTAAAAACTTTATACAAAGAGATATTATCAAAACACAATAGATTAAAATGGAATGTGGGGCGCCTGGGTGGCTTGGTCGGTTAAGCGTCCGACTTTGGCTCAGGTCATGATCTCGCGGCCCGTGAGTTCAAGCCCCGCGTCGGGCTCTGTGCTGACCGCTCAGAGCCCAGAGCCTGTTTCAGATTCTGTGTCTCCCTCTCTCTCTGCCCCTCCCCTGTTCATGCTCTGTCTCTCTCTGTCTCAAAAATAAATAAACGTTAAAA
>NC_064807.1:56297996-56427180 GCF_023721935.1 Panthera uncia | reverse complement strand
GAGTCTGTACCGTCAGCACAGAGACTGACTCGGGACTTAATCTCATGAACCATGAGATCATGACCTGAACTGAAATCCAGAGTCATATGCTTAACCAACTGAGCCACTCAGGCACCCCTAAATATAACTGTTTTCAACACACCAATACAGGGGCACCTGGGTGGCTCAGTTAGTTAAACATCTCACTCTGGATTTCAGCTCAGGTCATGATCTCATGGTTCATGGATTCAAGCCCTGCATGGGGCCCTGCTTAGGATTTTCTCTCTCTGTCTCTCTCTCTTCCCTCTCCCTGCTAGTGTGCTCTTTCTCTCAAAAATAAATAAACATTAAAAATAAACAAGCACCCCAATATAAAAATCAGAGTTTGTTAGAATAACAAGACATGAACCAATTATAGTCTGTCTATAAGAAACTTCAAGGGGCGCCTGGGTGACTCAGTCGGTTAAGCGTCCGACTTCAGCTCAGGTCACGATCTCGCAGTCTGCGAGTTCGAGCCCCGCGTCGGGCTCTGGGCTGATGGCTCAGAGCCTGGAGCCTGCTTCCGATTCTGTGTCTCCCTCTCTCTCTGCCCCTCCCCCGTTCATGCTCTGTCTCTCTCTGTCTCAAAAATAAATAAACGTTAAAAAAAAAATTAAAAAAAAAAAGAAACTTCAAGATAATGAATGATATAGATAGGTCAAAAGGAAAAGGATGGAAAAAAGATCTACCATGCAAACACTAATATCAGACAAAGTAGACTCAAAACAAGGGAAGTAACAGGGATAAAGGCATATATTATCCGATGATAAAAGGGTCAGTTCACCAAGAAAACATTAAAATCCTAAATGTGTATGTAAGTAACAACAATTACCTCAAAATACATGAAGCAAAAACAGAACCAAAAAGAAAAACACACAAATCCACAATTATAGTTGGGGACTTCAATACTAATAGAAAGAAGTAATAGAAAGAAAATCAAGGATATAGAAGGACTGAACAACACCATCTGCCAACTGGATTTAATTGACATTTATAGGACACTCTATTCCCAAGCGCACATGGGACATTCACCAAGACAGACATATTTGGGGTCATAAAACAAACTACAACCTGGGGTGCTTGGGTGGCTCAGTTGGTTAAACGTCCAACTTCAGCTCAGGTCACGATCTCACGGTTCATGGGTTTGAGCCCTGTGTTGGGCTCTCTGTGCTGACAGCTCAGAGCCTGGAGCCTGCTTCGGATTCTGTGTCTGCCTATCTCTCTCTCTGACCCTACCCAACTCATGCTCTGTCTCTCTCTCTCCCAAAAATAAATAAACATTAAAAAAAATTTAAAAACAAACTACAAAAACAAAAAAAAATTGGGAAAATACAGTGACCATAATGGAACTACAGTAGATGTGATGAACAGAAAGATACTAAGAAAATTCCAAAACTTTGAAAATTAAACAAAACACTTCTTTTTTTTCATAATGCACAGAATTTATTTATTTTTAATTTATTTTTATTTTAACTTGTTTCATTTTTTAGTTTTTAAAATTTACATCCAAATTAGTTAGCATATAGTGTAACAATGATTTCAGGAGTAGATTCCTTAGTGCCCCTTACCTGATTAGCCCATCCCCCCTCCCACAACTCCTCCAGTAACCCTGTTTGTTCTCCATATTTATGAGTCTCTTCTGTTTTGTCCCCCTCCCTGTTTTCATATTATTTTTGTCTCCCTTCCCTTATGTTCATCTGTTTTGTCTCTTAAAGTCCTCATATGAATGAAGTCATATGATTGTCTTTCTCTGACTAATTTCACTTAGCATAATACCCTCCAGTTCCATCCACGTGGTTGCAAATGGCAAGATTTCATTCTTTTTGATTGCCTAGTAATACTCCACTGTATATACATGTGTGTATGTATGTATGTATGTGTGTGTTGTGTGTGTGTCTTCTTTATTCATCCGTCGATGGACTTTTGGGCTCTTTCCATACTTTGGCTGTTGTCGATAGTGCTGCTATAAACATGGGGGTGCATGTGTCCCTTCGAAACAGCACCCCTGTATCCCATGGATAAATGCCTAGTAGTGCAACTGCTGGGTCGTAGGGTAGTTCTATTTTTAGTTTTTTGAGGAACCTCCATACTGTTTTCCAGAGTGGCTGCACCAGCTTGCATTCCCATAAACAAAACACTTCTAAATAATCCATGAGTCAAAAAGTCTGTAGGGAAATTAGAAAATATTTTCACCTGAGTGAATGAAAATACAAATATAAAGTTTTCAGGATGTAAAGTAGTTTTAGAGAAAAGTTATTAGTATTAAATTCTGGTATTAGAAAAGAAGAAATGTCTTAAGTAAATAATCTAAGCTTTCACTTTAAGCAACTAGAAATAGAGCAAAGTAAACCCAAAGGAAGCAGTAGGAAAGAAATGAGAAAGAGCATAAATCAATAAAATTGAAGACAGAAAAATAGAGAAAATTAATGAAATTAAAATCTGGTTCTTTGAAAAAATAATAAAATAAATCTCTAGCAAGACTGAAGATACAAATTACATGCAATACTCTGCAACATTAAAAGGATGATAACAGGATGTTATAAACAACTGCACATAAATTTGACAACATAAGTGAAATGGACAAATACTTGAAAGCCACAAACTACCAAAACTCACCAAAGATGAAATGGATAATCTGCACAGTCATATGACCACTTAAGAAATGGTCACCTCCCGAGGGAAAAAAAAATCTCCAGAACTACCTAGTATTGTCAGCTAAATATTTAAGGAAGTAACACCAGTTCTAAGCAATGTCTCCTGAAAAAGAGAGAGAAACAGAGACAGAGAAAAGGGAGCACTCCTCAACTCATTTTATGAGGCAAGCATTGCTCTGATACTAAAACTAGACAAAGGGAGTACAAAAAGAGAACTATAAATCAGTATCTCCCAAGGACAGGGATGCAAAAATCCCCCGACAGAATACAGTCCCTGACTTAATGCTGGCTCAGTGTATAGTTTTTCAACTTTATGATGGTGCAAAAGCAATACTCATTCAGTAGAAACTGTTTGAATTTTGAATTTGGATCTTTTCTCAGGCTAGTGATACAACACTCCCTTGTGATGGTAGCTCCAGATCACAAGAGTAGACAACAAATATACTTAGAATGATTCTGTACCTATACAACCAATCTGTTTGTCACTTTCAGTACAGTATTCAATAAATTACGTGAGATATTCAATACTTTATTATAAAATAGGCTTTGTGTTAGATGACTTTTTCCAACTGTAGACTCATGTAAATGAGCCTGTTTAAGTTAGGCCAGGTTAAGCTATGATGTTTGATAGGTTAATTGTATTAAAGGCATTTTTGACATGAGTTGTTGTCAACTTACAATGGGTTTATCAGGACATGACCTCACTGTAAGTCGAGAAAGATCCGTATTAGCAAGTTGAATCTATCAACGTGTAAAAAGAACAGTATATGATGACAAAATGGAGTTTATCTCAGGATGCAAGCTGGTTCAATATTTGAAAAACAAATCAATGTGGGGTGCCTGGGTGGATCAGTCAGTTAAGCGCCCCGCTTGGGCTCAGGTCATGATCTCACGGTCTGTGAGTTCAAGCTCCAGGTCAGGCTCTGTGCTGACAGCTTGGAACCTGGAGTCTGCTTCAGTTCCGTGTTTCCCTTGCTCTCTGCCCCTCCCCTGCTCTCTCTCTCAAAAATGAACAAACGTTAAAAAATTTTTAAAAAAGAAAAGAAAAACAAATCAATGTAATCCACCACACTCAAAGTCTAATGAAGAAAAATCACATAATTCACACAGAAAAAAATTTGACAGATTTCAACATCTACTTATTATAGAGTCTCATCTATGAAAAACCTATCATGTTAATGATAAATTTGGCATATTAATGGTGAAAGACTGACTGCTCTTCCCCTAAGATCAGTGACAAGTCAAGGATATTCCCTTACCACTCCTATTGAATTTTGCACTGGAAGTCCTAGCCAGTAAAGTAAGATAAGAAAAAGAAATAAAAGGCGGTGGGTGGGGGGATGGGTGAAATAGGAAGGGGATTGAAGAGTACACTTATTGTGATGAACACTGAATAATGTATAGAGTTCTTGAATCACTATATTATATATCTGAACCTAATATAACACTGTATGGTTTTTCAAAGAATTTTAATTAACATTTATTTATTTTTGAGACACAGAGAGAAACAGAGCATGAGCGGGGAGGGGCAGAGAGAGAGAAGGAGACACAGGATCCGAAGCAGGCTCTGAGCTATCAGCACAGGGCCCCACGCAGGGCTCGAATCCACAAACTGTGAGATCATGACCTGAGCCGAATTTGGATGCTCAACCGACTGAGCCACCCAGGCACCCCATAACACTGTATGTTAACTGTACTAGAATTAAAATTTTAAAAGAGTATGCAGAGGAAGGAATGAAGTTGTCCCTATAATTGTCTATACAGAAAATTTCAAGAAATCTGCAAAAAAACCTCCTAAAATTAATGAGTTTGACTAAGTTGCAAGATACATGGTCAACACACAAAAATCAATCATATTTCTCCATACTAGCAATGTATAGTTAGAAATTAAAAATTTTTAAATACCATTTACGGTTAGTTCCCTACGATAATTTTACAAGTAAAATAAAAATGAGCGAATATATAGTAAATGGAATCCAGCACCATATAGAGGGAATTCTATAGTTACTGAGTCCAGTAATTATATGAAAACATACAGTATTTTATATAAAAGTATGTCATATGTTGGGGGGCCTGGGTGGCTCAGTCGGTTAAGCGGCTGACTTCGGCTCAGGTCATGATCTCGCGGTCCGTCAGTTTGAGCCCCACATCGGGCTCTGTGCTGACCGCTCAGAGCCTGGAGCCTGCTTCAGCTTCTGTGTCTCCCTCTCCCTCTGCCCCTCCCCCACTCATGCTCTGTCTCTCTCTGTCTCAAAAAAAAAAAAACATTAAAAAAAAAAAGTATGTCATATGTCATAGCCAAGTTAGGTTTATACCAGGAATGGATGAATGGTTTTGCATTGACAAATTAATAAAAGTGACTTGTCCTTATTAATAAAGGAGACAACTTGTGTTCATTTCACTAGATGCAGCAAAGTATTTGATAACATTCAATATCACGATAAAAACTCTTAGTAAATTTGGAATAAAGGTAATTTCCTTAAAGAGATAGAAAGTCATTACACATAATATAATTGTGTATTTGGAAAGTATAGCAGTATCTACAAATATATTTTTAAAAAATTTTTTACATATTCTGGATACAAGTTCTTTACCAGATAGGTGACTGGCAAATATTTCTTTCACTATGTAGCTTGTCTTTTCATCCTCTTAACAGTATCTTTCCTGGAGCAAAAGTTTTTCATTTTGATGAGGTCCAATTTATTATCAATTTTTTAAATGGATCATGCTTTCAATGTCATATCTAGGAAATCTTTGCTTAACCCCAGGTTACAAATATTTTCTCCTATGTTTTCCTCTAAAGTTTTGTAGTTTTGCTTTTTACATTTAGAGCTATGGTTCATATTAGTGGAGAGAAGATATTTACCACATGTACAACTGATAAAGGGCTCACATCCAGAATATATAAAGATGTCCTAGAAGTTGCTAAATACAAAGTCAACATACAAAACCCAGCTGTATTTCTATACATATTCAACTATGAAAAGAGGAAATTAATTTTTATTTCTTTTAAATTTTTTTCAATATATGAAGTTTATTGTCAAATTGGTTTCCATACAACACCCAGTGCTCATCCCAAAAGGTGCCCTCCTCAATACCCATCACCCACCCTCCCCTCCCTCCCACCCCCCATCAACCCTCAGTTTGTTCTCAGTTTTTAACAGTCTCTTATGCTTTGGCTCTCTCCCACTCTAACCTCTTTTTTTTTTTTTTTTCCTTCCCCTCCCCCATGGGTTTCTGTTAAGTTTCTCAGGATCCACATAAGAGTGAAACCATATAGTATCTGTCTTTCTCTGTATGGCTTCTTTCACTTAGCATCACACTCTCCAGTTCCATCCACGTTGCTACAAAGGGCCATATTTCATTCTTTCTCATTGCCACGTAGTACTCCATTGTGTATATAAACCACAATTTCTTTATCCATTCATCAGTTGATGGACATTTTAGGCTCTTTCCATAATTTGGCTATTGTTGAGAGTGCTGCTATAAACATTGGGGTACAAGTGCCCCTATGCATCAGCACTCCTGTATCCCTTGGGTAAATTCCTAGCAGTGGTATTGCTGGGTCATAGGGTAGGTCTATTTTTAATTTTTTGAGGAACCTCCACACTGTTTTCCAGAGTGGCTGCACCAATTTGCATTCCCACCAACAGTGCAAGAGGGTTCCCGTTTCTCCACATCCTCTCCAGCATCTATAGTCTCCTGATTTGTTCATTTTGGCCACTCTGACTGGCGTGAGGTGATATCTGAGTGTGGTTTTGATTTGTATTTCCCTGATGAGGAGCGACATTGAGCATCTTTTCATGTGCCTGTTGGCCATCCGGATGTCTTCTTTAGAGAAGTGTAGGAAATTAATTTTTAAAAGGATACTATAAAGTATACATACATGCATGTGTACAAATTTTTAAATGTCAGGTAGAATAAATCTAAAAAAAGTATGTGACATCTCTACAAAGTAAAGAATAAAACTTTAAGGGAAATTAAAGAAGACTCTCCAAAGTAGAGACATATACCATGTTCATGAATTTTAAAAATTGATATTGTAAATATATCAAATTTCCCTAAATTGATCTCTAAGTTTAGCACAATCACAACCAAAATCCCAACAGGTTTTCTGTGGATCCTAATGGTCTAATTCTACTAAACTGTGGAGGATGTGATAGAGCTTTGGTAATGTCAGTAACTGCTGACTGTGGTATTGGCATAAGATCAGAAGAACAGACCAATGAAATAAGAGAGCTCATAAACACATTTCTGTCTGTGGACACGTGATTTACAACAAAGGTGGCACTGCAGAGAAGTGGAAAATTGGCACTGGGGCAGTTATATATCCATATGAGAACTTTGTAACCCCCGGGTAAAGAATGATTTCTCCAAGTATCAAAGAGCAGTAACAAAAAAGAAGACAAATCAGGCTAATTACAATTAAAACGTACCATTAAGAGTGAAAAGACAAGCCACAGAGGCAAAGAAGATACTTACCATATGTGTAACTGATAAAGGGCTCATATCCAGAATATATTAAGAATTCCCACAAGTCAATAAAGAAGACAGAAAAAAGAAATGAAGACTTCACAAAAGAGGAATTCCACATGGACAATAAACATGAAAAGACGCTTAACCTAATTATCCAACTAAGAGAATGCAAATTAAAAACCACACTGAAATACCACTTAATATCCAATTGGCTAGGATTTTAAAAAGTCTGACCAATAGCAAGTATTGGCAAGCCTGTAAAGCAACAGGACTTCTCATATACTGCTAATGGCAATGTTAATTAACAATCACTTTGCAAAAATAATTTGGCATTATCTTACAAATAAGACAGTAATTCCACTCCTAGGTATATGCCCTAGACAAACTTGGTACATGTGCACCAAGATACACTCACAAGAACAGCATGGTAATTGTAATGGCCCAAACTGGAAACGACCCACATGTCCATCAACAGGAAACTAGATAAGGAAAATGACATATTCATATAAAATAGCATACAGACGTGAAACGGATGGAACTAAACCTACATACAACAACATGGATAAATTATAAAACATAATTTTGAATGAAAGGAGCCAGACACAAGATAATTCATACTGTACAATTTTCTTGTGAGGTTCAAAACCAGTCTGACCTAATCTATACTTCAGAAATGCCTATTTAGATAATAAAACTATATCGAAAACCCAGGAACACATTATCATAAAGGTCAGAGGGGAGAGAAGAGATTGTAATCTGGAAAGGGGCTAGATAGCTTTTGAGGTATTGGCAATGCTCTATTTCTAGCACTCAATAGTGGTTACAGGGATATTTACAGTAACTCATTAAGCTACACAGTCATGCATCATTGCTTTTCTGCATGCGTTGTATTCACAATAAGAAGGGTTATTGAGCACGTGTCTCATTTCTTGATAAGTGTTCTAACTTACATGTGATGTGTTTACTTTGTTCAAAGATGTGACACTGATCTTTCGGAAGTAAATGTGGAATGTTTTATGTCATCCTTTAAATGGCGTAAAATACGCAACTAGACATGGGATGATGGAGCTTCTCCTCAGGAATGCGAGAGGTGAAGATGTAGAGTAGGCGTGCTTGGTCGCAGGTATTTTCTAAAATACTTTGAACAAATCTTGGACATTCTAATTCTAAAATAAATGGGTAGGTAGGAAAGCATAGACTTGCCATGAGTCTGTGGCCTAAATGAAATAGTACACTATGACTGTCAGTGTTGCTGAGCCACACTGTCTGTGTTTTGTCCTCACAGGACACTTCCTCAGGAAGAAAGCTTTCTCTGAGAACAGTGGCATGCGGAAGAGGAAAGGTTATTAAGCAACTGTCATAAAATAAGCCCATGAAAAGATGCTTAATATCATTAGTCATCAGGGAAATGTAAATCACAACCACCATGAGATGCCACTTTGCTCCCACCAAGATGACTATGTTTGGAAAGAGAGATAACAAGAAGTGTCCACGAGGACGTGGAGAAATTGAAACGGTCATACATTGGAAGTGGGAATGTAAAATGATGCATCTGCTTTGAAAACAGTCTGGCAGTTTCTCAAATAATTGAACACAGAGTTACCCTATGATCTAACAATTCCATTCTGAGGTGTATATCCAACAGAAATGAAAACATATGTGAACACAAAAACTTGTACATGAATGCTCACAGAGCATTCTTCATACTAGCTGAGAAGTGGAAACAACCCAGATGGTCATCAGTTAACTGATAAATGAGTAAATAACATGTGGTCTATCCATACAGTAGAATGTTACTCAGCCATAAAAAAGGAATGACGTACTGGTATATGCTACGACATAGATGAACCTTGAAAACATTAGGCTAAGTGAAAGAAGCCAGTGAAAAAGTCCTATATTGGGACACCTGGGTAGCTCAGTCGATTAAGCATCTAACTTGATCTCAGCTCAGCTCTTGATCTCAGGGTCGTGAGTTCATGCCTCGCATTGGTCTCCACGCTGGGCATGGAGCCTACTAAAAAAAAAAAAGTCACATATTGTACGGTTCCATTTATATGAAATGTGTAGGACAGGCTAATCCATAGAGACAGAAAGGAGACTAGTGGTTGCCTTGGGCTGGGAAGATGAGGGAGTTAGAAGTGACAGCAAAGAGGTTCCAGGCTTCTTTTGGGGGTAATGAGAATGTTATAAAATTGTGACAATGATTGTACAACTCTGTGAATATCTAAGAGTCACTGAATTGTACACTTTGGTTGAATTGTATGGTATGTGAATTATATCTCAATAAAGCTTTTCAAAATATGTCATCATTCCATCATGCTATTTAATATTTCTGAACAACCTAACTTGGACAAAGCACCCCAGTTTTTAGTATTTTTTAACCTTTATTTTTGAGGGATTGAGAGAGAGAGAAAGAGAGAGTGCACCGAGCAGGGGAGGGACAGAGAGAGAGGGAGTCACAGAATCTGAAGCAGGCCGAGAATTTGACTCTACATTCAGCTCTGCCAGGCTCCTCAGGGTAGTAAGCTTCAAATGTTTCAGCCTTATGGTCTAATTTTAAGGTGGGAAGGGGTTAGGAAAGAAGGAAGAGGGAGAAAAGAAGGACCACTTGGGTTAATAGATCAAATTAGAATCCTACCATGCCAAAGATCTCCCTTTTTAGCAAGCACCCTAGTGATTCTGCTGCAGTGGGGGGACAGGTCAATTCTGTCCAAGACTGCAAGGGAAAGAACTGACTGAGAAAAGGACAAAGAGGACAGTGTCGTCAGGAGACGGTTTGGTGGCATGATAGGAACAGAAGCCAGACTGAGTGGTTTAGAGATTGATCTGGAAGCAAGAGGTGGAGCCAGAGAATAGATGCACAGGAAGCTCAACTAAGGAAATAGATGAGCAGAGAGCAAGAGCTGGACTTCAGGGCCAAGGAGGGTTTGTTTCCAGAAAAAGACAAACTTGAGAATATTTGTGGAATAAAGAGAGAAAATCGGGAAGGGGGTGTAGAGAGAGAAGGAACTGAGGGTCCTGAGAAGTTGTGAGGTGACAAAACGAGACCCAGGGGAGGGGATCAATGCTGAATCCTGGAAGGACAGCTCTTCCTCTGGGATGCAGGAAAGCAGCAGAAGGTCTGGAGAGAGTTTTGGTAGATGTGGGCTTGTTCATGGAGCTCCGATCATTTGACCTCTATTTCTCTGGACATGTGGTGGCAGAATGAGAGGTAAACAGTTGAGAAAGAGGAGAGAAAAGAGTGGGGCCCCAGGACACCAGAGAGGGTTAGAGAATGAGCCGTGGGGAACGTGGGGAACGGCACCCGGAGTCAGTGAGAGGTGACGCGGTGGCCAGATAAGCCTGGTGGGGTGGGGGTGGGGCAGGTGGGCTTAGCCACATGGATCTGTAAGATGCTGTTGTCCTTCCAGCTGGAGGACGGCAGTGAGGTAAGCAGAGGTGGGGGCTACCCAGCCCTGAAGAAGTGAGAAGGGTGGGAGAAATTCCAGAGAAGAGGTCAGCTGTGAAGTGGAAGGTCCTCGCCTGCAGGGAACAAAGTAAGACGGGGCAGAAGGCATGCTTTGAAGCCAGAGACCACCCAGCAGCGAGGTCAAGAAGATGATGCTGAGCAAGTCAAACGGCGCTGAGAGGCAAAAAGAAGGGGATGGAGCAGGTTTGAACGACAAAGCTACTTAAAGCGTCCTGTACTAATACGGTAGCCACTAGCCTCCAGGGTCCTCACGTGGTTGGTTAGTCCAAATGCGCTTGTGCTGTAAGTGTAAAGTACACACGATTCCGAAGGCTTCGTACGAGAAAAAAAGAATGTTAAACATCTCAATAAATGCTTGCCCTGATCACTTGTTTAAATAATATTTGGATATATTGCGTTAAATAAGATACATTAACGTTAATTTCACCTGTTTTTTTACTCTCGTAGCATTGCTTCTAGAAAAATTTAAATCACATACGTGGCTTGCATTGTATTCCTGTTGCACAGCACTGCTATAGATACTCCCTTACTGGGGCATGGATTGTCTGTGTCATGCCCGCGGCCCCACCGCCCGGAACAAGGACCTGTGCAGAGAGGCCTCAGTGAATGGTGTGCATGTGAACTGATGAGAGGATGAATAAATCAATTCATGAATGCGTGAGGGGAAAAATGAGGATTATATATTAGTACGCAAATGGATGAAAGGGGAACAGAGACAGTTAGAATTGAGGACTGCTCATCAAAGCCTTGCGGTAAGGGGTCTCAGAGAGCATTTTACGGGACTTTACTCATACAAAGGCTCAAGAACCTGGACCCTTGCCACACTCTTATTTTCCTTTAAAAAAAATGTACTCTTTTGGCACTTTTATATATGCCAGGACTGTCCTAGGCATTTACATGTATTAACTCATTTAAGCTTCACCCTATGAGGGAGGTGGTGGAATTGGCATTTAAATCAGGCCAACTGGTCCCCATGTCTGTACTCCTAACTACTATACCATCCTGTCTCTCTTAGCCCCTCTCATCCCCAAGTTTCTCCAGCAGAGACACATTAGTCCCCCCTTTATCTACAGGGGATCTGTTCCAAGACCCCTAATTGATGCCTGAAACTGCAGATGGTACTGAACCCACTGTATTATGTTTTTTCCTATAGAAGCATTTCTCTGATAGAGTTTAATGTATAAATTAAGCACAGTAAGAGATGAACAACAACAACAAATGATGGAACAATCTTAACAATATGCTGTAATGAAAGTTGTGTGAATGTGGTCTCTCTTTCCGTCTCAGAATATCTTATTGTGCTGTACTCCCCCTTCTTGTGATGATGGGAGATGATAAAATTCCTGCGTGAGCAGATGAAGTGAGGTGAGTGACCGCGTTGTGACATAATGTTAGGCTCTTACTGTCTTCTGATGATACATCAGGAGGAGGATCATCTGTTCCTGGATCACAGTTGACCATGGGAAGCAAAGCCACAGAGAAGGGGGGACAACTATATAGATTTGTTTTTTCTCCCTTTAGTGATCTCTCTTTTGCTCGCAGTCCCTCAAACCCTGTATTCCTGGAGAAAGTTTTCCATGAACTTTGCTTACTGAAAACAACTGTAAGTAACCCCCCAACTTCCCCACAAATGAGACACAAACACACGATGGCTGCATAGTCAAATACAACAGCCAAGTAACCATGCCTCCTCTGTTCCCTCTGCCTCCATCCCTGAGCCTTTCCCACACCACTTTCTTCACCCTCCCCTACCTCACTCCCAGACCGTGAGTCTCCTGTCCCAAACCTGGGATCTGCCCTCCCCTGCCTTCCTGGGCAGACTCAAGGGGAGTGAGTGTTGGAGGAGCCTGAGGCTCTAAGCAAATGCTTTATCTCTCAGTCGAGTAGATGCCAGCGGAGATGACTACAGAGGATAGAATGGGGGCTTTCCGGACACCACCTTGGCCAGTGCCCAGGAGTTGCTTCAGTCCCACCCACCAGGGACTCCATTCCAGCCTCAGCTTGGATCCCTCCAGGGACAGAGTAGCCCTGAATTTCCACCCACTGGGAGCAGCCCTAACCCAGGATCTCCTCTTTCAGGGCCAAACATAGACTGGAACACTAAGAAGGAACCAACAGGCCACCTTCCTCTCTTTCTCTCATTAAATTGTGAATAATAATGCATTTACTTATTCTCCCACTTAAAAAGTTGTTTAAATCCTTTGAAGAATCTTGCAAGGTAGCTTGGCTAGACAGCAGGCAGGACAGTCCAGTGCTTCCGGTGGGGGGGCCAGGGTCTTCCACTCGCCCATCTTTTGGTCCAACAAGTAGGCGTTTGGGTTGATGGTGTAGTCCTTTGTCTGGACATCACTGGCTGTGGTGACACCCCCACAGACAAACACTTTACTGTCTCCAATGGAGCATATAGCATGGGACACATCCAAGGGGCAGTTGTTGGGCAAGAGAGGCACCGAGGTGGTTGTCTTGTTGGCCTTTATCTTCTGCAGGTTGATTTCCACACTCTGCCGGTGGCTGTGTACACAGAGGATGTTGTCCTGGTGGAAAGAGAGCAAGGGCCGGTGGTTGAACTCAATGGGGAAGGTGATACACTGGACCACATCCCCAGTGGTGGTATCAAAGCAGTCCACCACTCCAACCCGAGAAATGTAGCCCTTCACCAAGCACCGCCCAGTGACAATGTACAGGTTCCGGTCACCCTTGGTGATCACGGCTGTGCCATCCATAGGGATGCTCATCTTCCCTGCCAGGCACCAGGCCTCCTTGCGCTCATCATAGCGATAGATGTTGGAGACATACCGCCTTGGAGCAATGCTCCCACCCACTGAGTACACTGTCCCCCCGCAGGTCACCATGGTGTGGAAGACAAGCCCAATTGGCAGGTCTGGCAACTTGGTCCAGGAGTTGTCATCCATGTCATACCGCCAAGCTGTCTTCAGCCCTGAAATCTGCTCAGTGGTGCCACCAGAGATGTAGATGTAGCGACCAGCCGAGGTGGCGCTAAGTGCTGCTGCCCGATAGGGCATCTCTGACAGCTTCAACCACAGGTTCTCCTGGATGATATAGGCAAACATGCCATCGTTGAACTTGCCATGGGCCTTCTGGCCCCCTAGGATGACCACCGAATCAAGCAGGGCGCCTTTCCGCTGGTAGCTCAACAGGCTGCACGGCCTCTCCTGTTTTCGGTCCATAAGGACACTCTCAATCAGGGTCACATGGGCCGAGCTGTTCTCCATGCCCATCAACTTGTTGCTGGCAAACATCAGTGTCTTGTTGGAGACGGCATTAAGGTTGATGTAATTGAAGAACTTCTTGAAATACTTCTCCCGCTCATCCTTCCGGAAGTGCACCCAATTGATGAGTGCGCTGAGAGCCTGGTCCTCATTGAGCACATGCAAGTTTTCATCTCGGAGCAGGCGGCCAAAGATGACAGGTGGACAGCGCATGAAGTGCATAGAGCCCTCGGGACTCGCCCAGTAGTGGAAGTTGTCACGAATGCCAGAGTAGGCCAAGTCTGATACCTCTTTGAGCTCAAACAACTCAGCCAAGAAGAGGTAGCGCAAGCAGTTTGCTCGGCGGATGGACTTAATCAGGAAGTCATTACAGTGGATTCGAAGGCGTGGTGTGTTGAAATACTGGGCCCCACGCAGGAGCTCCTCCACGTTCTGCTCCGAGATCACCACCTTGCCGCTGTAGAAGTAGTCCAGGAGCTGGTCCACTGTGGCCGGACTCAGGTAGTTGGGGTCAATGGTGATAAAGAGCTCATCGGTGGTCTTCATGTCATTGCTGGAGATGAGGCTCTTCACCAGTGGAGAGACAGCAGCCAGCACGTTGCGATGTGCAAAGAAGACATGGTGGTCCACAGTCAGGGCCATGTCCCAGTACTCTTTGCGTTTCCTCTGTTTGTTCAGGTTCTGCAGCACGAAGCTGTTGTAGTTTTTCTCCGTGAATTCCAATTTCATGGTGCTTCTTGCTGGCTGAGGCAGAAGATCAGCGGCAGGTACTGGAGAACAGACTTTCTCACGCCTTTGGGATTCAGATTGATGGTTGTTTGCAGAGCAGTTGATCGGAGAGGAGGGGGGCTGGGAGAGAGGGTGATGTCATAGAGTGGATGAGGGCATCACAATGCCAGCCCCCTGAGGCCCCTCTCAGAGGCACAGGACCTTTCTCCCCTTTGATGGCTCCAACGTGCCACGGCTAGATCCCCTGCCAGGACTTAATGCCCTGGGTCCAGAGCTCAGGAGAATGGGTTGCAGCTCTAATCTGGGACTTTTCCAAACTTAGTTCAAGGTTATATCCGGAATGTTAGAGCCAGTTTGGGTGGAGGGTGGTATGGGAAGAGAAGAGGGGAAGCTGAGGGAAGAAAGGAGATTTTTGGATTTAGAAGAATCTCCCCATGGATAGGAGGGAAACAGACCCAGAGAAGGGAAGGGACTTGCTCAAGATCCCACAGCAGGTTGGAAGTAGACTAGGGCCTGGAACTCAAGCCTTCTCTAACTCAGTGTTCTTTACCTTTCCAGGAAGCTCCTAACTCCCTAGCTCTCCCCAGTCTCTGGTTCTCAGGTCTCGAGGTCCCTTTCTCTGCCAAGGCTCCTGGCCATCAGAGAATTTCAGGCTCTGTCCTTTGCCTTCTGACCTTTGTAGCCAAGGACACCGTTTTTCTTTAAAATGGAGAGACAGAGGCTACTAGTTGGAGCAGGGATACAGGAGTTAGCCACACACTGGCGGACGGGAGGGCCTCTGAAGCTCTGATTATTTCAGTTCCACAGCAAACTGGGACCTTCTCTCCACATTTCCAAGTCTATAGTCATGCAGCTTTGGGAGCTGCGGTGGGTCAGCTCTCTCCATCAAGTGTGGACTTGGACCAGTGGCTCAGACTCTTCTAAACTTCGGTTTCCTCATCTGTGAGATGGGAATAATAGTACCTGCTTCAAAGATCCTTAAGAGTTTAAATCAGAAAATGACTAGACAGTGTTAAGCACAACGTCTGGCGGGTAGCAAACGTCCAATAAATGTTAGCTGCCGTTAGTTTATTAATCTATTAGTTCGCTCAGGGCTGGTGTCCTTGGCTGCTCCCTTCCTAAATGCCTCTCTCCGTCTGGTTGGCTTGTGATGGTGGTGGGGGGTCTGGAATCCCGCGTCCCCTCGGAGGGGGGGGGCGCTCCCCGAGCCCCGTCCGGCCACGCGGTGGAGCTGGAGGGCCATCTCCGGCCACGGAGGCCCCGACTGCCACGCCCCTCCTCGCTCGCAACCGCAGCGGCTCCAGCTGGGAAAGCGGCGCGGCGCCCCGCCCCGCCCCCTCTTGCCACGGGGTTCCGCGCCCCCGGCCGCCGGTGGCAGGCCCTCCCACGTTCACCACCCGGCCGCTTTACAGGTGGCGGCCCCGGGGAGAAGCCGTCTCAGACTCGGGGCGTCACCCCTCGGCAACCCGGGCGGGCGTGGGGTTCCCCGAGTGCCCGGCTTCTGCGGAGAGTGGAAGAGCCCGGGGGCCCCACCCGCACCAGCCTTTGGGGGCCCCCAGCGAGGGGCTCAACTCGCAGGCATTTGCCGGGAAGGCCAGATGTCACAGAGAGGACCTGGGCCCGGAGCCCCACTCCTGACCCTTACGTCGTCCTTAGCGCCCCCACTAGGAAACCAGTGTTGCCTGGAGCGTGGGGAGCGTGAGCCTGCCGGCTCTTCCCCTGCCCGGCTTGGTCCACTTATTCATCATCTCTGCACCACATCCTTCCAGTTTAGACCTGGCTTTTTCTTTGGGGATTTTGGCAGCTTGAAAAGTATTTAAAAGTACTTACGTTTGAATGCTGAACTTGTTCACCTTGATACCTGAATGGAATAGAGGCACTCAGTCTCTTGACCTATCCCTGCACAAGGCTAAGAACTTCTGTTTTTTCCCATGAAAAGAAGGCTGACTTCAGCCCCTCCACCAGACTAGCCTCGAGGTTGAGGTGAGCCCCTCTCTGTCCGTTTTCTCCGTGTGAGGCTAACTGAGCTCTAAATGCTTCACCAGCCCTGATCTCGCGAGAGGTGGCTGCCACCTAGGTGCAGGTGAGACCTCTTGGTGTTGATGCCGGCCGCTTTTTCATCCATTGGCATCTAGGCTTGCCCTTGTGAGAGGCTGGCAGACCTCACCTCCACGGGCGTTTCAACCAGTAGAGGATGGGTGGGGTCAGGCCTGTGGTTGCATCCACCCCTTTGCACCCACATCTTTCAGCCTTAGGGGCATTTTGGTGGAGGAGGTGGCCGGGCCCCTTTACGTTTGTTCCAGGCACCAGAACACCAGGGTAGGAAGTCTCTCCAGTTACGAAAGTTGGGCACAGGGGGTGTCACGGGACCTGAGAAGATCCAGTAGACTTAACTCTTTGTGCCAGACCTGGTGCAGCCGGACAGACTGCAGCCCCGAGTGGGGAAGGGAGCACAACTCTGAGAGCACAGGGCTAGAGCCTGGAGCCAGGGTTCCTAATTCCTTCCTCTGCTCTCTGGCGACAAAGGAGAACTGGCGATCTGGCTTGTCTTTGGCTCTTACTGATTGTGGGAGTTGCTGTCTTTAAGAGATCCATTAAAGAAGTGAAATCAATGCCCACCCGCTCAGCCAGCTTTGTTGCCTGGCTTTTCTTCAGCCTAGAGTGCTCTTCTGGTCAGCTTTTTTCTTTCTCCAGCCAACTGACGAAACAGACTCCAACCTCAAGAGCCTGGCTGCATGCCAGCATCCACCACCCTGTTATGTGTGTGCATTGGGTGGAAGCAATTGGGTGGGAGCTGCCAGGAAGTTCACTGACTGGTCATTCAGTCTCTGTTGCTCAAGGTGGTTGCCCAGGTGTGGCCTCAGCCCAGTCTTTTTATTCCCCCCATCCTCAGCTTTCTGACCAGCTCATTATTTGGTTGAATAAGACTCCCTCAGGGAGGGGACCCTACTATTCTAACCTTCTGGAGAACAGCAGTTGACATTATCATTTTGTTGGGAAGCCCTGAAGATGAGGGGTATGTTTTAAAGATACACAGATTTGGGGCCCCTGGGTGGCTCAGTTGGTTAAGCGTCTGACTTCGGCTCAGGTCATGATCTCACGGTTGGTAGGCTCGTGTCAGGCTCTGTGCTGACAGCTCAGAGCCTGGAACCTGCTTTGGATTCTGTATCTCCATCTCCTTCTGCCCCTCCTCCGTTCATGCTCTTTCTCTCTCTCTCTCTCTCTCTCTCTCTCTCTCAGAGCTAAATGAACATTAAAAAAAAAAAAAAAGACTTAAAAAAAAAATAAAGATACACAGATCTGGCCTGGAGCTAGAAAGCTCACTCCACCTCTTTTGTACCTCTAACAACTGGCTTTCTCACGTCTATGTATTTTCAACTGGCAACTTGGCTTGCGTATAGTTTTGGCTTGCCATGGCCCTCATTCAAACCCATGGCATCTGAATTTTTTCGGTGCAACCGGCAAATTCCCTCCTCAGGTCTTAGCTAAATTCCTGGTCCATGGTCAGCCCAGGGATTGGCTGCCCTTGGATCACGTGTCCACTTCAGCCCAATCAGCTGTGTGAGGGTGGGTCACATGGATCAAAACATGGCTGCCCAAGAGGCACGAAGTACAGGGGAGAGGTTGGAGGTATTCAGAAGCTTGAGTTACCTGAGACAGGAACCGACGGTTATGATTACCTTAGTCACCAGTTAAGAATCGGGCACGAATGACATGGAAGATATTACACCAAAGAAAAAGATTTTATTGTTGTCTTAGTCAACATCCCTGGGTGAAACGAAGGGCACAGCATGAGGCTGTGTTCACAGTGTAACACAGACCTTCAGGAAGCACGTTTCCTGACTGGCCTGCTCAGACATCTGTCTTTAAGCCGGCAGCCTTCCAACTCCCACCCTTGCTATCTTAGGACTCGGAGATGCCAGTTTCACGCCACTCAGCCTGGCATCTGGGTTGGTTCTTCCCACATGGACCATGTGAAATTGTTATTCAGGGGAACTTTGTGTAGTTTGAGGCAAAACACAGAAGCCAATTGGCCATTCTAACCCCCCACCCGGGATATCTCCCTGGAACGCTTGGGCCTGTCACACATTCCTGGAGGGGCCGCCAGCACAGCTGCAGCCACAGCCGCCAGGAACAGGCCCGGCTCCCGCCCTGTGTGTGAGGGGAGGGCAGAGGCTGGAGGGCTTCCTCTGGGGGCCCTGGTGAGCTCACACTCACCCCCACGCACACTGACTTCATCTGTTGGATGCTTGGCCGCGAGCCCAGGCCTTGTGAGGGGCTTTCTCCCAGAACAGGCCCTGGGCCACCTGGCCGGGGTGGGGGAGGGGGCAGCTTCGGGCCTGACCCAAGGCCTTAGAAACCAGAAGGCACATACTGAGCTCTTCAATGCCAGAGGATTTTAAGAAAAAAGGTGGGAGGGGGCAAGGGTGGTGGTAGTGGCGCTAGTCTGCTATTTAAAGGTAGAAAATGCAAGGAAGTAAAACTTTTCTCTCCATTTGTTCTTTGGCATTCCCATCAGAGAATTCCAGGAGGCACGCAGATGACATCGTGTCTTACAACCGAGAAATCCCAACGATGCTGTGAAATGGAGTTGCTGCCTGCCCCATGTTTCCAATGGAAGCTGCTTTATGTTTATGTGTTTAAAGCTGTTTTATGTTACATTTACACGCGAGTTTAATATTCCTAAGTATCTACCAAAAGTAGATTACAATGCAAGAAGATCACACAAAATGAACTTCACTTCTAAGCATCGCAAACATTTGGAATAGAAAAAGACCAGGGATGGATATTATAAGAAATATACAAAAAAAAGTTTGCTTGAAAAAAAAACCAACCAAACGTTTTAAAGTTGATTTTTTTTCCCCTGAAGTCCAAATTATTGTGGTCTAGGTAACCATTAGGATAAAGGCTTCATTTGCTCCTTCCTTTGATAAGAATAAGTTCATGCATAACCCTATATCCAAGCGTGTGGTGCAAGAGACACTCACACATGCATCACACACACACCAAGCACGTACACCCACAGGGACAGACACACCGCTGAGTTTTTGTTGTTCTAGGAACTTCGTATCCACGCTCAGTCTGCCACCTTCCCATTACGTTTAATGAATTACTTCTTTGGAGGCAGGACATTTTCTTCAAAGAAGCCCTGGTTGACGACATTCCCTGCCGGGAAGTATCGGGCCACCACGAAGGAAGACCCGTCGCTTGCAGATGCCTTCCCCACTCCCATCTTCTTCGTATTCTTCCACACCATGGCCGTGAAGTGTCCTATAGGGGCACAGGCAGGGGGAGAGGGAAGCAGGTCGGTTAGCAGAATCTGGAGAAGGATGTTTCAAAGGATTCTTGACCCCTGCACTGTCTTGTAAGGCTTGGGAAGCTTCATCTTCACGCACACCGATCAGAGGAAGGAGACATAGAACGCTCCGCCTACCTGATTTTCTGAGGCATCACGTCCTCTCAATCAGCCACACAGATCCTCCTCACCCCATCAATTCTCGATGCCCAAAGGTTTCATGGTCTCCCAGAGATCACGACAAAGCTGAGTGACCCCAACAGTTAGGATGACACCCTACCAGCACCTGACTCCACCCCTCCCCGCAGACTGTAGTCTTCAGGGTCACTGATGATCTGTCTCCATGTTCTTCCCCAAAGACCCCTTTTTGTCTCTATCTTACTTGACATCTTAGGAACATTTAATAGGGCCGACTCCTCCCCTTTTCGAAGCACTCCCCTCTTTTAGTTTCCACGACGCTGCCCTCTCCGGGCATCCCCATCTCACCGCCTCTTCTTCCTCCTCTTCCATCTCACTTGTAAACGTTGGAGGGGCTTGCGCTTCCCAAGGCTCAGTCCTGGGCTCTCTGTTTTTTTCTTGCTGTCCTCTTTAGGTAATTTCATCTTTCCCTGGCTCCCAAATGTATTTCTCCAGCCCAAATCTCTGTATTCCAGATACAACTACTTACTTGACATTTCCACTTGGATGACTCATAGGCAAACCTATCCAAACCTCATCCTTGATTTTGGTTCCCCGCCCTCCCCATTCCCCCACCGCCGGAGTTGCTCTTCTTCCTCCCTTCCATTTCCATTAATGGTCCCCTTATGCACACAACCCTAGGGGTTGGTCTATATCCCTCCTTCTCCCACACTTCTCCCTCAACAATGCATCATTCAATCTTGAAGATTTGAACTCCAAAATATATCTTAAGTCCATCTACTCCCCAAACTTTGGTCTCAACCACAAACTTTCTCACTTGGACCACTGGGATAGCCCTTGATTGGTTCCCTAGCATCTGCCTTTGCATCCTCTAATTCACTTTCTACCAAAGTAGTCGGAGTAACCGTTTTGAGACAGATCTGTTTACTTCCCTGCTTAAAAATCCTTCAACTGATTCCAACTGCACCTAGAATAAAAGTGAGGAAAGTGAAGGCTTTGGCCTGATGGCCTCCTTTCCATTCCTTGAGCACATCAGGTTATTTCCCACCATGGAGCCCTTACACACACTGGCCGTTGTGTGGACTGCTCTGATGATGACCAACATCATCTTGTCCCTTAGGCCTCAGCTTGAATATCACTTGTGCAGGGAAGCCTTTCACAGTGACTCATTTCCTGAACACCTCCCTCCCGAGATCATCTTATCATACCTTGTTTTTCCCCTTCAGCATTCTTACCATTTGCAATGTTATGTGTGTTTGGTTTCTTGCTAATCTGCTTGGCTCTTTGACTAGGCTATAATACTCACAGGGGCAAGAATGAAATTGTTTCAGTAAATTCAGTACCCTGGCACAGCCTGGCACATGAAAAGTATAAAGTAAACCTTTGTTGAATGAATGAATGAATGAATGAAATGAGTGAATGAATGAAAAGGCATATGGAAGAACCATCTTAGACTTGGGTTCTGCCCTCACTGAAGTGCAGGCTTTCTATTTTGAGCTCTTTGAGACCTTGACAGGTTAGAGCCTCCTTCAATTTCCTTTGCTCTGAGCCAAACAGCTCAGTTCCTTCTCAAGCTACTGTTGACCCTCCAGACACTTCTATGGTTTGCTAAGCTGCTCAGCATCTCAGGCTCCCTGCCCCTCACCCACTGCTTCTTTTGAGCTTTTAATATAGCTCAGCTTCCAACTCCCCTTCTGCTTTGTGGTCAAAGAGTTGCTATAGTGGCTTCTTTGCTCAGTGACCATTAATACTTCTGTCTCCTAGGAGTAGAGGTTGGGAGTTTATCCCTCCCACCTTCACTGTTGAGGACTCACAGAGATCCTTTGACAAGTCAATATTTACTTCCCTATCACAGAATGGCATTCATTTGCTAAAGCAACACTGAAGAGGCTATGTTTCCTCTTTGAGGGTGGGCACCTCACCTTTCGTATTGACCACAACATACCCAGTGTTTGGCACAGAGCTTGGCACAGGTAGATGCTCAATAAATAACTGATGAAGAATGGAAGAGATAGAGAGAAGGAGGAAAATTGTGATCAGAGGAGCTAAGTTTCCCACAAGGCAGCTAAGAAAGAAAGAGGGGAACCACTTTATGTCCATTAGGATGGATATTATTTTTTTTCTTAAAGAAGAGGAAAATAACAAATATTGTTGAGGATGTGTGGAGATTGGAACCCTTATGCATTGCTGATGGGCATGTAAAATGGTGCAGCCACTGTGGAAGACAGTATGGTGACTTCTCAAAAAATTAACTATAGAATTATTATATGATTCATCAATTCCACTTCCAGGTATAAACCCATAAGAACTGAAAGCAGAGACTCAGATATTTGTACACCAATGTTCACAGCAGCATTATTTACAATAGCCAAAAGAGGGGAAGAAAACCAATATCCACCAATGGATAAATGGATAAACAAAATGTTGTATATATACATATAATAAAATACTATTCAGCCTCAAAAAGGAATGAAATTCTGGTACATCCTACCTTGAGGATGAACCTTGAGGACATCATGCTACGTGAAATAAGCCAGACACAAAAGGGCAAATATCAATGACTCCAGTTATATTAGGTACCTAGAATAGTCAAACTCATAGAGACAAAAGTAGAAGAGTGGTTGCCAGAGCTTAAGGGTGGGGAAATGGGAGGGAAGGATGGGAGTTATTGTTTAATGGGTTCAGAGTTTCAATTTGTGATGACTGAAAAGTTCTTGGCGATGGTTGCACAATATGTGAATGTACTTAATCTCTCACTGAACTGCATTCTTAAAAATGGTTAATTTTATGGTAAATATATTTTACCACAAAATGGAAGGAAGGAAGGAGAAAGAAAGAGAGAGAGAGAGAGAGAGAGAGAGAGAAAGAAAGAAAGAAAGAGAAAGAAAAAGGGAAAGAGCGGTAGATAGTCACACTCTTCCAACCCGACAGTTGATATCTCCCATTGTGTCTCATGTATGGTAAGGACTGAAAAAATGTTCATTGATTAAATTGTGTGTTTTGCCCTACGGTTGAACTCCATTTTTATAACTATTAAATTTAGGTATACTTTTTTGCTTTGTCTACATCCATAAAAGATTTGAGATTACTAAATTGTGAAAATAACCAAACATAAACACTGATGAGTAGAGTTGCCGTGATAAAATCAAAGCCAGAACTAAAGGAAAGGAAACCCGAGGCTCAATTATGCTTCTTTATCACATATCTTTAGACTTGTATTAACCAATGCCCAAGAAACTCTGATTTTCACCTCAAAATAGAGGAGAAACACTTCTTGCCAATTCACCCTTGGTCCTTACACTTTTGAGTCACAGCTCCAGGCTTTCAGCAACTTTGCCAGATGTCACTGCTTCTAAAAGCTGCCTTTTTATTAAGGCTCAAGCCCTTTTCCACACCAGCCTTTTCTCTCAAGAGAACCACATGCTTTGGCTACTGACCATTCACTCTCTCTGCTGCCCAGACAAGGACGAACTGCCATTTATCCACCGGTTGCCAAGGAAGTGATTACAGACACAAGGTGCACATCAGCAGTTTGCATGCCTGTGGAAGCCTTTTCCAAACAGATGAGACTAAGTAATTTTTCCTCTGGCTGGGGAGGTCTCTGGTTACGGAGATAATTAAGTATGGGTATTCGGAGATGAGTTAAAGAACATAACTTCCTTAGCGACCATCAGATACACAGTGGTTTCTAACTAAATCACTTACAGTTTCTTCCCCACCCCCCACAAAAGGGATCACATCCTCTTTTCTGCTATGGACCCAAACTTGCTAGAATACACATTTGGAAAGCATATTAAATATGTTACAGTATATTCTTGCAAAGGAATAACGTAAAACAGTAAGAAAGAATGAAAAAGCTCTTTTTGTATTAATAGGGAACAATCTCTGGCAATCTGCTGCATGAAGAAAGAAAGTGCAAAACAGATCATATCTCTGACACATAAAAAAAAGGGAAAAAGAGAACATATTTACACAAAGGCTGGTATAAAATCAGAACAACTCTCGAATGATACCCAAGAAACTGGTATCACTGGTTGGAAGGGAAAGTTCTGGAGACCAGGGATGGAAGGAAGATTTTTTTTACCTCATACAGTTTGCAAGTTTCATGTCGTGTAAAAGTATTATTTACTCAGAACAAACAAACCAACCGACTCATTGAAACAGAAAATAACAAAGGAATTGCAAGAAACCATTTCTTTCCACACAACACATAGCACAGAACTGTGTCCTTCGTCACAAGATGCTGACCCAAGGTGGGTGGGGATAGATTACAGGATATTTCAAAGGCCCTTCCCCTACATCATGGACTCAGGCCAGGAAATCCCTGTAAACAGCAGCTCTGGGGAGGCTGAGGCACGGGGAATGGGCCCGAGGATCTTGAAGGGTCTTGCAGGCTCTGACTATAACACCGTCCAAAGCCGTGCTTCTGTGTTAGGATCAGGCTGTCTCCCCAGGCATTGCCCACCGGCACCTGGGACAGCATAGGGGCTAGTTGCTCTGAGGTTTTCCTCTTTCGGGCTGGGAGATGTGGGCCAAAAGGTTGGACAGGCGGTCAGTGACCAAGGAAAGTTGAGTCCCATTCCCAGCTCTGACCCTTGTGAGATTCCCATCTTGAAGCAGGGACCATGGAAAAAGCATCAGACTGAGGATAGGAGATATAAAAGAAGACTCTTCCTCTTTATGGCCTCAGTTTCGTCCTCTGCAAAATGGGTAGAATAAAGCCCCGCCTACGAATGGTATTGTGAGGCTCACGTGGCTGTGGCTGTGGAGGCACTTTATAATTGTCAAGTGCCACGCACATGAGCAACGCTAATAACTCGCTCTGACACATGTCTGATTGCTCGCGAGTCTTGCTCATGGGGTAAGCAAATCCAGACGCTCTGAAATAAAATGTCTTCTGGACGCCGAACTTTACGAAAAGAAGACAGGTCTGCACATACATCCTTAAACACTGGTAGGAAGCTGTTCCTGTTCCCTTCCTCACCCCTTCAACTGAACTGCCATCCAACTGTCAATTCTTACTTAGGGCCCTGACAGCGGCCTCCTTGTCCCCAGCCCGGGGAGCTGAGAGGAGAAATGCCTCAGCAGATGCTTCCACCTCTGCCCCACAGTCCTGCCTACGCTGTCGAAAGAACCCCTGCCCAAAAGGGTGAGCAGCAAACCACAGGAAACAGTGACTGGCTCCGACAGCGTGTCACTTCCTGCTTCGGAAGAATGCTCCAGGGGGTGAGAGGCCATAGTGGCCCCACCCATGGGTGGGATGGGGGAGGGGAGAGGGAAGGGGGTGGGCAGAGAACCCCCTTTTCAGTTTCCCTGGTGCCTTTCGGTCAGAGAAACTCACAGCCCCTTCTGACCCATCCTGGGCCGCAAGTGGATCTGAGTCGGTTCTGAGGAAAGAGGGTGTCAGGTGAGGGAAGCCTGCTGAGGGGCAGGAGGGAGCCCAGAGCACAGAGCAGCTGGTGGGGCTGTAGTAAGCTGAATGTTTACCGCTCACTCTGGAGGCCTCGCAGAAAAGCCGGACCCACAGCTGGCCCTTCCCCGCATCTAAACACCAGCTCTCAGAATGTCCCCTAAAGGCCACCACCTGGCCCCTCACCCTCCAGGATGGGGGAAGCACAGGGAGTCAACCCAAGTTCACACAACTGACAGTGCTGGAGCCGAGAGCAGATCTAGGCTCTCTGCTCACCTGAACCCCAAACTGGAGAGAGAAGATGAAGGGGGAGCCTGGGAGGCTGTAAGTGTGGGAAGCACTTGGGAAGGGTGTTGGGGGAGGGGGTGAGTGGGGAGGGAGTTAAGACCAGGAGGAGAGAGTGAGCAGTTTGGCCCTTTTCCTGAAGAGAGGGCTTTCGAATATTCTGGCTGTGGGCCCAGGCTGGATCGGAGGGGAGCAAGACTGGAGGTAGGATGATGGGCCATAGCGCCACTCCTGGGAGAAAGCACTGAGCAGCGGTTAAAATCCACAGCCTCCTGTGACACACTCTAGTCATCCGGAGAACTTGGAGCTGGTGGGGAGGGAATCCGTGGCTCGGGTGTTCTCAGATAGAGGGGGATGTGTGCGTGTTGGGAGAAGTGATGGCGAAAGAGAGTTTTGCCCTTTGGGCAAAGTCATACAGGAGAAATACGGAAGAGGTAAAATAGGAGGGAAATGGCCGCTTTTCAGAGCGTTAGTTCCTTTCCAAAGGGCAACCCTGCCCAGGACCAGGCCACTGGTGTGATCCCATCACTCACCAGTCCCAGAAGTGAAGCCGGGCTGCTGGAAGTTGTAGTTCTTGATTTCACTGTACCATCTATCAGCCACCTCCTTTCCTACAGGGAAAAGACACTGCTTAAAACTCAGCAGCGGGATTGGGGCACCTGGGTGGCTCTCTCTGCCCATCCAGAGCGCGTGCTCTCTCTCTCTCTCTCTCTCTCAAGATTAATAAACTTAAAAAAAAAAAAAAAAAACCCAACACCTCAGCAGGAAAATCAACTCACTCACTACTCCTTCCATCTTCTCCCGTTAACCCCAAACCACCCACCCCACAGTTAGATGTCTGATAAAGCACCAGTGAGCCGAGATAGGGACTCCTGCCCAGGAGTGTATCTAGGCTGAAGAGAGAGCTTTGTTGGAGATTGGGAAGAGCCCTGGCCTGGGGTTGGAGGACTGCCTCTGTGTCCCTGCCCTACCACCAACTTGCTATGTAATCCTAGGCAAGGCCTTCCTCTCTCTTGGCCTCCATACAAGGGCTGACTGCAACGCACTCCAAGGGCTTCTAATGATGCTCTGAGTTTTCGGGAGACTCTGCCCTCATCCCACCCAAAAGAGGCGTCTGTCTCCTGAAATATCCACAGGAAGAAAGGCAGTTGGGCTGGTGGGCCAGGGTCTCCACTGCAGGCAGAAGGGTCCTCACCTAGAGCATCAGCTGGCCCCCGCCGGGCAGGTGCTGGTAGGAGAAAACCCCCAGCATCTCTCTGGGAGCTGTTGGTGTCGGGACCACAGCCGGGAGCCTCAGATCCCACGGCAGTTAGTCCCACTCTGAACTGTGATTTGTGCATGAATCACCTGGGGCGCTTGTTAAAGTTCTGACTTCAGGAGGTCGAGGGTAAAGGCTCTGAGTCTGCATTTCTTGGCCGGTGGACCACACTTTGAGTAGCAAGACCTTACACAACAGAGGCTACCCACTGGCCTCACCCGGGGAGCACCGAAACGTTGCTGAGGCCTGGGGCCTGCCACAGCCTGTATCAGTGTCTCCGGAGGAACCGGGTGTTGGGATTTTTTTAAAGCTGCAGAAGATCCAGGGCGGGGATAAAGACAGCCTAACGAAACAGAGATGGGGAAGCTGGGGCCAGAGAGGGTAGTGACTCACTCAAGGCTCCACGGGGAGCCAGCGCAAGGCTGGAACCAATCACATCTGTTCCCACCCCTTTGGTGAGACTTCTCTCCCAGGCCCACCAAAGCCAGCGGCCTGAGCCTGGAAAGGAGGCCAAAGGCACCCACCTTCCTGGGGAGCATGCGCACACCTCTCAGGGAGGTCCGCTGCTCTGGGGAAACCGGGAGGCCCACAGGGCCTCCCCCCCCAGGGAACTCCCAGGAATGTCAGGCCCCAGAGGGCACAGTAGCTCTCTCCAGCATTTTCCTAAAAAGCCGGACAGCCCTGTCCGAGCCAGGAAGCTCAAGAATGTTTGGTCAGTGTGGGGGGATCATCATTCCAGGCTGTGACCTTGGATGGAGGAATTGTCTTTCTCATTTTTTTTTTTTTTCTAACATGGAAAAAGCTCAATTGCATTTTTCTGGTGATAAAAGTTAATACACCACATTTAAAAGAAAGAAAAATGTGAAGAAAGTACAATTCTTCTGTAGCTGGGGATACTGAGGCGCCCCCAGGGTCATGCTGAAACCCTGCACAAAAAGGGCACAGAAATGGATTTGTCTCCCCTGCCCCCATTCCTCAGCTGGGAGCTCTTCCGAAGGGGAGGGCTGGGCAGTCTGACTCATCTCTGTGTCCCTGGCACCCAGCACAGACCTGGCCCTGAGCCGGCCATCGGAGAGTTTGTGGTGACCAGCCCCTGGGAACAGAGGCGGAGGGTTCTGGGGCGCCTCTCTCTGGGCCGGTAGCACCAAGGCCACACGGGGGAGGGTGCTGGGGCCAGAAGGGGCCTGAATACTGGATGTCCCAGGCCCAGCTCAGGCGGGGGGGGGGGGGTTGGCAGGGGGCAGCTGAGAAAGTGACCTACCTGTCTGATCGTAGGAGGCCCATGCCAGGTTCTCTCCGCACTGGCCGCGACTGGACTCCGGGCTGTGCTTGAGGATCCTCGTGCTGGCCAGGGCCTCCGAATACCTGCCAGAGTCCATGTACTTCCTCAGAGCGGGTGCAGCCCAGGGAACCCCAGAGTATGAGCCCTAAACTGGTGTGGCTGAGCTTCCTTCCCTGCCCCAGGCTAGTTGCACAAATCAGGAGCATCGTGCCAGCATCTCTTCTGAGCCCCCAACAGTCTCATTTCACAGAGAAGCAAACTGAGGCTCGGAGGAAAAGGACCTGCCTAGGTTAAGTGGCTCAAGGATTATTCAAGCCTGGCTGCCTCTGCCCCCCAGTCCTATGTCCGTCCAGCTACCCCAGGGCCCCGCCACGACTGCAGCCACAGCGCCACGAAAGGTCAGAGTCAGCCGGGGCTCTGGGAACACTCACTGCTGGGCCTCCCGGTTGAGCTTCTTGCAGAGCTTCAGTGGGGGGACGCCGTGCTGCTGCCGGTACTCGTTGTGGGCCTTCAGGACCTCATTATTAAACTGCTTGGAAGCTGCAATAATTTCAAAATGGAGAATGTCTCAGTGCAGAGAAAAGACCCACCAAAAGCAGGATGGCAGGCTTCAGAGTGACGCCCAGCTCAACCCTCAGGCTACAGGGACCGGCCGCTGCTGCCCTTGGGCACCGGGGCCAACCGAGCAACCACGATGCCCTGTTTCATACCCCTGATGTCACCTTCCACATCTCCGCGCGTCTGCACCTCACGGGTCACCCAGGGCCTTATGGACCACATTAGGGATTTGGGTCTTTATCGGGGCAATGGGAAGCGACTGAATGGGCGCAGGGGGCTGGGCTCCTGAGATCTGTGTTTCTGAGAGATTCTGCTGGCCGCTGGGTGGAGGATGGGCCGCAGGTGCACAGAAGACGCAGGGGGGGGGTGTGGGCGGGGCAGTGAGCAACGGAACCGGAACCGCTGGGAAAAAAATGTGCGGAGACTGGATATCTCAGACTGGACCCACAGGATGTGGTGGGGACCGGGAAGAACAGGCGTGGCTGTGGTGAGGGTGACAGGGACAGGTGAAGAAGGGGAGCAGGGGGGACAGCACCGGGGAGGTGGGGTGAGGGACAGAGTGGAAAAGAATGTGGTGGTGTTGGGGAGCAGGGTGGGGTCAGCTGGACCCAGGGGTGCACTGAAGGGAGAGGTAGAGCCTGGGCCCAACTGGGTCATGACCTCAGAAAGGACGAGGTGAAGGAGGCTGGAGTCAGGGAGAGAAGAAGTGGGTGAAGGCAGAGTCAACAGTAGACAGAAGTCACAGCAGTTTGGATCTGAGATGGAACCCCATCCATCCCACACCTTCCATCCGTCTCCCCGCCACTTGTCCATCCATCTTCTGATTCATAATCTATTCGGCAGCAGCAGCAGCCAGCCATCCACCCATCATCCACGCATCTGTTTGTCTGCTCTCCGAGCGCCTTCTCTACTCCAGGTCCTAGATTATGTGTGAGAGGTCCAGAGACAAATGTCCTGCCCTCAGTGAGCTCGCAAACAGAAGGGAGACAGCTTTGTACACAGACACTAGCAAAGAGTATGAGAGGGCTAAGGTGCAGGTGAGCAGAGGGCAAGGGGAACTTGGAGAAAAGCAACCTAACGTGGGCCGGGGGATGGGGAAGGTGGCCCCTTGGATTGAGGCCCCAAGGATGCCAGTACAGGAGCCAGTCAGGCTGACTGCGAAGTCACTGAGCACCAGCCTTAGGCATCCGGGAGTGCCCCTCTGTGAAATGGGGTGAGTTGGGTGGGTTACGAGTAAGAGCCATGGCCGGGAGGGCGGGGTGACACTGAGCTAGTCCCATCTGGCGGGACCCTTCCCTGAGGCTTGGCTGTGGGCAGCAAAGGAATAAAGTGGAGGGTTGAAAGAAGCGCCACTCCTATCCCTGCCCCCAGCTCATTCACCAGGCTGCCTGTCCTCTCCTCTCCTCTCCTCTGCTCTTTTCTTCGCCCCAGAGGCTGAGATGACCCAACAGGGAATCTTCCTCCCCTCCCTCAGCCAGATTCCCCATGTCCCCTGGGGCTTCAGATCAAATCCCACTGGGTCTCTGAGGAGAAGCAGAAGGAAGGCTTGCCCTCAGGGAGCTCTAGGCTAAATGCGGCCCTGAGAGGTGAGGCAATGCCAGTGGTGGCTAGCTGCCCGAGGGGGTTCCAGTGACCTGAAGAGTTAGGACCCTGGGGGCCCAGCACTGCCTTTCCGTAAGGTCTGGTCACAGCAAGGCGCCGGCAGGGGGAGGCGGGGCTGAATGGCAGGATTTGGGAGGCAAACACTGGGGCAGACACGGGGACACTGAACAAAGGGGTGATGGTAGCTGGGCACAGGGCAGAGGTGGAGCTGCGATCTGAACTCTTCAGGTCTTTGTGGCCAAGAAAGGGGCCAACCCCTCGTTGGTATGAAAGGTAAAGATTTCAGGTTTATGGGAGGGAGGAAGAAAAGGGAAGGAAGGTACTGTTTGGAGATCTGTTGTAGGACAATGTGAGTATACTTAACACTACTGAACAGTATACTCCAAAATGGTTAACATGGTAAATGTTATGTCATGTGTGTGGTTTTTTTTTTTTTGTTTTTTTTTTTTTACCACAATAATAAAAAAGATTGGGGGTTTAGCATGTTAATGTGGTATTTGGGATAACGGAGTCACAGAGGTTCTTAAAGAATCTCTCGGGTGGAAGCCATAGCAACTCAAGGGGACCAGAAGGGGTTCCTGTTGGTGACGTGCAAAGGAGTCAGCGGGGCGACTCGGCGGCTAGTAACCCACCAGCTCCCGGGCAGCGCACTGCTTGTCCTGCACGAGCCGGTGTCCAGCTGGTGTGCTTCACCCAGCCTGGCCCCGGCCTTGTCTGCAGGTGGCGACCATCTGTAGTGTGTCCAGAAGTGGTGACAAGGTGGAGAAGGGGCCGGAAATGGGGGTCTTATAAAGAATGGGTACAATGCTGGGTATGTTCATCCTGCAGATCAGACTTTGGAAGACACAGTGGAGGCCTCTGATGAATTCTGGGATCCACAGGGCAAAGTCAGGGTCAATGGGTAGAAAAGGCAGGATGACAGAGTTCAGCTCAGCCTAAGAAAGCTCTTTCTCTCAATCAAAGCTTTCTAAAAACTGACAACCTCACAAGGTAATGAGCTCTCCAGCACTGGGGGAATACAAGCAAAGTGATTTCTCTCAAAAGGATTCAGGCACTGGAGGCCAGTCAGATGACTTTCGAGTCCCTTCAAATCCTGAGATCTCAGAAGGTCCCATCAGGGTGGGGTTAGAGGAGACAACTGAATGACCCACCTCAGACTTCCAAGGAGTTCTGAGCTTCTCTGAGGAGAGGGAGTGATCAAGATTAAGTGTATGTGTACATGCAGGGGCAGGTGTGGGTGCACACGGTCAAGGTGGCAGAGGATCCCTATCTGAGGGACAGGCTTGGCGAGGCCCACACTAATGTCCCTTCCATCTCCTATGTCCTGGGGAGGCCACAGTGGGACACCACAGGAGGTGCACGGGATTGAGTGGCATGGGCAATGCGGACCATCAATGAATGGGGAAGGCTTCCCGGAGGAGGTAGTGAGGAGGTGGAGAGGCACAGAGAAAGCCAGAGCCACAGGGAATCTGGTGTATCCGGGGCTATGGGGAGGAAGGGGAGACAGGGGAGGAGTGGGTAGCTTAGATGAAGCTCGTTTGTTTACAAGCAGCCCTGAGTGCCGGGCTCAGGTTGCAGGGGACCCGGTAGTGCTGGAGGTCCTGCAGTCTTTTTGGCAGAGAGGGACTTATAAGGCTGCTAGAAACTAGGTCACTGCACTCCCAGAATGTGGGAAGTAAAAAGAAACAAAAGTGAAAGTTCCTGTGCCCAATCTAAGCTTGGTGCCCAGAAGCCAAAGCTGGTCACTGTCTCCAGCAGGGCCAGTTTCCTGGGCCAGAGTTTCTAGAAAGGGGTCAGGAAGACTTTTTTGGTAGGGGAAACTTCTCTCCCCACCCCTGGCTGGAAGGCATGGGGGCCCCAAGGCCACATCTCCCACTGGCCCCAGAGTCCCTCCCACCTGGGAGGCCAGTCCCCGCCCAGGTGGCTCTTCAGAGCAGGGCCTCCCGGAGGCAAGATACCACTTGTGACCACACCCAGCAAAAGGCACACCTCGCTCTGTAGGAAAACCCAAGAACACATCTACACATAAAGATTAAAAGTCAAAGAAAATCTCCCCATCCCCACATCAGGCAGGGAGAGCCCTCACAGCCACCCCACAATTGGGGAGGGCAGTGATTATGTCCTTATTTTGTAGGAGGGTAAACCGATGCTCAGAGAGGTCATACAGGCTCAGGGTGCCAGCCCAGAATGAAGAAGGTATCCTTTCTTCTGCTTGCTGACCAACTATTTCTAGGTGCCAGGCCGGTGCACGATCTTATTTACTTATCACCCTTATCACCACCTTTTGTGGGAGCCCCTGGTTTTATTTGTGTGTTTGCTTGTTTGTTTTGATGAGGAAACTGAGGCTACTTCCACAAGGGAAGTAACCTGCCCAAGTTCTCACAACTGGTCCAGGGGTAGTAGGCCCACGAAGGGGGAAACCCTGTCCTTAACCCCACACCACGCCCGAGGGCCACGACACAGAGGACAGCGCATAGAAGAGACAGCAGGGTTTCCAGATCCAGGAGGAGGATCAGGTCCGGGGAGGCTGAGTCTTTAGATCCCGAGGAGGAGGAAGTATGAGGAAAAAAGAACTTTCTCAAGAGCCTCCTCCATGCCAAGCCGTTTATGAACGACCTGCCTGAGGGGCCCCAGATGAAAATCAGGGGCTTCAGGAGTAGAAGCTCCAGGGGGCAGGTGTGAGGCTTGAATTCAGAGCTTCTGGAAGGTGGAAGGAGCTGCCTGGGCATGGCTCTCTGGGGCTGAAAGAGGGTGGCAGGACTGGGCTGTCTCTGCTAGGGTAGAGGACACTGAACTGGGATGGGGACTCTTGAAGGTCTGAACTTGGGGCCCAAGCTTCTAACTGCCAGATAGACTCAGGTCGTGCCCCTCCCCCTCTCCCTGCCCTTGGGCTAGGACAGGCTCCTCCCTCAGCGTTGAACGTCCTCTGAGGCCTCCCTGGGCCTGACTCATTTCTCTGCCCTCTCCAGAATCCCCACCAAAGAGGCCCATCAGGGGTCAGGGCAGGAATCGTGAAGGAGCCCCTTCTGTCCCCTTGGCAAGAGGCTGGAAAGCGACCTAGTCCCGCCTTTGGGGCAAAGCTGGTTGTGCTAGTTTATCAGGAAGAAAAATTATAAGTTGATCAAAAAAAAAAAAAAAAAAAAAACCCACCAAAAAACAAAACAAAAAAAAGAATGAGTTCCAGATGGGTAGCTCTTGCTCTTTCAGTCTGGCTTCCAGGAAATTCAAGAGGCAAATCCCAGCTTTTACTCACTGTACGATCTGGGACAAGTTGCTTAATCACTCTGTGCCACATTTCTCCCATATATAAAATGGGGATAACAGTTTCTACCTCACAGGGTTGTTGTGAAAATTCAATGAATTGGTCTATGTAAATGCATTAGAACAGTTCTGGGACATAATGAACAGTTACTAAATGTCAACTATAATTATCATCATCACTATTGGGCAGAGATCCTTTGGCCTCTGGCCTTCGGAGAAACTGCCCTGTCAAAGCCCTTCCTAGATTAAAACAAATTTTTTTAAGTTTATTTATTTTATTAGTTATCTCTATACCCAACAGGGGTCTTGAACTCATGACTCACAGATCAAGAGTGTGCTGGCTCCTTCGACACTGCCAGCCAGGGGTCCCGCCCCTCCCAGATTCTAGAGAAAGCAGGGCTGCTGGTATTTAAATTGGTCTTTGATGACTTCTTTTGGTACCTCTGGGCTTAGACGTTTGCTGAATGAACGAGTACACAAACAAATAAATGAAAGTCCCACACTAGCACAGAGAAGGCACTAGGATGGGAGGCTTCTCATTGCAGATGAGGAAACCATAGAACAGGAACGGCTGAACATGTGAACTGCCCAAAGTCACACAATGAGTCCACAATAAAGCCAAATGTAAGAATGTCCCTCCCTTCGCCCTCTTCCCTCCCTCAAATCTCACACACTTTCCACTTCATATACGTCTTCCTCTCCCTAATGACAAAAATGATGGTCACTGAAGAGTTGCCCAATTGCTTACTGGAACAAGGATGTCCCGGAGCATTGGGCCCGGCTGCCCCTTTGCGGGAGGACAATACTCCTTGAAGGACTGAAGGAACCAGGGCCGGGAGAGTGCTTGCTCTGCCTACAAAGCGGCTGTCCAAGTTCCAGCCCCACTTGTGGCCCCTTGGGCCTGCCACAGGCACTGGGCAAGTCCCTGCCTCTCTGGGCCCTGGTTCCCCATCCGTGTGAAGGAAGGATGACATCTGTGGTTTTCAAAATATCTTCAAAGCAGGAAACCCTTTCTTTGAACTACTCCCCCCTCCTGTTTTTTTTTTTCAATAAAATCAACTGATGGCAATGACACTGCTGGGAGTGACCCAGCCCACACAGCCTCCCCTAGCAGAGGTGTGACAGCTCCACTTGGTAGAAAGTTCCTGGGCTAGTCGGTCCCCAAAGGCCCTCTGCTCTGACTTCCCTGGGTGCTGGGAGATGTGGGCAGAGGGACACTAAGATACTTAGCAATAATTGCAGGGTGTGTAGAGTTCCCTGTGGGGCTGGCATCTCGGGTGAGAAGCATCTGGGGAGCAGGTAGAAAAGCGGTCAGTGTGTCTGAGGGGCAAGCACACAGCTGGGAAGTCAGAAACTTGGGTTCACATCCCAGTCTGTCCACTTACTGGTCAAGGTGTGAACTTGGACAAGGTGAGTCAACCTCTGTAAACCTGTAAAATTGATAATAACTGCCTTGTAGCGCCGTTACAGATGTTGGTAATGAAATACCTAGTTTCAGGTGTGGCACGTAGTAGGAGCTTAATAATTGGTAATCACGATTATTAGGGGCTAGAGGCTTCTACAGAGCCCAAGGTCATTGCTTTTCTCTGCCTCCATAACACGTGCTGCAAACTGAAGGCCAGCAGGGAGACCAGGGCGAGGAGCAGGTCCTGGGAAACTCTAAGTGCTGGGCTGAGTGTCTTCTGGAATGTAAGCTGTGACGGTTGTTTGATACTTTTTCGGCAATGCCCACAACCCCAGGCAGCTCTGGAATATATCTGAGGTTAAATATTAAAAAGAGATTGGCCCTGGGGCGCCTGGGTGGCTCAGTCGGTTAAGCGGCCGACTTCAGCTCAGGTCACGATCTCGCAGTCCGTGAGTTCAAGCCCCGCGTCAGGCTCTGTGCTGACAGCTCAGAGCCTGGAGCCTGTTTCAGATTCTGTGTCTCCCTCTCTCTGACCCTCCCCCATTCATGCTCTGTCTCTCTCTGTCTCAAAAATAAATAAACGTTAAAAAAATTTTTTTTTTAAAAAAAAGAGATTGGCCCCTAGGCGGTGATGAGGAAACTGAGGCCCAGAAGAGGCAGGGGCTGGCTCTTTACCCCGGTCTTTTTGGAACCACGTAAAGTCCCTGTGTGGATAGGTATCCGTGAGTGCTATCGGACGGCAGGCGCAGGTAACCTCAGGCTGGTGGCCTGGAACCTCAAGGCTGGCCCTGTGCTGAAGGCCCGTGGGGCCCAGAAAAGCCACTTTCTCTTGAAGACCCTTAGGGGGGCCAGACACTACCTGGGGGCTCATGGTCTTTGGGACAGCCAAATAAAATGCATGTGGCTGTGAGGGAGATATGCCTGGACCAGCATTCTGGAAGGTCCCTGGGTACGTGGTAGGACCAGCTCTTACCTGCCTTCTGCACTGCCCTCCTCCTCTGAACTGGCCTGACTGTGCATCTCTAGTCCCACAAGGTGTCACCGCCATCCTGCACCCAGACTCACAAGGCTGGCCCTTCTTCACATTCACAGTAAGTTGATCACCAAGTCCACTTTTGGCTACTATCTCAAAAACCCTTCTCCTCCTCCTCTGCAGTCCTAGATGTCTCCATCTCTCTCTCCTGAGTAACTGCAGCAACTCCCCCTGACCCCCATCTTTACCCTCCCCGTCTGGTCCACCCTGGCACAACTCTGGTCTTGCCGTGTTTAGATCAATGTCTTTCAATGGCACCCTAGGGCCCATGGGTAAAGTCCAAATCCCCAAGACTCTCCAGGAGGCTGCAAAGGTCCCCTCCGCACAGATTTCCCCTTCCCTTGAGCTCCTACCACTCACCACCGGCACCTGCCCTGCGGCTTGAATCACTTCCCACCTATCACTGGAGCCTATCCACCCTCCTCCTCAATTAGCTTTGTGGTTCATTTCATGATCCAAATGAATACTCCTGAGGACAGAGGCCATGCCCTCCACAGCAGTGGGTCTGCAGCTTAAAGAAGAAGCCAGAAACAACTGATAAAAATGTAACGTTAGAGAATTTGCGGATTTTCTCCTAAGGTACAGAGAAAGGAGTTGATTTTCAAAATGCTTTTTCACATCTGCCGCATTCTTGCCCCATCATCACCTATCATCCTGTTCTTTTACTACATGACAACTCCTTATGTCACCTTTCCATACTGGAGATCATAGGGGCCACCCTCACTGTACAGATGGGGAAACTGAAGCACAGAGAAGGAAAGAGCCTTGTTCAAGATCACACAGCAAGCGATTAGCAGAGCCAGGGCTGAAGGCCAGACCGTCAGGGCAGGGCAGGAACAACGCCAGGGAAGGCCACTTACTCCCAGCATGGGTACCTCGTGAGTCTGGATCTTGAGAAGAGATTCAAGAAGGGACCCAGCCTCACCCACCTGAGGATGACAACCCCAGCTTCCCATTAAGCAGGACTCCTGAACTCTGCTGGACAGCTGTTCACTGAGAGCCTCCTGTGAGGCAGGAACTATGCTGGGACAGACATGGTCCCTGGCCACCAGCAGTGAGGAATCTGTGGGAAACAGGTCCATGGCTGGGGTAGTGTCCCAAGCTGACTGCTGGGAGGGCTGCAACAAAGAAGACCCAGAGTGGGGCCGTCCCTCTGGGGGAATGGGGAAATCAGGGAGGGGGTCCCAGCCCCGAGTTGAGCCTAGAAAGATGGGGAGGATTTGCCACCTCAGCGAAGTGGGAGAGGCAAGGTGGCGGGGAGCACTGGAAAAGGAACCCCGGGGAGGGAGCAGCGTGCCAGCCTCCTAAGAGCTGAGTGTAGGGGAGTTAACGGGTGACGACCAACTCTCAGGGGGTTCCAAGCCCCAGGGAAGAGTGTGTACTCTCTCACCTGTGGACAGTGGGATGGAAAGTGTTAGGGCGCGACAGGACAGATCTGCATTTTAGAAAGTTCACCCCGACAGCCACAGTGATGAGGATGCGCAGCCACAGGTCAGACGTAAGGGGGAAGCGCGAGTGTATATGCCCGAGTGGAGCCAGACAGAGCCTGGCACAGAGCCTGGCACCGAGGGGGCGCTCAGGGGAGGAGAGACAACGACAGAAGAAAAGGATGCTCAGAGCTGTCCTGAGGGTTGGTTGGGGCGAGCTGTTTTGCAGCCAGAGATGCTGTCATAGTTTGGAGGCTTTTGCCGATTCTAACTCTGCTCCAGAAACAAAGCAAAGCCACGCCTTGGCCGGACGCTGAGCGCTAATCCCCAGCGCCTGGAAGCCCTCCCTGACGCAATCTCTGGCTCGCAGACAGGGGGACCCTCCCTCGGTCTCGCCTTCCCTCCCTCTCTCGCGGTGGCCCGAAGGCCACCCCGGCTTCCTGGCTGCCCCGGAAACCGCCGGCGCCGAGCCCGCGGGCGCTTCGCCCCGCACGCCGCCCCATCCCGCAGCCGGGGGTCTCGCGGCGCAGCCGGAGCCCCGGTCCCGCGTGGCCGCGGCGGTCCCGCTCCCCGGGGAACCAGCCCGCCGCGGGGGACGGTGAAGGCGGGGATCCCCGAGCCGAGGCTCTCGAGCCGTCCCCGCAGCCCGCCCGGCCGGCCCGCGGGCTCACCTGACTTGCCCATGGCCCGCTCGGCGCGCTCCCCGGCTCCAGCTGCCGCTGCGCTGCGCTGCGCTCTCTCGCCCTCCCCGCGCCGCTGGAGAGCCTCGGAGGTGGCCCGGCGGCCGCAGCCCCTCCCCCGGCGCCGCCCGGCCCCCGCCTTATAAGGCAGCGACAGCTGCAGGCGGAGGAGCCCGGGGCCACCCCGCCGGCTGCCCGGAGGAGGAGGCTCCGCGGGCCCCCCACTCCGCGAGCCTCCCCGCCCGGCTTCAGAGAACTCTTGTAGCCAAGGGACCCCAGCGGCTGTCCAGGGCTCTCCAGGTGCGGCCTGGGAGCCCGGGACCTCCCGGATCTCTCAGCCTCGAGCTGCCCCTCTCGGGACGCGGAACGGGGGTAGGGCAACCGCTAAGGCGCTTTGAGGACCGTGGTGCTCACTGTCGCGCGTCACCAGGGGTTCGGGGCTCTCCCCACCTCGGCCTGGCCCCCAGAGACACTTCAGGCTCCGGGTGCGCCGCCTTCCCCTCCCCAGCGACACTGGGCTTCCCAGGACATGGCCTCTGGTGCGAGTCCGAGTTGGAGTTCCGGCACTCACCCCGTAACGCCCTGCGTCGACCCTCCCGGGGAGGCTGCCGCTGCCCTGCTCTGACCGGTGGGCCTGTCCCTCATTCCTATCAAACCAAGCCGAATCCCCCAGCCCTGAAGTCTGGCTCCAGACTTGTCTCTTCAAATCCTTAACTTCATCCCATGCTCCAGTCAAACTAAACTTTATATTCCCCAAACATGTAGGAGACTTCTTACCTCCTTGTTTTTGCTGGTGCTGGCTCATCTCTGCCCATTTAAGTCCTACTCATCCCTCAGGGCCTTTGGGTCCTTGTAACCTCCTTTCTTGACCTTGGGGGCAGTGGTCAGTACACACCTGGCACTGGGGAGACAGGGTCTCGGTCACGGCCCCACCCCTGTGTGAGTAGAGGACTTGCATGAAGACACAGCCTGAGTCACCTGTGTGACTCTCCAGAGTAACTCCTAATTAAAGGAAGCTAAATTTAAGTAGGACCTTTCAATAAATAGGCACTGGAGTGAACTGATTTGCTGATTTGCAATACCCAGGGCTTCAAATGTCCAGTAGGGCAAGGGTCCTCTCTACTCCCTCCCCCTGTGTCAGGCTTTCAAACAGTGGTGGAGGGTTAGAAAGAGTGGCCCACCCTGACTCAAAGGGACTTTTGGTACTAGGCGGAGATCCAACCTTTTATGTCCAATGCCCTGTCCCATGTTGCCTATGTCCCCCTTGAAATGACCAAATGAACCCAGTAGGAAGAATTCTGTATCACCTCTAGAATCTGGAGAAAAGCCTCTCCATCTTAACCAAAAGTTCGAGGCCAGGAGTGGAGATAGCTGAGCACAGTGGAGCCACTCACTGCCTGTTGAGGGGGACCACCAAGTTTCACTCCCATTTCCTTGTATGGAGATGAGGGTGGTCTTGGGGTTTGGCGGGGGGCGGAGGACAAAATCCCAACTTAGCGGTGTCTTTGGAGTCTGTGTGGGGTGGGACGTTGTGGACTGTAGAGCCAGCCTTAGCAGCAGGCACGTGGAAGGGCAAGTGTGCCGAGTGGGGTCAGGGCAGTGCCAAAGTTGCCCCCTTCCAAGGCCTGGAGGGGGTGCCACTGCCCAGCTGGTTCCAGTGGGTACTTAGGCAACAGAGACAGAGCAATGGCCACAAAGGTCAGACACAAGAAATGCTTGACCCAAGCTAGGACTTCTTTTCTGTCTTATGTCCTATTTAAGAACTGCTTACCTATTCCAAGATCATGAAATGTTTCTGTTTTCTTCTAGAAGTTTTAAAGTTTTAGCTCTTAAATTTAGTTTTAGCTCTTACCTTCATTCTAATTAGGGTGTGTAGTATGAAGTCAGGATTATAACTCTCTCCTTATCTGGCATATGAATCCCCACTTGATCCAGCCTCATTTCTTAGATCTTTCTTTCCCAATTGGCCATATATATGTGGGCCCTCTATTCTGTTCCAGTGATCTATACACGTAGTTTTACATTAACACCACACTGTCTAGTTTGCTGCAGCCTTATAATAAATTTTGAAATCAAATAGTGTAAATCCTCTCTTTCTTTTTCTTTTCAAAGTTGTTTTGTTCATTTTAAGTTTTTTGCATTTCCATACGGATTTTAGAATCAGCTCATCAATTACTGTAAAACAAACAAAAAACTTGCTGGGATTTTGATTGGGATTGCCATGAATACACAGATAAACTGACCCCTTAAGAAAATTGAGTTGCTGGTCCATCACCATGGTGTAACTTTCTGTTTATTTATATCCTCTTTAAGCTCTCTCAGTATGTTTTGTGGGGTGTTGCTCTGTATTTAGTTTTCTCTTCTTGTAATGTCTTTTTCAGATTTGGGGATCAACACTGGCCTTATTAAACACTGGAAAGGGTTCTCTCTACTATTTTTTGGAAGAGTTTGTATAGAATTAGTATATTTCTTTCTTAAGTATTTGCTACACATCATCGGTGAAGCCATCTAGGCATGGAGGTGTTTTTCTTTTGGGGGGGAGGAAAGGTTTTAAATCACAAATTCAGCTTTGTTAATGGATATAAAATCATCCAAATTGCCCTTTTCTTCTTGAGTGAGCTTTGGTGACTCGTACCTTTTAAGAATTTGTGTATTTCATTCACCTAAGTGGTGGAATTTATATGCCTAAAGTTGCCAATATTGTTATCCTTTAACTGAATGATGTCTGATGGTGACCCTTTATCATTTCTGATATTTGTAATTGGTGTCTTCTAAAGGCTTATCAATGCAGTTGAAATTCATTATTTGTGGATTCTGTATTTATGAATTCACCTACTTGCTAAGATTTTTTTGTAACCCTCAAATCAATACCTGCAACGCTTTCAGATGTTGGAAAACACGCACAGACACTGAAAAGAAATTGAGGTGCCCAACACACAGGTTCCCAGCTAAGGCCGAGAGGAGTCGCCATGAGATGGCTCTCACACTGTAAACAAATGCCCTTTTCGTTGTCTATTTAATGCCAGATCTGGGGCATTTTTGTGGTTTTTGTTGGTGGTTTTGCTGTTTAAAATGGTCCCCACGAGCAGTGCTGAAGCGTTGTTTAAATGCAAGAAGGCTGTGGTGTGCCTTATGGGGAATATGTATGCGTTAGATAAAGTTTGTTTGGGCCTGAGTTAGAGTGCTGTGGGCCATGAGTCCCATGTTCATGAATCAACAATATGGATTAAATTAGGTGTCTTTAAAGAGAGACACACATAAAACCAGGCTATTACTGATCTGCTGACAAAATGTTGTGGCCAGAGGCTGGCACAACCTAACCCTGTATTCTCGCTAGCAGCAGTGGCTCAGTGTTCTCTAATTCAGTGTCCCCCACAACTTTATAGAACATAACTCCTGCAAATAATGAGAAGCAATTGTACTATTGATCTCAACAATCCAGCTTCTTGTTTCATTGATTTTCTCTATTGTTTTTCCATTTACTATTTCATTGATTTTTATGTTTATTACTTTTTTTTCCTGCTTACACTGGGTTTAATTTGCTCTTCTTTTTCCAGTTTTTAAAGGTAGAAGCTCAGGTCATTCACTGTAAGCCTTTCTTCCTTTCTAGCATAAACATTTAGTGCTATTAATTTCCCTCAAAGACTGTTTTTAGCTGCTTGTCACTAAATTTGATATGTTGTGTTTTCATTTTTATTCAGCTCAAAATAATTTCTAATTTCCCTTGTGATGTATTCTCTCTTGACTTATAGTTTATTTTAAGTGTTATTTGCTTTCCAAATATCTGGGAAAGTTTCAGATATCTTTCTGTTATTGATTCTCACTTTAGTTCTGTGTGGACAGAGAATATACTTTGTATGACTTCAATCCTTTCATATGTTTACTGAGAATTGTTTTATGGCCCCGAATGTGACTTTATCTTAGTAAACATTCTATGTATATATCTCCTGATACTATAACCAGTTCTGCTTTGTGTACTTTGAACCTTTTTATTTGAAGCATAAACATTGGTAATTCTTATTATCATTTTGATAAATTAGCTTACTATTCTGAAAGGACTCTATCTCTGGTAACAATGCTTCCTGTGAAATCTACTGTGTCTGATATTAATATAGTCATTATAGTTTGTTTTTTGGTTTTGTTTTGTTTTTTAGCTTTCTTTTCATTAGTATTAGTAGGCTTATCTAATTTCAACCCTTTAACTTTTTTCCTTATTTTAGCAGCTTGGGAGACTACTGTTCCCATAGAAGAATGCCATTTGCCTTTATGTTTCTTTATGGAGTTTTAGTGGCATAACTTGATTTTGATGTATTTTGAAGGTTATATGTATTGAGTGGTATAGAAATATAGAAAACAAAAATGTGTACAAATATGCAGAAATGTATACTTTTTTGTTTTACTGCAACATTGTTCACACTAAGCCCCTTGCAACTGAATGCTCTGTAAATATAAAAATGCAGACTTCGTGTGAACGATGTGTGGCCTTGGATAAGTTCCTTGACTCAGTTTTCTCCTCTGTAAAATGGGGATAGTAATAGTACCTCCCTCATACAATGGTTGTGAAGATAAATGAGCTAATACATGGGAAGTACTTAGAACAGTTCTTTTAAAAAAAATAATTATTGGGGCGCCGGGGTGGCTCAGTCGGCTAAGCGTCCGACTTTGGCTCAGGTCATGATCTCGCGGTTCGTGAGTTCGAGCCCCGCGTTGGGCTCTGTGCTGACAGCTCAGAGCCTGGAGCCTGTTTCAGATTCTATGTCTCCCTCTCTCTGACCCTCCCCTGTTCATGCTCTGTCTTTCTCTGTCTCAAAAGTAAATAAACGTTAAAAAATAAAAATAAAAATAAATAAATAATTATTAATTTTGGTCTAGTGCAAGCAGGGAGGAGCACAGAGGATCTGAGGTGGGCTCTTTGCTGGCAGGCTGACAGCAGTGACCCTGATGTGGGACTCGAACTCAAGAACTGTGGGATCGTAACCTGAGCTGAAGTTGGATGCTCAACCAACTGAGCCACCGGGGTGCCCCTCTCAGAACAGTTCTTGACATGGAGTAAGCGCTATGCAAGTGTTTACGACCACTCCACGCTTTAACTTCTAACTGATCTGTTTCATTACATTACAAATGAGCAGCTGTAGTTGACAAGATGTAGTTGGGTCCTTCCTTTTATCCAGTCTGGCAATATCTTGTCTTTTAATTTGCGTTAAGACCATATAAACTTGATAACTTTATTTTCAAATTTCTAGGGAACAAATACCAATACCCCAGTATTAGTCTTTAAAGCAAACCATGATAAATTCCTGAAAGTGGAACCATTTAGTCACATTTTCTGGGCACAGTGTAATGAAACTAAAACTTAGTAACAGAAGGTTAACTGACAAATTCTGAACCATTTATACGTTTTTTTAAATCTCTCCACTGAAAGGCAAAATCAAAGCGGATGTTCAGAGACGAATGACAATTAGAATACGAACTGGAATGTTTAAGCGCATGGAGCATGGGCCTGAAGCCAGGTGTACCTCACCCGAGTTCTGGCTCTGCTGCCGCCCGCTCTCTGTGACTCTCATCCAGGTCAATAGATAGATAGATAGATAGATAGCAATACCTATCTTGGAGGATCTTTTTCTGACTAAATAGATGACACTTAGCACTCTTTAAATGTCACTGATGTGTGTGTGTGTGTGTGTGTGTGTGTGAGACATTTCCCAGTCACAGTTTAGATCTGTGAAAAGGGAACTCTGTTTCTCTGGCTGGATCCAGCCCCAATTCTACTGATGGTAGAAAACTTAAACTTGAGCACTGAGGGAAACTCAGTCACTTCTTACTTTAGTCTCTTGGGGATTAATACTCAAGCAATCCACACTCTTTCCTGGCTCTCTCCACATCTCTGGGTCAACTTCTCCAGACTCGGATTCCTGGGCAGGAACATCTGTTTGGCAGAGCTGGGACCACATGCTTTGGGAAGGAGAACAAAGAATGAATGTCTACCCTCCTGCAGCTTCAGTAGTTAGGTGCAAGATCTTTTACACGCCAATAGAGATTTCTCCACACCCCGAGCGGCCCAAACCCAGCAAATGTGGATAAGATCTCCTTTTTCAGAAAGAGGAATTTTGTTTCTGTCCTAAATTCTGTTTCCCCAGAATGTGCTGTGTCCCATGACTCAGTCCTTCTCAGTCGAAGCTCTTGTATTGTTATAAACTCTTCCCCAAACTATAGTTTAAGATTCACACTATGCGTTAAGCCCTTCAGGTTTTGGCTCCATTCTACAGAGGTTTTTAGAACAAATAATTCACTGTAATAGCTCAATGAGTAGAAAGCCAGGGCAACTAGAAATTTAATATCTTGGCAGAAAATCTCATTTCATCCTCTTATGCTGTCCTTATTATCGTTGTTAGAAAATATATGGGATGCAGCCAAAGCTGCACTTAGAGAAAAATACATAGTATAATAAATATGAGCACCAACTTTAAGTTAGACCAGGGTTCAAAATATCCCTGCTCTGCTACTTACCATCCATGTGACCTTGCAGAAATTCTTTAACTATCAAGGCTTAGTTGCATAATGGTGTCAATAATATTACAGTTTATCCCTGAACAACATGGTGGTTAGAGGCACTGACTACCCCCATGCAGCCAAAAATCTGCGTATAACTTTTTACTCTCCAAAAACTTAACTACTGTTGACCAGAAGTCTTACCAATAGCTTAAAACAGTCGATTAACACACAGTTTGTATGTTGTGTATTATATACTGTATTCTTACAATAAAGCAAGCTAGAGAAAAGAAAATGTTATTGAGAAAATCGTAAAGAAAATACATTTACAGGACTGTACCCTATTTATTGAAAAAAAATCCATGTAAAAGTGAACCCACTCAGTTCAAACCTGTGTTGTTCAAGGTAAACTGTATTTGCTTCATAAAGACGTTGTGAGAATTGCATGAGATAATTCCTTTAAAGTACTTAATACTATGCCTGTGTGAAAGGAATTCTTGAATAAACTTGAGAAAGTGGTCCAAGAAACTTTTTGGTCATTCTTGGCCACTTGTCACATGACCATTCTTCCAGTGGAAACTTTCAGTAGAAGAGTGTGATACACAAGGCTCAAGCTGTTTTGGTTCCATGAGATAATAGATGTAAGATACAGAGGCGCTTGGGTGGTTCAGTTGGTTCAACGTCCGACTTTGGCTCAGGTCATGATCTCACGGTTCGTGAGTTTGAGTCCCATACCAGGCTCTCTGCTGTTGGCACAGAGACCGCTTTGGATTCTCTGTACCCCTCCCTCTCTGCCCCTCCCCCATTGGTTCTCTCTCTCTCTCAAAGTAAGCTTAAAAAATAGAGGTAAGATACAACTGAGCGTGGAGTATTTTCTTAGATTTTACATTTTGCTGATTTGCAGTGTAGTATTCCTGACAACACATAGACCAAGTTTATCTCTCAGTGCTCCAAATGAGAACAACAAGCTGTAGTTAGGTGACGTCACCGTCAATCTTGGATAAGCAACTGGAAGGTAGGAAGGTAGAAGGGAAGGAAGTCATTGCCACATCAGATCTATAGAGCTAAACTGCAGATGAGCCTCTGATTGTCCTCCCTAAGAGAGGGAGCTCTTCTGAAAACCGGTAAGGAGAGAAGCTTCACCATCAAAGGGCTGAGGAAAATGTATAGTGACTTACTTAATCCTTTGATTTGAAAATAAAGGGACTCTAATGAAAATCCCTTCTTATTGACATTTGTATTGTTACAGACCTGGTGCTTGTGTCCCTCTAAAATTCATGTGTTGAGGGGCGCCTGGGCGGCTCAGTCGGTTAAGCGTCCGACTTGGGCTCAGGTCACGATCTCGCGGTCCGTGAGTTCGAGCCCCGCGTTGGGCTCTGTGCTGACTGCTCAGAGCCTGGAGCCTGTTTCCGATTCTGTGTCTCCCTCTCTCTCTGCCCCTCCCCCGTTCATGCTCTCTCTCTGTCTCAAAAATAAAGAAACGTTAAAAAAAATTAAAAAAAAATAAAATTCATGTGTTGAAACCTAATCCCCAGTATGATGGTATTTGGAGGTGGGCCTTTGAGTAGTGATTAAATCATGGGGGTGGAGTCCTCACGAATGGGACCAGTGCCTTTATTTATTTATTTATTTATTATTATTTTTAATGTTTATTTATTTTTGATAGAGATAGAACGTGAGCAGGGGAGGGGCAGAGAGAGGGAGACACAGAATCTGAAGCAGGTTCCAGGCTCCGAGCTGTCAGCACATCTGCACAGAGCATGATGCAGGGCTTGAACTCACGAGCTGTGAGATCATGACCTGAGCCGAAGTTGGACGTTTAACCGCTTAACCGACTGAGCCACCCAGGCACCCCTGATTTGATTTGATTTTAGAGAGAGAGAACTCAGGAGCAGAAGGGGAGATGGGGAGGGAAAGAGAGAGAGGGAGCGGGTGAGAGAGAGAGAGAGAGAGAGAGAGAGGGAATCTTCAGCAGGCTCCATGATCAGCACAGAGCCTAACTCAGGGCTCACTCCCATGACCCTGGCATCATGACCTGAGCTGAAATCAAGAGGTAGACAACCAACTGAGCCACCCAGGCGCCGCAGAACTGGTGCCCTTATAAGAGATCTGAGAGAGTTCCCTCTTCCTTTCTGCCATGTGAGCACACAACTAGAAGTCAGACTGCAACTCAGAAGAGGGCCCTCATCAGAACCCCACCTGCTGGCATCCTGACCTTAGACTTCCAGCGTACAGACCTGTGAGAAATAAGTTTCTGTCGTTTATAAGCCACCCAGTCTATGGTAGTTTGTTACAGCAGCCCAAGGTGACTCAGATAATGTATCTTAGAATTCTGAACCTTACCCTTACTAAATTATAAAAGCAATCAATTACCTAATTTCGGGCCTGAAGAGAGAAGGCTGTTCCTTGACCTTTGAAAAATGCCCCTAGGAGCACTTGGGTGGCTCAGTCAGTTAAGCATCTGACTTCACCTCAGGTCACGGTCTCGTGGTTCGTGAGTTCGAGCCGGACTTCGGGCTCTGTGCTAACAGCTCAAAGCCTGGAGCCTCCTTCGGATTCTGTGTCTCTCTCTTTCTGCCCCTTCCCCCCTCATGCTTTTTGTCTCTCTCTCCCTCTCTCTCAAAAGAAAATAAACATTTAAAAAAAAGGAAAAACAAAAGAAAAATGCCCCTAAAGTGGCCTGAAACATGACTGATAATATAAATATTATTATACTAGTTATTTTAAAAGAAAAATAACAAACTAGGTGTGGATGAAAGCAGCTAGACAAATTACAAAAAATAAAGAAAAGTACCATAAACAAATATTGAACTATAGTTACTGAATGAATGCTGAAGTATTTGGGGGCAAAATGTACCAGTGATTGCAACTTACTTTGAAACACATAAAAAAAAATAAGATGGGGAGCGCCTGGGTGGCTCAGTCTGCTGAGCGTCCGACTTCGGCACGGTCATGATCTCGCAGTCTGTGCGCTCGAGCCCCGCGTCGGGCTCTGTGCCGACAGCTCAGAGCCTGGAGCCTGCTTCTGATTCTGTGTCTGCCCCTCCCCTGCTCATGCTCTGTCTCTCTCTGTCTCAAGAATAAATAAAAACATAAAAAAAAATTAAAAAAAAAAGATGGGTGGATATATGGATAAATAGTGATAAAGCAAATATAGTAAAGTGTCTGTTGTAGAACCTAGGTGGTGAGTATATGGATTTTCCCTTTCAAATTGCAAGTTTGAAATCTTCCATTATAAAGTGCTTAAAAATTAATTGATATAGAAATTAATATAGTTAAGAACAGAAAATTATGCCTTAGAACAAAGAAAAAGAGAATTGAAAGTACATCCTAGAGCTGGAAAACATATCAACTGGATAAAACTCTATGAAATCAAATAAAAAAAAGTCTAAAAAAGGGGAGAAAACTCAAATGTACTACATTAGTAATAAAAAAAGGGGATATAATCTTTTTTCAGAAGTGGTCAGAAAAATAATATTGTCAACCCTCCACTAGTAGTTTTTCTGAATTGGGCAATTTTCTAGGAAAATACAAATTACTAAGATATATCTAAAAGAGAAAAAAATCTGGGGCACCTGGGTGGCTCAGTTGGTAAAGCATTCTACGTCAGCTCAGGTCATGGTCTCACAGTTCGTGAGATCAAGCCCTGCCTCAGGCTCTGTGCTGACAGCACAAGGCCGGCTTCAGATCCTCTGTCCCCCTCTCTCTCTGCCCCTCCCCTGTTCATGCTCTCAAAAATGAATAAGCATTTACATAAAAAGAGAGAGAGAGAGAAATCTAAATGAGCCAATATAGCTATTTTTACAAAGGGAAAATACCACTCCTTACCCAAACAGAGATGGACCCAAAATGGGTTTGCAGCCAAGTTCCATCAAACCTTTGAGAGAGAGATGATTCTAAGGTAGAAAACCTCCCCTGTTCATTCTAATGATTAGAATGATCTTGATTCCAAAATCTACAAAGTATAGCAAAAGAAAAAACAAACAAAAAAAACCCATAATGCAACATCATTTATGACTATAAGTGCCAGATTCAGCAAATTGAATCTGGTAGTGTATTATCTGAATAATACATTATGACCAAATAAAATTTATTTCAAGGGCATAAGGATGGTTTCATATTAAGAAGTATATTCGCAAGTTATACTCACAAGTCAAGGAAAAAATGTAAGCAGATGCCAAATATATCTTTGATATAATTCAATATTCATTACTGAGTTAAAAAAAAAAACTCTTATTTTTTCCTTAGCAGAATAAAGGGAAGCCCCCTGAAACAAACAGTAAAACATGTCATACCTGGGGGAGCTTGGGTGGCTGAGCCGGCTAAGCTTCCGACTTCGGCTCAGGCCATGATCTTGCAGTTCATGGGTTTGAGCCCCACATCGGGCTCTGTGCTGACAGCTCAGAGCCTGGAGCCTGCTTCGAATTCTGTCTCCCTCTCTTTCTGCCCCTCCCCCACTCACTGTCTGTCTCTGTCTCTCTCAAAAACAAATACACGTTAAAAAAAATGCCATACTTGAACATGTCATGCTTACCAGTAAAACAATGTGACATTCCCATTAAAATCAAGAACATAGCAAGGTTTCCAGCAATCACCACTGTTATTCAACTTTGTTCTGGGGGTTCTAGCCAATACCAGGGCAAGAAAAAGATGTAAGAGGTATAGATATTGGGAAAGGAAGAGAGAAGAGGGCTTCCCCTTGGAAAAACCTAAGAAAATCCATTAAATTAATCTAAAATTTAAAAAATGATAGCCAGGGCCAAAAAAATGTTTTTAAAGAACGAATGCACACAGCACCAATAGCCAGTGAGACTTTATCATAGGGGCACGTTGAGAATAGCAGAGACAAAAGTACTGCATTTTAAAGCCCCCGGTATAGACGGACTTCACTAGACAGATGACCACAAGCATCTTGCTTTGAGGATGATATCCTTTCCTCACGAGAACAGCCTGGGCTGTTTTAGCAAGAAAATGAATACCCTCACTCTTATGAGGGGTGATTACTCTCAGTGGCTGCTAAGTGGCTGGTGGGGAAGGTGAGCCGGTTCCAGAGCTCAGAGCTCAGGCCAGGGCTCACTCAACACTTCAGAAGCAGCAAACTATCCCAAGCGCTCCTGCCTGAAGGCAGCGTTTGTGTGACTAAAGAAGGTGCAGGGGGCCTGGAGGCTTTCTAGATCAGGGAGGGTGGGGAGTCTTGGAACTGGGGAGAGATGCTGGAAAATGATGCTGTGAAGGGCTGAGAGAGGAACAAGGAGGGGAGCGGCGTCAGGAAGGAAGGCATGTGCAGGGAGACACCTCCAGAGGGCTGAGCCGAGAGGCCTTCCCCATCTTGGGCGATGTGCTGGAGTGAGTGGCAGATACTGTCACATCTCCTCATCCTCTTACTTGGCGTTGTCCTGGCCTCCTGGGCTGGCACTTTTTTTTTTTTTTTCCCCTCCACTTCCTTCCCTAAATTGACTTGGCTCTGCTCTCGGTCGGTCGGGGAGGCTGAACTTACAGTTATGGCGACAGGCTTCCTTATCTTCAGGTTTCTGACTGGGTTCAGCAATGGTAGGAAATGGACGGATGGGCGCAGGAAATGGCGGTCCAGGCAGCGCTCTCCTTGTGTTCTGGTAACCACCCCGCTGCTTTGGGCTTCGGGGCCCTAGGGGCCCCATATTCTAGCTCACGCCTGCACTCTCCCTCTGGTTTCTTACATTCTGCTCACACCTTTGTGAATAGTCCCCTTATCAAGCCTTCATCAAATTATCCTAATGGGGGGTGGGGGGCACCTGTTTTCCTGCTGGGCCGGGATCAGCATGAAATCTTACCTGCTGGCTCAGGAAAGCAACTACTCACATCTCCAGCAGAGCTCAGTGCCAGATTGGTAGGGGGAAGACAGGTGAGGTGGTACTCAGGAAGAGGGTAGCATGTCACCTGATTACCTGGTGGGGTTCTGGCCAAGATGGGGCTTCCATCTGGCAGGAACGTGCCAACCAGCAGAGATAGTAGAAACGCCCCAAGTATGAAACCATGGTCTGGAACTTCTCCTCGCAGCCTTGTGGGGTAACCACCTCTGCCCCCATGTGGACAGAAGCAGGATCCTGCCGTAATTAGCTACAGAGAGATCTTGGTACAGAGAAAACTCTAGAAGGATTCTGCACTCACTGGTAAAAGCAGGGAGAGGAAGGTGCATTGTGGGTAACTTTGTTTATATTTCCAGGTATCTTGGGGGAATGCACGTTATTTTTTATAATGAGAAAACAATACTGCGAACTTCACTTTGGAAAAATGAAAGTGTTTGGAGCTGGGGGCAGGGGTGTCATCATGCTTCCCCACGTGAAGGCTTCCTGCCTTACCCTTGCCCCCCACCAGCCTGACTTCCTGAGAACCTAACTAGACCTTAGACTTCGCAAGTGGTGTGTATGTGCACCATTTTGCTGTGGGCCAGTGAGAGAACAAGGTGAAAAGCGCTGCATAAACTATCATTCAAAGTGCGGGACAGGGGTGCCCGGGTGGCTCAGTCTGTTGAGTGTCCAACTCTTGATCAGCTCAGGTCATGATCTCACGGTCGGGGAGATGGAGCCCCGTGCTCTATGCTGACAGTGGGGAGCCTGCTTGGGATTCTCTCTCTCCCTCTCTCTCTGCCCCTCCCCTCAAACTAAATAAATAAACAAAAAAGAAAGTGCTGGAGAGCTGTATCAGTCACTCTTATGATTCCCGTTGCTCCTTGGACTCGTCTATCAGTCACCAGCTAGTGTGCTCGCCTTGTCGGTCTGACCTGACACTGAACTTAGCTCACTCTGCCCATCCCCTGGTGTCCACCCTCGTGGCGTTCTCCCACGTGGCTGGCTCCATCTCTGAGCAGCACAAATCCTGCCCTGTTGCCTGTGCCAGGGAAGGCCCAGACCCGGCCTCGGGCCTTGGCTTTGCCCTGACTTGCTGTGCGACCCTGGGCTAGTACTTCTGCTCTCTGGGCCTATTTCCCTGTATGTACAAAGTGGAAATCTACCCCCCAGCTTCAAGATTGCTGGACTGGGGAAAGGAATTTCCCTAGGAATGATGCCTCTGCTGTCCCTTCCCCTCAGCTGGCAGAGCTCACAACTCAGGCCTCTTCCACAGCCGGGAAAGAGGGGGAGGAGAGTATCCTGGAGCAGGGCCTCCGGTCCCTTTGGGAAATGGAGTGCCCCCTGTGGGGTGTGTGGGTTTGACTCCCGCCAGTCCAGGGCTGAGGGAAAATCATCAATTCACATGAAGGAAAATAAAATGTTTTCTATGGATTTTGTGGCAAGGCCATCAGCATTGCTGGCAGGCTTCACTTTCCTCCCGTGGTAGAACTGAAACAGGACGAGGCCGAACCCTGAGAATGGGGGCCCAGGGGAAGCCTGGCACCCGGCCTGGCTCAGTTAATGTTTCCTCAGTAGAGTCTAGGATGTTCACAGGACACAGGAAGAGGAAGCACAGCCTGATAGCGAGATCAGTGGATGATCTCAAAGGTCTCTTGTGACACTGAAGCTTGATGGGCTCCACAGTCATCCGGGTTCACCAGCACAGCCAGGGGGGCAAGGGCAGAGGCTCTGGATGCCATTCTGGCCTGGCATTCGAGGCCGGCAGGACTGATCTGCCTGACACCGCCCCTTCCTAACTTGTCAGCTCCACCGTTCTGTCCCGGGGACCAACCCAGACTCTCCTGCCTCTGTACCTTCGCTCAAACTGTACCTCCTACCTAGAATGCATCTCCTGAAGTCACCTGGCAAAGCCCTTCTGTTTCTCTCAGGCCCAGCTCAAATCAAACCCTCTATAAGAAGCCTTCTGTCTTCTTCTTTCTCTCCTCCTTCTAACTCTTCCCGAGTCACTTTGTACAGTTAGATTACCTACTCCTGTCTCTCCAGGCAAACCATTACTAATGGCAATGCCACTCAGGAGCTCTTAGTTGACAGACTTTCTTACTAGAAACAAATGTCCCAAGGCTTGTACTGTAGCTGTCCTAATGACTGTGACTGATGCCAATAGTGGCCCCATGCCAAGCTCACCAGCTCACTGAGAAGGGAGCCTAGGCTGGAGGAGGCCTAAGAGGCCTTTGCATTAGATGTGGGATTGGCGTTTTAAAATAACCAGGGAAGAGGCCTGAGAAATGGAATGAGGCTGTTTAAATAACTGGAGGTAAGTACTGAAGATACGGAGTCAGAGAACGTTGATGATGGGGTTCTGCTACCTAGTTGCAAACAGGGGTCCACCTAGCACAGCTGGGGCCAGTTACTGGGAAAATAAAACTATTTCCATGTTTACACTCTAACAAGTTGAGACTGCCAAGAAACTGGCTTTACCTGGAGGCAAATGCTGTTGGTGGCCTTTGCCTTCTTACTTGCCTTCCTGCACTTTGACTCCCCTTGGGCAGCGGAATGTTCAGTCCCTGACTGTCTAGCTATAAAAATGCTGTTCCCCTTGGCCAGTTGTCTATGGCAGGAATACGACGTGATCCTGGCCAAGGAGATACAAGGGACAACTGCCGAGGGATTTTTGAGAAATATTTTTCTTAGTCATAAGAGGCACTGGCAGCAAAAGGAAAAGACACTTGTGACTCTTTTTTTAAGTTTATTTATTTATTTTGAGAGAGAGAGAGATGCAGGAGGGGCAGAGAGAGAGAGAGAGAGAGAGAGAGAATCTCAAGCAGGCTCTGCACTGTCAGCACACAGCCTGATGCAGGGCTCAGACTCATGAACCATGAGATCATGACCTGAGCTGAAAGCAAGAGTCAGACGCTTCACCGACTGAGCCACCCAGGCGTCTTGAGAAGGCACTTGTGACTCTTGTCTTTCTTCTTGCTCAGAACGCTGTGCTTGAAGCTTAGCTTGGAGCTGAGAGAAGCACCAGGAGACCATAACGGGGCTGCGATCTCTTCACCATGGACCTAAAACAAGGATGTGGTGCCATGAGTGACATATTTATCTGCTGTCCATGCTCTGTAGAAAAACGGTAACTTTGGAGAGATCAACCATTTAGAGTCATCCAGTGACTGGCCTTACGCCCAGCTCGTCTGTCCTAGAACCGTTGGAAGCTCCCTGATAGAGCTGGTTCGGAAGCGAGGCATCCAGGAAGCAAGCAGGATCTTCCCCTGGTTGGCCTGCTTCTATTTGCTTCTGTTGGATTTAAATTTTCTGCACTCGTCACAGGGTCTCCTCTTTGTTCCCATTTTTGCTCTTGGTATAACAACTATTTTATTATTAGTCGCTTTGGATAACTCCCTCTTCCAATAGGTCAGCCTCCAAAGCACTCCCCTGTTACTGGGCTCTGCTGGTTGACGGTACAAAACCGGTGGGCGTGTGCCTGGCCGGAGCGCCAGGCCCTGCCGAGTGCTCACGGGTTGAACGGGTGTCGGGGTTAACGGCCTGCTAGAGAGATGCACACTCCACAGAGGACACATCCAGCAGAAGGCTTCTTCTAGGAAAAGAGTCATTTCCTGAGAGAAATCCATTCCATCAGGTTTAGGTGGGGCCGAACTCCCCTACCTTCCCTCCTCTGCCACAGTGGTGGGCATGTGACCCAGGCTGGGCCTATGACTCTCTTGGGATCCATTCCTGCTCAATCACTTTCTGTAGACTGGGTGGGAAGCGATTTCATTTGCTTTTCTAGCATCTCAGTTTCATTACCTATGGCCATAGGAGCTTCTGAATCTTTCTCTGGAAGCTACTTTTCATGTGGGTATCTCACCTTTTAAATTGTCCTCCTCCTGCAGAACTGCTTCCTCCTGAACTTCCAGGTCCTCCCTGCTGATATTGTTGGGGCACAAGAACCTCGTCTCTCTCCCCCCACAGCCCAGCTGTCTCCTACAGAATCTTGATTCAAGGCCTCTACCAGCCCGACACACTTGACCTTGGGCAGAACGCTGGAGAGCCAACAGCAGGGCTGCAGCCCGCACTGGTGTTGGAAAGTCACCGACGATCAGTCCGCGTGGCCGTCTGGAAGTGTCCGGCATAGCAGCTTTCAGCGGAGAAGCGTTATCTCCCCAGAATGACCTGACGTGGGCTCGTTTTGCCCCTGTCTTCGGGGTTCTCATGACTGTGTCCTCAGAGCAGGACCAACCTTTCTCTCCCTTAATACTCCCCTTCCCCCAAACCCAAGCACCTCTCTCATTTCTCTACTTCCTTCCCTGACCACAAAACATCTACTGATTTTCTAATAAAAATTTTTAGTCAGCCCTGGCTAGCCTGATGAGAAATGACCTGTGTGGTGGACCGTATTGTCATTCCAAATGCTTCTGGTTCCTGCCCCAGCTCCTTCCCTGCAGCCCCTCCCCACCCAACACACACACACACACACACACACACCCCAGAAGATTATACTATCCCTACCTTTTGAAGTTAGGAGTGGCCACGTGACTTGCTTGGGCCAGTAAGGTATAAGCAGAAATGACAGTGTCACTTCTAAGCAGAGACCTAAGGGATAGTTGTGGTTCTCTCTACCTCTTCACACACCGCCCCCCGCTCTCCTTTTTGTTGTTGTTGTTGTTGTTGTATTTTTTGACTTAAACAACAGATATTTATTTTCTCAAAGATCTGAAGGCTGGAAGTCCAAGATCAAGATGTCAGCAAGGCTGGTTTCTTCTGAGGCCTCTCGTTAACTTGCAGATGGCTGCCATCTTGCTTTGTCCTCACATGGTCTCTCCTCTGTGCAGGCACATATCTTGGGCACCATGTTCCTGGTGCCACCAAGCCAGGCTCAGGGCATGCCCTTCACCTGATTTTGTATACACGGCTGACCGAAGATGACCATTTCAACTAAATCTCTGGAGTTAACTATGTCCACTGTCAGCAGGACCTGGCTCATCCACTCCATTTCCAGAATTATGACTTGATCTGGGCTGAAGATCGACTCAGCCAGCCATGCCTCCAGGTAAAACACCAATGGGTCTTCCAGTTCCTGCAGAAGAGACCACCACGGCCGGGTGTAAATCCATGGTGGCAGAAGCGGTGACCTCAGCAGCCGGTCCAGGGACTGGGCGGGTGTCCATCTTCCCCCTGGGCCTCAGCAGCACCTCTGCCGTTGACTATGCTAGGACCAGCAGCCCACGGGCAAGGTCTGAGTAGCTCCCACAGAACTCCAGCCTCTTTCCTCCCCCTTTGTGAGAACGCTGGAAGGGTCCCGGAGCAAAGACGGTGTAGAGCAAAGTGCAGCTGACCCGCGGTGAACACGTGATGGAAGTAAGGGGGTGAGCCTCTGTTGTCAGCCATGGAGGTTTGGGGGCCTTAGCGTCAGTGATTGATAGAAGCTCTCCGGCTCTAATCAAGGATAGGCCCTCTGTCTCCACAGCTCAGGGTTCTCTCTGCCTCACACTGAACCCTAGAGCAGCAACATCGGGCCGGAGGCAGTGGGAGGAGGACGGCCTACTCTGTTCCTGGGTCTTGGAGGGCCTAAAGCTGGGGTCTTTGTTTTTGTTTTTTACATTTATTTGTTTATTCTGAAAGGGGGGGGAGGGGCAGAGAGAGAGAGAGAGAAGGAGGGAGAGAGAGGATCCCAAGCAGTCTTCATGCTGTCAGCACAGAGCCCGACTTGGGGCTTGATCTCACCAACTGTGAGATCATGAGTCAAAATCAAGAGTCAAACGCTTAACCGACTGCACCACCCAGGAGCTCCTAAAGCTGGGGTTTTTGTACTTGACTTCCTGCCACAGTATGCCCTCTGGTCCTGCCTGGGTCTGATCTGACCAGCTCTGTTCCAGCTGCCTCGTTTTCCCAGGGCCCTTGGCTTGGAGTAATAAAACTCCTATAACTTCTTCTTTCAGAGCAAAGGGCATAGCTCACCCAAGAGTGATCGGCGGTTTCGCTTTAAATGTTCACACTGCTTGGAAGTACACATAATCATATAAAATTATTTTTATTAAAATAGAAAAGCTTTCCAGTATATTGCATTGAAGACATTTATATAGAAAAAGCAATTGCAACAAACACGCTACATCAGCACTGAGATATTCTGAAAGCTTTAAGTGCCCACTTTTAAACAATATTTTGGTATAATGAGCATAGCCCTATATATTTCAAAGGGTACATATAACACTGAAAAAAATACTTCATGTAAAATCTAAGTTTAGGTGCATACAAACAAGAAGTATTACACTGAATAGCTTATTTCAAACTGTGAAACACATTCAAAGTATTCAACTTCTCAGACAACATGCAGACATTTTAATACTTAGATTGACATTTTTAAATATTTAAACCACAACTCTTTATAATTCTATATCAAAAAAAGAAAGTCAGACAGAACACTTATCCACACTGTGCATATCACAAAAAGCAATGTGTCTTCATGAACGGAAAGTACTGGGTTAACACACATGATTGTCACTTTACAAATATGGCTATTCACCTTCTTCATAATAAAATAAAAATATCACGTATTATTTACACGAACTACTAATTATTTCACTTTTTGGCAAGTATATAAGTAGCAGCAATCGGTTTAAAGATTGATGTTTAAAAACTCTAAGTTTAACTCGGCTGAATACCGAAGAATATACATCTGGTTAATATAAAAATGCATAATGCAATATGCTTTGATGTGATATCACTTCTCCCTTTCACAAAAGTCACACGCACGTTAGTAACCACTGAGCCTATTGCTTACAACGTGCCACGTGAATGCCATTTCCATAGCTTGCTCTGCTTAACACAATAGATGGGTTCCTGAAGTAAACTTCTGTAAATTAAATTTGCCTGATGATGTATATGATAATTCCAAAGATGCTTTCTCTTTGTTTCATACTCTAATAGTCTCTTCACTGCGACCCCTGGCTTCTAGACAGAGCAGGTAATTATCTGTAAACAAGCACACATACCCTAGGGGCACCTTAATACTTAAAGGACCTCTGAAATGAAGTTTCCAGACACGAAGCTTATAGTAAAGTGAGTTACCTTTCTAAAAAGTGATCACGTCACTTATCAGTGATATCAGATTTGTTCGAGAGTGGGGGGGACCCATCTAAGGAGCAAACTGTAAGGCAGGAATCCACCAAAAGAAGACATCCTCTTCTCATTAGCATTTGGAAGGACATATTTTAACATTTGTAAGAACAAAACAAAAACCCTAATATTGGCAGATTCAAAAAAATACTGTGTGGTGAATAGAGGTGACAAGTGCTTTTACTTGGCCACTATTCAACTAGAAACCAGCAGTCCTGCATGTCCCTCACAATGTAGAAAAACTCGAGGGAGGAACATTTTGCACTTTTCACGGGCAGTCAGTTACGTGTCCAGACCATGTGCAAGGCAGGGCCCAGGCTGAGGAGGAGGAGGAAGGGGGGACAGGGGGCTCTGGCCTCGATGCCAGCTGATGGCACACTGTTCGAGACCTGTACCTGGGAAATGATGAGGGCAGAGAGAGGGACGTGGGATGCCAGAGTGGGGCTGTCGGAGTTGATGAGGGATTCGATCTTCTCTGCTTCTTTATTGCAGGCCTCAATCTGGGAGAGGATAATCAGATTTTTAAAAATCTAAAACCACAGAACCTAGGAAAAGGTCAAGTCAGACAAAATCCAAATAGATCCCAACATAGAGAATATGTTCTTTCTCTGTCCTTCTTTTCTTGGCCAAAGTCACATTTTAATATAGTCTTACTTTATTACACAAATAGTAACAGCGTCAATGGAAATTAGCAGAAATGATCCACAATGCCACTGCCCTTACTCTTCCCACAATCCTGTTCACCACTTGTCCACATTTAGATACCATCTTTACATGGTTAGACACCGTCATAGGGAAGGGACGTTCAGTGCTTCCTTACCCAGCCCGGAGGAAAGCAATCAGGCTTTACTAAACTTCCTGACTGTGGCAGTTTACAAACTGCTTGTATTCACCCCCTTCACTTGAGCTCCCACTGTTCTGATGCCAACACTTGGCCCTAGTGGGTGAGGCTCACCTCTAGAGTCTGAGGAAGAAAAATGGGGTCCATTAGACTAGTCCTGGTGGGCTCCTCCTCCCCAGTAGGAGCACAGCCCTGAGGAGACAGGTGTCTACTCTGGCTGTGTCACCACGTGACCCGTGTCAGCCCCTTCCCTCCCTGGGCCTCGGCTGCCTGCTCTGTGTGTAAGCAGACGCCTTCCACGTCTGCACACTCTGGGCCACGGCCTCTCCGCTCTCCCACTCCTTCACGTTCAGCCGTCGAATGTGTGCTCGGCCTCAGCCACCCGGAAAACGCTCACCGGTACGGTTCTGTCCTTCAGAGGCTGCCTTGCTTTTCTCCTTCCTGCCCTGCCTAACTTTCCAAATGCCTCCATTCCCTACCCCACAAAGCCCTCCAAATGTGAAAGTGACAAGGAGGCTGCACAAAGCATGCTGAACACACCTGCAAAGCTTTCGGATAATGATCAACAGGAATGATCAGGATCACAATTTCTGATTCAATGCTGAAGTATCCAAATACGTCACACTGTGGGACAGACACGTGCATGCGGATTTTCTGTAGTATTTCCAGAACCGTTATTGGCTTTTTGTTTGTTACCTGCAAAGAGAAAAAATTTCTATTACCTGAATAAAAGAGGAATTCCTTATTGCTGCCTAGGTTACCTTGCTACCTTGCCTACTGGAACCCCTAAGTGTGGGGCCTCAACTCAGTAGGGGCCCTGCTGGCTGAATTCTAAATCTCCAGGGTCCATTCCAAAGGGCTTCTGTCTGACTGCTGAGCTTTGTAGCTAAGATAAACACTCTCACCAGAAGCCCCCCACCACCCCCTTTTAAGCGACTGTTCTGAATTAGGGGCCACAGGAAAATGATTAAAGTCTTCCTGTAAAAACACAAGTGTTTGAATCCAAGTGGGGATTAATTTCCAGGGAGTGGCAGGTGGGAGCCCTGTGTCCACAAAAGTGGATCAGCAGCAATGGTGCAGGAAAGGGAAAAGGGCAAAACCATCACGGGAAGGTGGCACACTCCGGAAGCACCCTCAGGAGGAATGGGGACTGAGCGGGCAGGCGGCCTTCAAACCACCGGGCCTCTGCCAGTCTCTGGCTGCTTGGTTCTGCCTCCAGCCCTAACTCTGCATACGGTGCAAGCAGGGGAAGGCTTTTCTAAGGAAGGCTCAGGCCAACTGTGACATGTAGAGCAAGGTCACCAAACAGCCAGGGTGCAGATGAAAGGAGCACGGGATCGGGTGCCAGACAGCCTAGTTCTACTGGTGATGAGCTGCACAGCCCTGAGCAAGTTGCTTTTCCGTGAATCACTTTCTTTTTCTATAAATGGGACGACACATTCTCCTCTATGGCATTACTGACAGGCTTATCAATACGGTTTCAACAGTATCTGGCACAGAAAGCAACTTACCTTAGCAATAGTATCCAGTTTTTCTTTGTCAAATAAAACTCTTAACATTCCAGCACATAATGGGCAACAAGCACCTGTATAACAAAAACCATTTTACGTGTGTTCAGAATTAGAAAATGAGAATTCAAAGTAGTTGGTGAAATTACCCACCCTTCATTTTGTGCTAGGAGAGTTGTAGCTGTCCTTCCTGGTGACTGTACATTTAGATATGTTCCCTGACTAACCCGGTCTTACTATCTATACGTTTACCCGAATCTTTCCTCCACCCTGCTTTCATCCTTTACCACTTCTCAGGGTGAGGCAGTTATGATACAAGACAGCAGAGAGAGCTGGCCCTTCAAGAGATGTGGGGCCTGGACCCTGCTCTGCCTCAAAACTCAGTGTGATCCTGGGAAAGGGCTCTCCTGGGCCTTTGATTTCCTGTCTACAAAACAAGGGAGCAGGTGTTTTAGGGATTCCATGAGTTTTTGATTCAAATTTAATTTTAAAAATTATTTGAAGCAGTTAAAAATTATAACAAGATATCAGAACATGGTTTCCAAGAGGGAAGAGGCTTTGTTTTGCTCACGGCTGTGTCCCAGTGCCTAGACGAGTCTCTGGCACACAGTGGAAGCTCAAGAAATATTTGATGAATCCAAGGATGGAGGAATGAACTTGTTAGACTCCAGATTAACCTGTTCCATGCAGACATGGGATAAAGTCTTTCCTGCTACCTCTGTTTAAGTGGAAAGTATGACACTGTAAGGTAAGTAGTTTAAGAAAACTGTTACCACTTGTAACGGTCTGTATGAAACAGACTTTCTCGATTATATGCAACTAAAACAATTAAATTATGATGCCAAGGCCAATCTAAGACCACAATCTTATATTTCTCCCAATTTCAAATGTTTGTGTTCATTGAAACTACTTCAATTATTCATTCATTCATTATTTATTCTATATTCATTAATTACTAATTCTTTATTAACTTTATGAGTAAATTTATGCACTTGAATACATAATCATAATTTTAGTAATTAAATATTGCCTTTTCTATTTATATATTGGTGTTTGGTAGGATTTTGCCTGAAAAAGTTTGCCATATTGCTTTATTTATTTATTTATAAAAGTTTACTTATTAAAAAAAATTTTAAAGCTTATCTATTTTTAAGAGAGAAAGAGAGACAGAGTGTGAGCGGGAGAGGGACAGAGAGAGAGGGAGACACAGAATCCGAAGCAGGCTCCAGGCTCTGAGCTGTCAGCACAGAGCCCAACATGGGGCCTGAACTCACAGACCATGAGATCATGACCTGAGCCAAAATTGGAGGCTTAAGTGAATGAGCCACCCAGATGCCCCAAGTTTATTTACTTTTTATTTAAGTAATCTCTGAGATCAAGAGTCACATGTTCTGACTGAGCCAGCCAGGCACTCCTACCATGTTGTTTTCAATCCAATGGACAAGACGACATCTAAGGTAATCTACAGCTTTTTATTAAGGTGGACTCAGAGTAATGCATCTATTCAGCATCAGGTAGAGCCAAGACTTTTTGAAAAATTTAAATAAACGAGTCAACTCTCTTCTGAGTGACTCACTCTCTAGAGGTGCTAAGTAAGCCTTCCCAATCCCACCCCTGCCCCACCCCAAGCACTGCCAGCCTACCGGGTGGGATGATGGGTTTGCACTCAGTTGCAGAGAGTGAGGGACACTTCACAGCAGCACACTCAGCGACAGAACTGTACTCTGAGAGGACCCCGACGGCCTGGCAGGGCCCATAGTAATCAACAGCCACACGGTCCGAGTAGGCAGCACACACGCTACTATAGGTCTCGCCATTGTGCCCGCAGACGGGCTCTGTGGCTCTGCAGAAGGGCTGACGACAAACAAAGCGCATTTAGCCTAGAAACCTGTATGGTGCATTTTTTCTAACCAAGAGCACAGAATAGGAGGGGGAAGAGACACAGGTATAAATTCCTGGACCCTCTTAATTAAGCTCCTAAAGTTGGCTAAACTTTGGGTTGGGGGAGGGGTCAATAGGGCTGTCCCAAGATCAACTGAAATGATTACTTTTCTCAGCCTCTCTGGGACTTGGGTGCTCATTCCATGTGACCTGATATAAGATGCCGCCCCCCTCCATTCCAGACTTCTGTGATTCCAGAAGTGCCCGTTTGAAGAAAACAAGATCAATCTTCATGCACATTCAGAAGCCTTATCATTTCCTGCCGGGTATGGGATAAGTAGAGGGAAGAGTGGAGAGATCAGTGGGGCAGAGACCCAGGATCCATCAGGTAGGTTAGGAATAAGTAAGACAAAACTTGTAGCCAGGAAGAGGGAACAAGTAGGAAGAGAAGACTGGGAATTCAGAATAGAAGGCATCAGTGCCCTTGGAACACAAGCTCTGAGGGAAAACGGGCCTAGGGGGACAAGGCAAAGGCATTTTCCTGCCAGCGAAGACCAGGAAATGAGAAGCAAGAGAAGCAACCCTGTCATCAGGTGCTAGCCGGCTGTGGGTGGGGGATGTGGTGCATGTGGGAAGCTTCAGTGGAGTTGTCCTTGGGGGTGTTTTCTTTTACATGAACCCTACAAGGCTGAAAGATAAACCGATGTAAAAAGACATTAAGTTCTTCAAGAAATTTTCACTCACTCTTCAGTAGTGCGAGTGGGACTCTGGCGGAGAGAGTGGGAAAGGACTCTATTCTTGGAGGTCTTAACTCACAAACTTCCCGGCCGTCCTCTAATGAGGGCCCGCGGAACTGTGGGAAGTGACAGTGGTGCTACCGCTCGCCAGGGGTGTGTAACGTCACATTCTTTTCCTAATGGCGGTGGCAGGAAGCCGCTCTATCCTTGCCTGGGCACTAGATGCACAAAGGTCGGTACACTAGCAAGGGAGACGCCAGAGTTAGCAGAAACAACCCAACTTGGGATGGTTCATCTTAATTCTCTGGATTTGACAGGATTCACAGAAGACCCCCAAGTGATCTTACTGCTGCTTCATCTGTAAAAGATCATAAACCGGTTTTAAGCTCAGTGTACTTGGGTTTGTCAGCCAAACAACTGTACCTGGCACGGGCCTTTGTATAAGAGGCTTTGCCCCCTCTGGTACAAGGCGCAGAGACTGCTGTGCTCCATGTGGTGTGTGTCACAAACAGGATCGCGAACCTGGTCACAGGTAAGCTGTCTCGGCAAACACTCGTGTTGGCTACATCCAAATTTATCAAACGTTGTCAGGCAGACTTGTGGTTTGGGTATGCATCTGAAAAACACAAGTGAGGCACCGTGGGCCAAGGCTGGTAGGGGAGATGGTGAGGCCAGTACAGCATTGACAAGGCACAAGAGGGTGGGGAGAAAGCAGGAGAGGAATCAGAAACAGCCTCTGCCCCCAAGAGCGTATGTAGAGCGGGAGGGTCAAGCAGGCATATGAAGTAAGCTAGTAAATGACACACAAAATGCTCGTGGGAATGAGTCATTCTGATTCAGGAGCCAAGAGAAAGCACGGGGAGGAGGGGGTGTCCTGGCCGCCACGTGGAGGATAAGGAGGGTCACACAGGCGTGCCAGGCCAAGGGGGCCATACAAGCAAAGGTGTGGTGCTAGAGACTACAGTGCTGGGGGACAGGGGAGGTGACTCTGAGGGCGAGAGTCAAGGTCGCAGGGGTTGAAGTGTCACGATAGGAGGCCATCAGGTGGGTTGGCATCCGATGCTAGAGGCCTTTTAGTCAATACTAAATGAAGCATTTTCTGGGGTTTAATCTTCAGCTCGCTAATACATAGGAGTCTGTCTTAAGAGAAGGCTTCACAGTGTGTATTGAAAAAGTCAGGCTTCTGTGCTTACAGGCTGAGGACCTGCCGCTCGCTGGTTGCAGATCACAGACAGATTGCTACCCCACGAAGCTGGGTTTTCCTGGTAACCTCAGGACCCTGCTTCATTCTCAATTCCTGAACTTCTTCAGAGGGGTTGGGGATGGTGGCTCTTCTTTAGACTTTTCTGCTATTTCGTTTCTACACAGGTCATTTATAACTTTCTATAAGAAGGCCTATTAAAATGTTCACCTTTCACTGGGCATTTGAAATAACAGGATATACAAATGTCAGTCTGCAAAATAAAAGGAGAAGAGTATAGCGGCTAGCATCATTTTATTTCCAAGGAAACTGCCTCTGCTCTTTTCGACGAGAAGCCTACTGCTCTGAAATGACCACCACCATCATCACTACTACCGCCTGTGGTCACATTTTCCGATGGGATTTAAAGTTGGAAGGCACAGCGTGATATGGCTCTTTGGAAATTTAAGACATTTGAAAAGAAATAATGGAAAAGCATACTTAGAACTTCATTATCTATTAACATGGAAGGGATGAGAACCAAGACTATCAGGAGACATTTGGTAGTTTTGGAAGGAAGGATTTTGAGTACTGAAAAATAGGATCAGCGGAAAAGCTGAAAATCCAGGGGCTAAATTACACATGACCAGGGCAGGTACTTTGTCTTGCTTAGTGTTGTGCCCTAGTGTTTAGAAAGATGCCTGGTACATCAGTAGACATTTGATGAATGAATACAACTTTGTGTTCTTTAACAATTATTTTTTGAATAGATAATTCGAGCCCATGGTGAAACTGAAAAGATACAAAATTGTACGCAGTGAAAAAATTAGTCTGCCTCCTACTCTTATATCCCAGCCACCTGAACCCTTCCCCAGAGACAAATGATATTATCAATTTCTTGTTTATTAATTGCAGAGATCCTTTAGGTAAGTAGAAGCATTTATATATGCTGATTCAAGAGTATCTGCATTTAAGATTTTGATAGGCTTGGTCAAATTGCCCTCCACAGAGGATGTACCAACCCTCCCTTCAACCCCCTTCTTGTATGGGAGTGCCTGTTTCCTTATATTATGTTATCAAACTTTTTATCTTTGCCAATCTGATAGATGGAAAATGGTGCATAATTGTACCTTTAATTTACATTTCCCTTAATATGAGAAAGGTTAAGCATCATGGTAGATTGATTGGATGCTCATCAAATTCATTTAATTTTCTTCTTGGGCACACATCTAGATTATATTTCCCAGTCTCCCTGGCAGTAATTGTGGCCAAGTGATTGAGTTCTAGACAGTGGAACGTGTCTGGAAGTAGACATGAATGTTCCTTCTAAACCTGGTCTAGAAAAGCTTCTCAAGAGCAACCTTCACCATCTTCCTTCTCTTAATTGCTGGCCAGATAGAGAAGATATGGAGGAGGACTAGGAGTCTGCAGGAGCTGGGCATCACTAGATGGAAGGAACTTAAATTTCTGAATCACTATGGGGAAAGCCACCTGCTGAACATCCAAATGGATTGTATTTGAATTTCTACTATGTTAAAGTGCTGATATTTTTGGGTTTGTATACACTAGCTAGAATTACTCCAATAAAAGCCTCTTTTCAAGTGTTTAATAACTATTTGTATTTTTCTGTTTATATCCTTGGTCCATTTTTCTATTAGGTTTTTGATTTTTGCCCATTTTTATATTAGGTTGTTGTTCTTTTACATGATGATTTGTAGGAACTCTTTATATTATAAGGAAATCAGCCCTTTTCTCTGTGATATTCTGTGGGTTCGGCTTATCACATTGGGGTCACCAATTGTGGGTTTGGCTTTTGGCTTTGTCCAGCAAAGCTGAGGACGGCAGAAAGGATTATTCAAGACTCCACCAGTCAAGAGAGGTGAGAGGGAGGCTAAGGGAAGTCGCCCCCAGCTGCTCTCAAGTTCCTGTATTTATTAGGCATACATTATAGGGAAAACATTGCACAATGTGTCAGTGGCTACGTGCCAGTAAGAAAGTATAGAAAGCATGCAAAAAAGCAAAACAAGGCATTCCCAAGACTACAAAAGAGCAGAAAAAAAAAAAAAAAGCAGAGCGGAAAACAAGATAAGATATTCAATAGATAACATGGTCTAAGGAATTCATGAGAATAGGCAGGGCCCAATCCCTATATACACATTAACTGGATACTGGTCTACTGTTTTCAGCAGGGCCAGAAAGCATGTAATGTGTTCCCTATAGTCTCCTTAACCAGGACAGAGCTATTTGATTTCCCACAATATTCCTTCCAATTTGTAATTTGTTACTATGCAGAAAATTTTCATTTTCATGTAGCTGCATTTTTCAATCTATTCTTTTTACATTGGTTTTGTATTATACCCAGCAAGACCTTTCCATTTTGAGATTTTGTTTCATTATAAAAGCAAAACAGCCCTATTCAAAGGGGTTAACAAATAGAGGAAAATGAACAAACACCAAAACAACCCTCAAGTCACCTCCCAATACAACTATCTTATCCTATCAGCTTATTTCTTATTCCTTACGCCCAGTACCCTGTCTTCTTTCCGTAGGAACTTTTTGGGCTTAGTTTTCATGGTATAAACTTTGCCAGATGGGTGACCAATTCTCTTTGCCATTTCTTTTAACATATGTGAGAATTTTCCCCTCCCTCTATACTGCATCAGGGTTTTTAGGATGGAGAAGAAATTGCTTATTCTCCATAAAATCCTTCACAAGGAAAATGTGTGTTCTGTTCTGGTCTCCGAGGCAGCCAGTGAAAACTCCTTTTCTAGAGGCTTAAACCTCAGAGAGTCAGCAGGACCCTTGCCCTATGGCCACCACATACAGAAATCCATCATTAAGGCTAGGTCAACTATACTCTGAGCTCATGAGGAACCTGCAGAGAAAGGAGCCCCTACAAAAATAACTTCACACAATACTGAAGTTGCATTTCCAGAGATTTCTCATGTCCAATCCCTAAAATGGAGGTAGATAAGTGGGAGGAAATTTCCATTACTATCAGGCACAAACAGCTAATAATAAAAATACATTCATTTCTCTCGTCTTGTCTGCTACCATTCTGTGCCTCGCACTTTGCATTTTAGTCTTACAGAACTGCTATAGCTCCCAGGAGATACCACGCTATTTCCTCATTTCTAGCAGCCAAGATCTTTGCTCCTGTTGTTCTCTCTGCCTTCACCAACACCACCTTTCTTCCACTGTCAACCCTGCTGGCAATCTCCCCATCTTTATGTATGTATGTATGTATGTATGTATGTATGTATGTATATATGTATGTATGTATTTTTAAATTTACACTCAAGTTAGTTAGCATAGAGTGCAATAATGATTTCAGGAGTAGAATCCAGTGATTCATCCCCTACATATAACATCCAGTGCTCATCCCAAGTGTCTTTCTTAACACCCCTTGCCCATTTAGCACATCTTCCCACCCATAACCCCTTCAGCAACCCTCAGTTTGTTCTCCATATTTAAGAGTCTCTTAGGTTTTGTCCCCCTCCCTGTTTTCATACTATTTTTGATTCTCTTCCCTTAGATTCATCTGTTTTTTATCTTAAATTCCACATATGAATGAAATCATATGATATTTGTCTTTCTCTGATTGACTAATTTTGCTTAGCATAATACCCTCCAGTTTCATCCATTGTTGCAAATGGCAAGATTTCATTCTTTTTGATGGCTGAGTAATACTCCGTTGTATGTACATACCACATCTTTTTTAAAAATTTTTTTTAAAATTTATTTTTGAGAGAGAGAGAGACAGAGACAGAGTACAAGTGGGGGAGGGGCAGAGAGCGAGGGAGACACAGAATCTGAGGCAGGCTCCAGGCTCCGAGCAGTTAGCACAGAGCCTGACGTGGGGCTCGAACTCGCAAACCATGAAATCATTACCTGAGCTGAAGTTGGACGCTCAACCGAGTCACCCAGGTGCCCCACATACCACATATTTTTTTATCCATTCATCTGTTGAGGAACGTTTGGGCTCTTTCCATACTTTGGCTATTGTTGATAGAGCTGCTATAAACACTGGGGTACACATGCCCCTTTAAAACAGCATACCTGTATCCTTTGGATAAATACCTAGTAGTGCAATTGCTGGATCGTAGGGTCGTTCTATTTGTAACTTCTTGAGGAACCTCCATACTGTTTTCCAGAGTGGATGCACCAGTTTGCATTCCCACCCACAGTACAAAAGGGTTCCTCTTTCTCTGCATCCTCACCAACATCTGTTGCCTGAGTTGTTAATTTTAGCCATTCTGACTGGTGTGAGGTGGTATCTCATTGTGGTTTTGATTTGTATCTCCCTGATAATGAGTGATGTTGAGCATTTTTTCATGTGTCTGTTAGTCATCTGGATGTCTTCTTTGGAAAAGTGTCTATTCATGTCTTTTGCCTGTTTTGTCACTGGATTATTTGTTTTTTGGCTGTTGAGTTTGGTAACTTCTTTATAGATTTTGGATATTTACCCCTTTATCTGATATGTCATTTGCAAATATCTTCTCCCATTCCATCAGTTGCCTCTTAGTTTTGCTGATTGTTTCCTTTGCCTTGCAGAAGCTTTTTATCTTGATGAGGCTCCAATAGCTCATTTTTGCTTTTGTTTCCCTTGCCTCTGGAGACATGTTGAGTAAGAAGTTGCTGCAGCTGAGGTCAAAGAGGTTTTTGCCTGCTTTCTCCTTGAGGATTTTGATGGATTCGTGTCTTACATTTAGGTCTTTCATCCATTTTGAGTTTATTTTTGTGTATGGTGTAAGAAAGTGGTCCAGGTTCATTCTTCTGCATGTCGCTCTCCAGTTTTCCCAACACCATTTGCTGAAGAGACTGTCTTTATTCCATTGGATATTCTTTCCTGCTTTGTCAAAGATTAGATGGCCATACGTTTGTGGGTCAATTTCTCAATTCTCTATTCTGTTCCATTGATCTGAGTGTCTGTTTTTGTGCCAGTATCATACTGTTTTGATGATTACAGCTTTGTAATACATATTGAAGTCTGGAATTGTGATGCCTCCAGCTTTGGTTTTCTTTTTCAGGATTGCTTAGGCTATTTGGGGTATTTTCTGGTTCCATACAAATTTTAGGATTGTTTGTTCTAGCTCTGTGAAGATTGCGGGTGTTATTTTGATAGGGATTGCATTGAATATGTAGATTGCTTTGTGTAGTATTGACATTCTAACAATATTTGTTCTAATCCATGAACATAGAATATTTTTCCATTTTTTGTGTGTCTTCTTTAATTTCTTTCATAAGCTTTCTATAGTTTTCAGTGTATAGATTTTTCACCCCTTTGGTTAGTTTTATTCCTAGGCTTTTTTTGGTTTTTGGTGCAATTGTAAATGGGATCGATTCTTTGATTTCTCTCTGCTGCTTCATTATTGGTGAATAGAAATGCAACTGATTTCTGTGCATTGATTTTATATCCTGCAACTTTGCTGAATTCATGGATCAGTTCTCGCAGTTTTTTGGTGGAAACATTTGGGTTTTCCATATAGACTATCATGTCATCTGTGCCGATTTGGATGTGTTTTATTTCTTTGTGTTGTCTGATTGCTGAGGCTAAGACTTCCAATACTATATTGAATAACAGTGGTAGAGTGGACATCCCTGTCATGTTTCTGACCTTAGGGGGAAGCTCTCTGTTTTTCCCCATTGAGGATGATATTAGTTGTGGGTCTTTCATAGATGGTTTTTATGATCTTGAGGTATGATCCTTCTATCCCTACTTTCTTGAGGGTTTTTATTAAGAAAAGATGCTGTATTTTGTCAAATGCTTTCTCTGCACCTATTGAGAGGATCATGTGGTTCTTGTCCTTCCTTTTATTGATGTGATGTATCACATTGATTGTTTTTGCACTGACTGCCCTGCATCCCAGGTATAAATCCCACTTGGTCGTGGTGAATAATTTCTTTAATGTATTGTTGGATCCAGTTGGCTAGTATCTTGAGAATTTTTGCATCCATGTTCATCATGGAAATTGGTCTATAGTTATCCTTTTTAGTGGGATATTTGTCTGGTTTTGGAATCAAGGTAATGCTGGCCTCATAGAATGAATTTGGAAGTTTTCCTTCCATTTTTTTTTTTTTTTTTTTTTTTGGAACAGCTTAAAAAGAATAGGTGCTAACTCTTCTTTAAATGTTTGGTAGAATTCCCCTGGAAAGACTTTCAGCCCTGGACTCTTGTTTTTGGGGAGGCTTTTAAAATTATTAATTCAATTTCTTTACTGGTTATGGGTCTGTTCAAATTTTCTATTTCTTCCTGTTTAAGTTTTCGTAGTTTATATGTTTCTAGAAATTTGTCCGTTTCTTCCAGATTGCCCAATTTATTGGCATATAATTGCTTATAATATTCTCTCATTATTGTTTGTATTTCTGCAGTGTTGGTTGTGATCTCTCCTCTTTCATTCTTGATTTTATTTATTTGGGTCCTTTCCTTTTTCTTTTTGATCAAACTGGCTAGGGGTTTATCAATTTTGTTAATTTTTTTAAAGAAACAACTCCCGGTTTCATTGATCTGTTCTACTGTTTTTTTATTTTGACGGCATTGATTTCTGCTCTAATCTTTATTCTTCTGCTGTTTTTGGGATTTATTTGCTGTTCTTTTCCCAGCTCTTTAAGGTGTAAGGTTAGGTTGTGTATCTGAGACCTTTCTTCCTTCTTTAGGAAGGCCTGGGTTGCTATATACTTCCCTCTTATGGCCATCTTTGTTGCATCCCAGAGGTTTTGGGCTGTGGTGTTATCATTTTCACTGGCTTCCATGTACTTCTTAACTTCCTCTTCAACTTCTTGGTTAACCCATTCATTCTTTAGTAGGATGTTCTTTAATTTCCAAGTGTTCATTGTCTTTCCAAATTTTTTCTTGGGGTTGATTTAGAGTTTCATAGCGTTGTGGTCTGAAAATATGCACAGTATGATCTCGATCTTTTTATACTTGTTGAGGGCTGATTTGCATCCTAGTATGTGATCTACTCGGGAGAATGTTCTATGTGCACTCTAGAAGAATATGTATTCTGCTGCTCTAGGATGAAATGTTCTGAATATATCTGTTAAGTCCATCTGGTCCAGTGTGTCATTCAAAGCCATTGTTTCCTTGTTGACTTTCTGTTTAGATGATCTGTCCATTGCTATAAGTGGGGTGTTGAAGTCCCCTACTATTATGGCATTAGTATCAATGAGTTTCTTTATGTTTGTGATTAATTGATTTATATATTTGGGTGCCTCTATATTTGGAACACAAATGTTTATAATTGTTAGATCTTCTTGGTGGATAGACCCCTTAATTATGATATAATGCCCTTTTTCATCTCTTGCTACAGTCTATTTTAAAATCTAGATTGTCTGATATAAGTATGGCTACTCTGGCTTTCTTTTGGTATCCATTAACATGGTATATGGTTCTCCATCCCCTTACTTTCAATCTGAAGGTATCTTTAGGTCTAAAATAGGTCTCTTGTAAACAGCAAATAGATGGATCTTGTTTTCTTATCCATTCTGTTACCCTATATCTTTTTTTTTTAATTTTTTTTTTAACATTTATTTATTTTTGAGACAGAGAGAGACAGCATGAACGGGGGAGGGGCAGAGAGAGAGGGAGACACAGAATCGGAAGTAGGCTCCAGGCTCTGAGCCATCAGCCCAGAGCCCGACGTGGGTCTCGAACTCACGGACTGCGAGATCATGACCTGAGCTGAAGTCGGACGCTCAACCGACTGAGCCACCCAGGCGCCCCTTTATATCTTTTAATTGGGGCATTTAGTCCATTGACATTTAGAGTGAGTACTGAAAGATATGAATTTATTGCCATTGTGCTGCCTGTAGAGTTGGAATTTCTGGTGGTGTTCTCTGGTCCTTTCTAGTCTTTGCTGCTTTTCGTCTTTTTTTGTTTTGTTTCATCTTTTCTCCTCCCAGAGAGTCCCCCCTTAAAATTTCTTGCAGGGCTGGTTTAGTGGTCATGAACCCCTTTAATTTTTGTTTGTCTGGGAAACTCTTTATCTCCACTTCTATTTTGAATGACAGCCTTCCTGAATAAAGACTTTTTGGCTGCATATTTTTTCCAGTTCAGCATGTTGAATATATCCTACCACTCAGACACAGCTTGGGAGAGAAATAGATTGTGGATCTGTGGCAGCCATGGTCACAGAGAAAGGTGAGAAACAAACTAGCACACAGGGGAGTGCTTGGGGAAGACAAATCCCTGCAGCAATTGGCTTGGAAAATGAGAGGGCTCAAATTTCATGAGGTCTTGCAACCAGTGTGGCTTAAAGCCTGGAGTTTTAAAGGTTAGTGTGGTTGGTTCTGGGAGAGTTCAGAGGACATTGGGGCTGTTCTGGAAGAAAAGGAGGGCAAAAAGCCTATGGACAGACAGCATGGAAACAGCAAACCGAAGAGCACCCGGAGCACACAGTAGGGAGGTTATTCACTCATCTCAGAGTATGTCCCAGAGAGACAGCATTTCATGGAGGAATCTCCATGAAAAAAGGAATTCACAGGTGCCATTTTCCTCCCCCACCCCTCAACATAAGCACAGGACCACCTTTGGGAACCAATGCAGCACCAACACCTGCAACTTAACTTGCTTACACCAAGCCCTGCCCCATCATGCTCTGGTGGAATCATCCTTCCCAGTCACACTTGCCTGAGTCCCAGTGTGGTGGGCCCCCTCCTGCAGAAGACTGGCCCAAACCCCTGCTCATGATGCATCTTCCCATGTGGGAATTTTGCAGAGACTTGGTTCCAGTAGCAGTGGCAACATGTCTCATTTCACAAACAGACGAGAGCACAGCTAGTTAAAATGCCCCACTTTCAGACCAGGACCAAACAGTGCCCACAACAGGCAAAGAGCCTCTGCATACAACTGGCCTGAAGGATAAAGTAGCCAGGATAAAACAGCAGAGCACATGCAGCACACATTGGAGACACTCCCAGAAGCAGGTCCTGGAGAATAGGGGACATTATACTGCAGGGCACTACAGGACCTCTCCATAAAGCCACCATCCTTAAGAACAGGAGACATAGCTGACTTTCCTAACACCCAGAAACAGGCATAGAGACTTAGACAACATGAGAAGACAGATGAATTTATCCCAAATGAAAGAACAGGACACGGGCATGGCCAGAGATTGAAGTACAACAGATAGAAGTAACATGCTGATGGAGAATTTACAGCATGATCATGTGGATACTCATTAGAATTGAGAAAAGAGTGGAAGACATCAGTGAGACCCTTAACACAGAGATAAGGAATAACATAGTAGAGATAAAGGGCTCAATAAATGAAACAAAAAACATGCCTGGTGGAATGAACAGCAGGTTGGAAGAAGCAGAGGAATGAATTAATGATCTAGAAGACAGAGTAATGGAAAGTAATCAAGCTAAACAAAAGAGAGAAAAAAGAATTATGCAAAATGAAAATAGACCTAGGGAATTCAGTGATTCCATCAAATGTAATAGTATTTGTATTATAGGAATCCCAAAGAAGAAGAGAGAAAAAGTGGGCAGAGAATTTATTTGAAGAAACAATAGCTGAAAATTTCTCTAATCTGGGGAAGGAAACAGATATCCAGATCCAGGAGGCACAGAGAACCCCCAACAAAATCAACAGAAAGATCCACACCAAGATATATTGTAATTAAAATGGCAAGATATGGTGATAAAGAAAAAAATATTGGAGCACCTGGGTGGCTCAGCTGGTTGAGCATACGACTCTTGGTTGGCTCAGGTCATGATCCCAAGGTTGTGGGATTGAGCCCTATGTCGGGTTCTGTGCTGACAGTGCAGAGCCTGCTTGGGATTCTCTTTCTCCCTCTCTCTCTGCTTCTCTCTCTCTCTCTCTCTCTCAAAATAAATAAATTAAGTTTTAAAAAAGCCACAAGACAAAAGAAGACAGTTACATACAAAGGAAACTCCATAAGGCTATCAGATGATTTTTCAGCAGAAATTTTCCCAGCCAGAAAGGATATATTCAAAGTGCTGAATGGGAAAGACCTGCAGCCTAGAATACTCTACCCAGCAAGGTTATCATTCAGAATAGAAGGAGAGATAAAGAGCTTCCCAGACAAACAAAACTAAAGAAATTCATGACAACTAAACCAGCCCTGAAATAATTATTTAAGGGTAGTGTTTGAGTGAAAAGGAAAGACCAAAATGGCTTATAAAGATAGGAAACACAAGAGCAATAAAAATGAGTATTTCTGTAAAAACTCAGTCAAGGAACTCATAAAATAAAATGATATAAAATATGATACCATACACCTAAAATGTGGGGAGGAGAGGAATAAAGAATTTGTTCAACAAACATCAACTTAATATAGACTGCTATATGCAGAAGGGGTTATATACAAACCTAATGGTAACCACAAATCAAAACCACTAATAAATATGCAAAGAATAAAAAGAAAAAAATTAAAATACATCACTAAAGAAAATCAGCAAACCATGAAAGAGAGAAAAACAAGAAAGGATCAGAGAAAATTTCCAGAAAGCACCACTACACAGGCAATAAAATGGCAATAAATACATATCTATCAATAATTACTTTGACTGTAAATGGACTAAATGGCCCAATCAAAAGACACAGGGTGACAGAATGGATAAGAAAACAAGACTTATCTATATGCTGCCTACAAGAGACTCATTTTAGACCTAACGACACCTGCAGATTGAAAGTGGGGGGATGGAGAAACATTTATCATCCAATGCATGTCAAAAGAAAGCTAGAGTAGCAATACTTGTATCAGCAAAGACTGTAACAAGAGACAAAGAAGAACACTATATAATAACAAAGGGGACAATCCAACAAGAAGTTATAACAATTGTAAATATTTATGCACCCGACTTGGAAGCACCCAGATACAAGCACCCAGATACATAAAATGGTTAATATAAATGTACAAGTAATAATGGATAATGATACAATAATAGTAGGGGACTTTAACACCCCACTTACATTAATGGACAGATCATCTAAACAGAAAATCAACAAGGAAACAACGGCTCTGAATGACACACTGGAGCAGATGAATTTAACAGATATATTGAGAACATTCCGTCCTAAATAAAACAGCAGAATATACAATCTTTTCAAGTGCAGATGGAACATTCTCCAGAATAGATCACATATTAAGGCACAAAAGAAGCCTCAAAAAATTTAAAAAGATCAAAGTCATACCATGCATCTTTTCTGAGCCCAACACTATGAAACTAGATGTCAACCATAAGAAAAATCTGGAAAGACCACAAATACATGGAGGTTAAATAACATACTACTAAACAGTAAATGGGTCAACCAGGAAATAAAAGAAATAAAGTACATGGAAACAAATGAAAACGAAAACACAACAGTTCACAACCTTTGGGATACAGCAGAAGTGGTTCTAGGAGGAAAGTTTATAGCAATACAGGCCTATCTCAAGAAGCAAGAAAAATCTCAAATAAACAACCTAACCTTATACCTAAAAGAGCTAGAAAAAGAACATACAAAATCTAAAACCAGCAGAAGGAAGGAAATAATAAGGATTAGAACACAAATAAATGATATATAAACAAAACAAAACAAAAACAATAAAGCATATTAATGCCACTAGGAGCTGGTTCTTAGAAAAAAAATCAATAAAATTGATAAAACTCCAGCCAGACTTATCAAGAAAAAAAAAGGGAAAGGATCCAAATAAATAAAATCACAAATGAAAGAGGAGAAATAACAACAAACACCACAGAAATACAATTATAAGAGAATTTTAGAAAACTATATGCCAACAAATTAGACAACCTAGAAAGACATACCTACCAAAACTAAAATAGGAAGAAATAGAAGATTTGAACAGACTGATCATCAGCAAAGAAACTGAATCAATAATCAAAAAACTTCCAACAAACAAAAGTTCAGGACCAGGCGAATTCTACTAAACATTTAAAAAGGAGTTAATATCTCTTCTTCTCAAACTATTCAAAAAAATTGAAAAGTAAGGAAAACTAAATTCATTCTTTGAGGCCAGCATTACCCTGATATCAAAACCAGATAAAGACACCACAAAAAGAGAACTGCAGGCCAATATGTGTGATCAACACAGATGCAAAAATCCTCAATAAAATGCTAGCAAATTGAATCCAATAATACATTTAAAAAAACAATCATATACCATGATTAAGTGGGATTTATTCCTGGGCTGCAATACTTGCAAATCAATCAATGTGACATATCACATCAGTAAGAGAATGGGTAAGAACCATGTGATCATTCCAACAGATGCAGGAAAAAAAATTTGACAACGTACAACATTCATTGATGATAAAAACCCTCAACAAGGTAGGTTTAGAGGGAACATAACTCAAAATAATAAAGATCGTATATGCAAAACTGACAGCTAACATCCTCCTCAATGGGGATCAACTGAGAGCCTTTTCCCTAAGGTCAGGAACAAGACAAGGATGTTTACTCTCACTACTTTTATTCAACATAGTACTAGAAGTCCTAGCCACAGCAATCACACAACAAAAAGAAATAAAAGGCATTCAAATCAGTAAGTAAGAAGTTAAGACTTTCACTATTTGCAGAAGACATGACACTATATATAGAAGACCCAAAGGACTCCACCAACAAACTGCTAGAACTGATAAATGAATTCAGTAAAGTCACAAGACATAAAATCAATCTACAGATATCTTTTGCAATTCTATACACCAATAATGAAGCAGCACAAAGAGCAATTAAGGAAACAATTCCATTTACAACTGCACCAAAAATAATAAGATACCTATGAATAAACCTAACCAAAGGGGTGAAAGACCTGTACTCTAAAAACCATAAAACACTGATGCATGAAATTAAAGATGACACAAAGAAATGGAAAGACATTCCATGCTCATGGATTGGAAGAACAAATATTGTTTAAATGTCTGTATCACAAGGCAACCTACACATTTAATGTAGTCTCTGTCAAAATATCAATAGCATTTTTCACAGAACTAGAACAAATAATCTTAAAATTTGTTTGGAACCACAAAGGACCCCGAATAGCCAAAACAATCTTGAAAAAGCCAAGCCAAGCCACAGGCATTATAATTCTAGACTTCACATTATTTTACAAAGCTGTAGTAATCAAAACCGTATAGTACTGGCACAACAATAAACACATAGATCAACTGAACAGAATAGAAAATCTAGAAATGAACCCACAATTATATGGTCAATTAATCTTTGACAATGCAGGAAAGAATATCCAGTGGGAAAAAGACAGTCTCTTCAACAAATGGTTTTGGGGAAACTAGACAGCATGCCAGAGGAAGAAACTGGGCCATTTCTTACACCATACACAAAACTAAATTCAAGATGGATTAGAGACTTAAATATGAAACCTGAAACCATAAAAATCCTAGAAGAGAGCACAGGCTGTAATTTCTCTGATGTTGGCCATAGCAACTTTTTTCTAGATGGGTCCCCTGAGGCAAGGGAAATAAAAACAAAAATAAACTAGTGGGACTACATCAAAATAAAAAGCTTCAGCACAGCAAAGGAAACAATCAACAAAATTAAAAGGGAATCTACATGGTGGGAGAAGGTTTTTTGCAAATGACATATCTGATTAAAGGGTTAGTATCTAAAATACATAAAGAAATTATAAAAGTCAACACCCCCAAAAAAGCAAATAATCCAATTAAAAAATGAGCAAAAGACATGAACAGACATTTCTCTAAATAAGACGTACAGATGGCCAATCTATATGAAAAGATCCTCATTACTTATCATCAGGGAAATGCAAATCAAAGCTACACTGAGATATCATCTCACACCTATCAGAATGGCTAAAACCACAACACAGGAAACAACAGGTGTTGGTGAGCATGCAGAGAAAAAGGAACCCTCTTGCACTGCTGGTGGGAATGCAAACTGGTGCAGTTACTCTGGAAAACAATATGGAAGTTCTTCAAAAATAGAACTACCCTATGATCCAGCAATTGCACTCCTGGGTATTTACCCAAAAAATATAAAAACACTAATTCAAAGGGATACATGTACCTCTATGTTTATAGCAGCATTATTTACGATAGGCAAACTATGGAAGCAGTCCAATGTCCATCAAGTGATGAATGGATAAAGAGGTGGTATATATATACAATGGAATATTACTCAGCCATAAAAGAGAATAAAATCTTGCCATTTGCAACAACATGGATGGAGACAGAGAGTACAATGCTAAATAAGTGAAATAAGTCAGTTGGAGAGAAACAAATACTATATGATTTCACTCAGATGTGGAATTTAAGAAACAAAACAAACAAGGAAGGGAAAAGAGAGAGAGACACACACACAAACCAAGAAACAGACTCTTAATTGTAGAGAACAAACTGATGGTTATCAGAGGGGAGGTGGGTGGGTGGGGATGGGTAAAATACGTGATGAACACTGCGGGATTAAAATAAAAACTTACAAAAAAAAAAAAAAGAAAAAGATAAGGAGCCATTTAGTTTACCTTTGGTTTTTGGGGCAGGGATTAGGATTACATGGATCCTTTGAGATGCACGATCCAAACTCAAACTGATGGTCTTGGAGGCCCACACAGCGAGCAATGCAGGCGCTGGGGTAAGTGCGTCCATTCTGCCCACACACGGGGACAAACTGATCTGCACAGTTACAGGGCAGACCTGTGGAGAGGATACAGACTCACTGATGGGCACTTGTACATTCCCTTGCCCCTCATATTTCCTAATTAACATGGAGGTCTCAAGTTAAAACAGAATTGTGAATTGAGTCAGGAAAAAGCATCACTCCAATCCCTGACAGTGTTTTTACAGGTGGTGAGGCTCTGAAAAGCCATTTGTCTGCATAATGGCTTTCCTTTGTTCCATTTATTACCACCTAATTGAGGGTTTCCTGGCCTTGATCCCAGGGGTAGAAACCCACATAAAAAAAGCTACAGGTAGGAGAAGTAAAGAATGCTCCTCTCAATTTAGTATGTATAAAGTATGTATAAAGTATGGCTTGCGGGATCTCTGGAATGTTAAAGGGTAATACCAAAAGAACAGGAAGGTAACTTGGGAAATTACTTAAATTTTGAGACTTAAAAATTTTTATGAGTAATCAATCAAGAATAGTACTTTCTTAACATTCCTATGCTTTATGCTGCTGGGATTATGCTCCAGTAAGTAAAAAGGCTACTGAGAAGCGATGTTTTTTTCTTGAGAGACAGCTATAGTTGTTAACAGCAACAGCACAGTCTCTGGGTATCTACTGGTATCTGCTTTTCTCCAGATCTGGAATACCTTTGATTCCAGGTAAAGAGAAACCAGGTAGCCTCCTTTACCCCATTTCATGCCATTGCAGCAGCAAGTTGATTCTTCTTTCCCTGAACTTAAGTTACACATGGAGTGGGGTGGGAGGAGGATAGATTAGGGATTTGCCAACCTAGTACCTCCAGCCCACTGGAAATAAAAAGGAAATCAGAAATAAGAAGTGAACAGCAGGCTGCTGGGGAAGTAAAGGCAGGACTAACTCCACCCCACCCTCTCTCCACCTTGAGTGTCAATCTTGATGCTTTATTGTCATCATTGTTATTCTTATTATTATCCTCTATCTGCTCTGCTTTGATGAGAGCAGTTCATTCTGCTTAGAGAGACCATAAAACCATGTGGGAATGAAGAGTGAACTAAAGACTTACACAGAAGACTACTTACTTATTTATATCTAAATGTTTTTGGAAGATGAACTTTACAACTAGCAGGACCCTTTTCCCTGTAGTGCACAGTCTCTCATGTTCTGGAGTAAATTAAGTTAGTGACTGTTTAGCTAGCAGATTCTAAGGAGATTTTACTGGCCACAAAGTGTACCACATTTCTTGGGACTCAGATATTGTCCCAGCCCAACAAGACGTTCATAAAAATGCTTAAGTCTCAAAATTACAATAATTTGCAAGTTACTTTCTTGTTCTTCCCCTTCCCTAATGAGATGAGAGTGGAAGGAGCCTACATGAAGAGTTTACAATCTTTCTTTGTCTTGTTTTCGGTATTAATTACCCTTTGACATTCCAGAAATCCCCTAAGCCAGACTTCAAACATCTAAATTCTAGATTAAAAAAAATTTTTTTTAATGTTTTTATTTATTTTTGAGACAGAGAGACAGAGCATGAACAGGGGAGGGGCAGAGAGAAAGGGAGACACAGAATCTGAAGCAGACTCCAGGCTCTGAGCTGTCAGCACAGAGCCCAACATGGGGCTCCAACTCACAGAGCATGAGATCATGACCTGAGCTGAAGTCAGACGCTCAACCGACTGAGCCACCCAGGCATGCCATAATTCTAGATTTTATACACTAGATTGGAAGGAGGATTCTTCTTTTTCTACCTATAGCTTTATAGGGGTCTCTACCTAATGAACCAGTAAGCTAAGGCAGTTCAGGGAAGAAGGTGATGAGAAAAACATTAGAACAGAAATAAACTTAGAAAATACATGGACATTTTATAACATAATGGTAGAGGCATTACTCCTGAAATCATTGTTGCATTATGTGCCAACTAACTTGAATGTAAATTAAACAATAAACAAATTAACTAATTTTAAAAAATTAGCAGTAAAACACACACACACACACACACACACACACACACACACACACACACACACAAAATGGTAGGGGGAGATGAGGTATTTTGGCAGGTAGAAAAGTCCCATTTAACCAAAACCATCCCAATCACGGGCCCTGTTCATTCTGACTCATGGAATTCAAGAATATTAGAGCTGGAAGGGTCCTAAGAAAACATTTAGTTTAATGCCTTCAGTTCATAGAGGAGGAAAAAGATCCAGAGAGAAAAAGTACCTTGCTCTTGGATTATGTATTTATCTTACTAGGTACATCTGTGGTTATGGCAAGACCATCAAAGCTGCCTTGAAGGGAAACGGGTACAAAGAGATGATGGCTGCTGGGGATAGGTTCTGGGTGACCATGGTTACCTGTGAAGGTGCGACGGTCATCTTCTGAACTGTGCTCACTGAGGCACAGGCGAGTAGAACACACCAAATTGCCAGCAAAACAAGAACAGATATTGCAGTCAATGTTAAAGGATGTCCCATGACCTGAGAAAAAGAGACATAAAATGTTGATCTATTTCATGCATTTATAAATAAATCATAAATCATGTAATAGTTTAAATTTTTTTTTTTAACATTTATTTTTGAGACAGAGAGAGACAGAGCATGAACCGGTGAGGGTCAGAGAGAGGGAGACACAGAATATGAAACAGGCTCCAGGCTCTGAGCTGTCAGCACAGAGCCCGATGTGGGGCTCGAACTCACGGACCGTGAGATCATGACCTGAGCCGAAGTCGGCCGCTTAACTGACTGAGCCACCCAGGCGCCCCTAAATAAAAATTTAAAACAAATTCTTGAAAGATCACTTCTTCTTTTTTTTTTTTTTTAATGTTTTTATTTATTTTTGAGACAGAGACAGAACATGAGCAGGGGAGGGGCAGAGAGAGAGGGAGACAGAATCCAAAGCAGGCTCCAGGCTCTGAGCTGTCAGCACAGAGCCTGACGCGGGGCTCAAACTCACGGGCTGTGAGATCATGACCTGAGCTGAAGTCGGACGCTTAATCAACTGAGCCACCCAGGCGCCCCGAAAGATCACTTCTGAATATACAAACAGGGGAGTTAAATCTGTAATATTTATATTTTAATATTTAACTCCCACCATATCCCTCCAAACCCCTAATGTGCTAGTCTAACTAGACGGCTCCCTATTCTCTGAGAATGCTTTTGGCTGTCCCTTCTGCCTCAAATGGTCCTCTCCTCCTTCTGGAACTTTGCTCAACTTTCCTGAACCAGCCCTGATACCATCTTTGAATCAAAGACTCTCCTGATGCCCTGGCAGGAGTGACTAGGTCCTTGAAGAGCACCACTTGGTTTGCTCCCTTCTGTGGATCACATTCTCCCTCATCTGACCATGTACGGTATGACCTCAGTCCCTCATGCGATTTTAGCCCCAAAAGGCACTAGTATGTTCTTCTGTAAAAAATATGCATTTAATCAGTAGAAATCTATGGAAGGAATGTTTACCCTCAGAAATATTCTGTGATACAAGGTACCTACCCTACACTTTGGCTAAGTAGAATATGGATTAAAAAATGAATACTTGGGGGTGCCTGGGTCGATTTGTGAGATGGTTTGTGAGATCGAGTCCGAGTTAGGCTCTGCGCTGACAACGTAGAGTCTGCTTGGGATTCTCATTCTCCCTTTCTTTCTGCCCCTACCCCACTCACTCTCTCTCTCTCTCTCTCTCTCTCAAAAAAATAAAGTTAAAAAAAAGGAATACCTGACTTGTTCTAGGGCAGACACTTGCAGTCCCTTTTTAGCCAAAAGCACCCTTCTTTCTAATAAGATCTCACACAGAAGAGTAAAACCAGGAGTTATATAAAAGCTCAACTACTCTGATTGATGGGGATGGGGGTGGAGATAGGGATGAGGGTAGCAGAGTGAACAGCTGTGGGGGAGTACATTCTCAAAAGTAGCATTTTTTTCCCCACAATTTTTAAGGTCATATATCAGTTGTTAGGGCTATAAGCAAAAGATGATTAAAGTAGCAGTGAGAAAGCAAGACCCTTAGACTTTTAGAGAGGGCATCAAAGGGTGGTTTTTTTTTTTTTCTTCCAAGACTTTATTTATTTATTTGGAGCAAGCATTAGGGAGGGGCAGATGAGGAGGGAGACAGAGGAGAGAGAGAATCTTAAGCAGTCTCCACGCCCAGTGTGGAGCCCAATGCGGGCTGGATCTCATGACTGCGAGGTCAGGACCTGAGCCGAAATCGAGAGTTGGACACTTAAGGGGCGCCTGGGTGGCTCAGGCGGTTAAGCATCCAACTTTGGCTCGGGTTATGATCTCCTCGTTCCCGAGTTCTAGCCCTGCATTGGGCTCTGTGTTGACAGCTCAGAGCCTGGAACCTGTTTCGGATTCTGTGTTTCCCTCTCTGTCTCTGCCCCTCCCCCACTTGTGCTCTGTCTCTCTCTCTCTCAAAAATAAATAAACATAAAAAAAAAAGAGTTGGACACTTATGGCTGAGCTACCCAGGTGCCCCCAAGATTTTACTTAAATTCAAGTTAGTTAGCATATAGTGTAGTGTTTGTTTCAGGAATAGAATTTAGTGACTCATCACTTACATATAACACCCAGTGTTTGCCACAACAAGTGCCCTCCTTAATGCCCATCACCCATTTAGCCCACCTCCCACCCATCTCCCTCCAGCAACCCTCAGTTTGTTCTCTATTGTTAAGAGTCTGTTATGGTTTGTCTCTCTCTGTTTTTATTTTATTTTTCCTTCCCCTATGTTCATCTCTTTGGTTTCTAAAATTCCACATATGAATGACCTCATGGTATTTCTTTCTCTGATTGGCTTATTTCACAGCATAATATGCTCTAGTTCCATCCCCATCATTGCAAATGGAAAGACTCCAATCTTTTTGATGGCTGAGTAATATTCCATTGTATGTATATAAAAGGGTGGCACTTCATAATGTGCTCTCTCCCAATGCTTAGTCAACAGTGTAGTTTCCATCCTCCAGTTCACTTTCCATGACGTCAAACTCTGACTTTTACTTCCGTTAAAGACACACACTTGAGGAGAAGGAGCACACCTGTGTCCTTGCCTGTGGAGTACACGGTCTCTGGAGTCAGATAGGCCTGGGACTGAATTCTGTTTTGGTCACTGACTAGCTGGGTGATCTCTCTGAGCAGCAGCTTCTTCATAAGAGTACTGAAATCAAAGAGCAATTGGGAGGCTCACATGAGATAACACAGGCCAAGACTTAGCATAGTGCTTGGCACACAACTAAAAGCTCAGTAAGTACTAATTAATTATTATTAATCATTAGTCTCTTCGTGAGGAGGCTCCTAAGAAGGTTCCTTAGAAGTCCTAGTGTCCTATAGAGTACAGTTTGAAAAATACTGCCCTGGAGATCTGATGTGTAGACCTTACTCTTTGGTGGGAATCTATCCAATGTCCATCCTACAAAATTAAGATAAATAATCTCATATTAAAAACAAAAAGCAAATAAATACAGTCCAAGACTCACTTTTTCTTTTTCCTCCAACAATACATGACTTCTGGAGATCTATACAGTGCATCTCCATACAGTTTTCCAAGAGTCCACTTTGTCCACATGAGCAAATTTTGTAACAACCAACTTCCCCTGCAGATGATGGCACCTGGATTAGTGTCCCTTGACGGACGATGAAATCAGAGGCTTCTCCCAATTTGCAACCTATACAAACAAAAATTAGCTGAGAGAGATGGCATTGTTCAATGTCATTGTTTTATGATATTACATATACTTTACACAAGTCTTATAGGTACCGTGTGGCTATTAAAGATTATGTAATAGAAATTCCACTAAGTTAAAGAATTGGTTTGGTTTACTGACCAAAACATATTCTCTCAAATGAAAAATTCCATGTTCCATGAGAAGGTGCTGATTAAGGACCTATACTCCAAAGGTAGCTATAGTTCAGTACAAAAATGCCGTAAGATATGTACTTTTTTATTGCTTTGGGCTTATCAAAGGTATTTAAAAATCACAGATACTTTAAAAATGGACTATGGAAATGTACATTATTTTTAGAATATTCTTCTTGGTCAGGAAAACTTTTAGCGATGGAATACCAGCATACCTTAAAGTCAATGAAAAGTTGAATACTTGATTGGGCTTAAGGAAACCCATACATTTCCAATTTTAACAGGATTTATCATGACTGTATTACTGATATATTCTCGTATTACACAAATATTATAGATGATCCTTTGAGACATCAGGCTTATTTAATTCAATATTCTATTCCTTTTAACTTCACAGAAATTTTTAAATGGTGATTTTAACATGATAAACATTTTCAATTGGGAAATAGATAAAGGGCAGCAAAATATTGCCACGACTGTACTCTAAAGGGATGCCCAAAGAGATAAAGACTATCAAAATTATTCTATAGGATAAACACTTTTTTATTCAAGAGGCCTCCTGCATTTAAAAAAAAAAAAATCAGTCTTAAAATCATATGCATCTTGGGGCACCTGGGTGGCTCAGTTGGTTAAGTGTCCCACTCTTGATCTCGGCTCAGGTCATGATCTCACGGGTTTGTAAGATTGAACCCTACATTAGGCTCTGTGCTGACAGTGCAGAGCCTGCTTGGGGTTTCTCTCTCCCTCTCTCTGCCTCTCCCCCCTTCAAAATAAATAAATAAACTTAAAAAAAATAATATGCATCTCAATAAAACATTAAGCTTTATAGAGATAACTGTACATCCCAATGAGTATGCCATTTCTCCTTATAACTAAAGCAGAGCAAAGACAAAATCACAACGTGCAGTACATTTTCTCAAATGTTACAACATGGCAGAGAATTTATAAAAACTGGCTCAAGGTTTTTTATTCGTTTGTTTCCAAGAACCCTATAACTCATTATGAGAGTCAGTTCACAATCTAAATGATAACTGAAAATTACATTTGTATTTGTCTTCTCCTGCCTATGTAACTAACATGTGTTTATTGGGAAAACCTCAAATGTTATAGAAAAACCTAATTTTGAAAATAAAGTCAATTGCAACCTCACTCCAAAGATAATGCCTATACAGAAACACCAGCAGCACAAATCCATACCCACCCTACACTCACACCCATCTACGTCTTACCTTGAACACAAGAGTATGGAAGGCAGGGATCTCCAGATGGACACCCCTTCCGGTTTACCTCACAGAGCTCATTAGCAGGGCAAGGATTTGGGTTACAGGGATGAGTGACCTCTTCTATAATGTTACCCAAAGCACTAGGCCCTGAAAAACCAAACACATATCAGTTTAACCAACCCTAAAAGGCAACAGAGGTGTGTAAATTATCTGAATTAATTATGACTTTAATAAGTGGAGAGCTCATGAGCATAAAGTGAGGCCTGATTCTAATAAACTATTAAAACACACAGATTCTCTGATAATTTGTGAATTTAGCATAAACATACATACATTCATTCACTTGTTTATTTATTGGGTACCTACAATATGCTGGACAAGATTCTAAACACTTGTGCACATGTGTTTTAGTGCGTATAAATAAAAAAGGCACCTACTGATAGGTAATAAGTTGTATAAAGGGATGGAAAATGACTGGTATACTTTGGGTAAGGTGTTCAAACAGGTGCTTATGCCTAAGAGGAATAACTTGGCACATTTTACCATAAACTATAATAACTCACCATGGTAAGCTAGATGCTGTACCATGATTATATTTGTTAACTTGTGAAATAATGACTAAGGAAGAGTCTCATATAATATTTAAAGAGAGTACTAAAATTAAAAAAAAAAATGTCTTTAACCTTTTTCCTTCTGCACATATATTTCACTGCTCTAATAAGGTCTAGGCTTGTGGAGGTATTAGTTTTGCTTACTTGATTTTAGGCCAGACTCAGACTGTTAGCTAATGGAGGTATCAGGGTTCTTGGAGTTCATCACATCCAGCCCAATCCTTTTATAAACAGCAAAGCTGAGGCTGAAAGAAGTGATCTGTTCGAAGTCACAGAGGTCTAGATTCTGGCCAAGGCTCTCTTTTTCGCTATACTGGTCACAAAGGCTGAGGGACATAGTTTATTGGCTTTAGGAAAGTGTGGCTGATATCATTAGCTGCAAATCTAACAGATTTGGATACTCTTTTCTTCCTGCTCACTAATAATAGAATTCCAGTTTTGCTTAGCATGACAACGGGCCCACAGCCAGAAAGATCATCTTTCTCAGTTTCCCTTACAGCGAGGGTGGTTTTCCCTTACACTAGGATATGGTGGTTAGAGTTCCGGGAGTCATGTTGTGACGATAAAGTACCTGAAGTAACCTTGATGATGGAAACCAAGCGCTAACGAAGGCACGGAAAGCAAAAGAGCCTGGACTCTGGATGATGGAGCCACTATAACAGCCTTGGACAAATTATTTCTGGGTTTTCTTTTACTTCTACCTGTTTTTCTGTTATTTGCGGTAGAACTTAGTCCTATCTGACACAGGAAAACAAAAAAATTAGGAGCTGGATCCAAGTCTGCCTTCCAGCCAGCTCGGGACACTAATGCCCCCTGGCGGCAGCACAGACACTTTCCTTACCCTGACTATCGCATTTGGTGTGTTTATGGGTTCTACTCACCATCCCTCTGGTTTCCATGACACATGGTCACCTCCTGCCAAGAAGCTCAGCTCCAGGACCCCTCAATGAGATACCAACTTATTCTTCTAGCTCTTGGCTTGGCTCTTGGCAGGAGTATTTCAGCATAGACAAAGTTCCACCTTTTTGTACTAACCCAGACCATCATTTCTTACTCCCTATTTGGTGGATCAGTCTCAGCCAATGCCTGGCTCTGGTCCACTAATATTCTGATGACAAAAAGCTGAAGATTCCCTGGGGAAATTTCACTTCCTGGACAAATCATGGCAAGGAGACAGCAATGATATGGAGCTGGCCCCATATCTAAGAATGCTGGCCCCAAATTCACTACTTAGAATTCCTGATTGATAATAGTTTATGACTTCCTCAGTCTGATAAGATAATCACTTGTGCCTATATATTTTAAGATGACAATTCTTTTCAGGCCAAAAAGGCCAAGCAAATAAGATAAGAGTCTGCCATTGAGATAGTATCATTAAACCACATATTCTCAACAGACAGATGTTCATCCAAAGCAAACATGAAGGGCAGAGATGGAAGGGAGAAGTATTTGAAATCTAAGAAAACAAAGTACTTACTGAGGTATGTATCCAAAGGTATACAATTCTCTAGGTCATCTGTAGGTGACAGAAGCTCACAAATACTTTCAGCTGTGTGGTCCTCGGGGAATTTGTTCTGGTCCCCACATTTCTTGAGAATCTCCACACAATCTGATCTTAAAAAGAAAAATATACACAAATTTGGGGTTCAAGAACCTCCTCATGTTGTCTAATCAATATCAATCCTGTTTCTGAAGGTTTCCAGAAGGTGAGTTTTCATAACAATGTTTCACAATTGGTTAGATCAAAGTAACGGCAAAAGAAAACAGGAGTCATAGAAGACCTGAGGTTGCATAGTAGTAAGCAATGTATTATAGTATCAAAGCATCTGTAGCTTTCTCTTATCTGAGATCAAAGGCCTTGCTCAAATTTTACACTCATACAGTTACTAGTATTGATGTGACTTGTCCCTTCTTTGAAAGGAAATTAAACTAGGCTTTTTGCAAAATCATCCATCCTTTCTTTTAGGACCTTAGGCTTGCTTGCTTTTTCCTCCCTCCCTTCCTCCTTCTCTCCCTTTCTCTTTTTAAATATATTTTTAGTTATCAACATTAAGGTGTTTGGCCTGTAACAACTGGAAGTACACTATTTAAAATTTTCTCAGTCCTCCAAAGGGATTTGATTCCTTTTCTATAAATATTCCATACTAAGAGTCTATAAATTTCCCACTGGTTGCCTCTCGCTTGTTGCCTAAGTTACCCCTCACTTTCCCCCTTACTCAGGTGATCCCCAAGTCATGCCAGAGAATTGATCTGGATTCTGTTTAAGGTTGAAATAATCTTCAATCAGTCATCAAGTTCCAAGGAGCACCAAGACGCACACCAACATCTTAGGGGGTGGACATTAACCTGGCCTTTAGGAAAGTTTTTTGGAAAAATAGATGATTGAAGATCAGCTGGCATAGATTACTATGTGGCCAATACTTTTGGTTTCACTTACTATAGCAGCTTTCCTCTTTACTTCATCCTAGATCTCCTAAGCAAACCATTCACAAAATGTTTACTAGAAACAGGCCTCGATGACTACATTCACTAATTCCTTCACTCATCAAACATTTATGGAGCACCTATTGTGTGTCAGGATTATGTTAATCACTGAAGAGGAGAAAAAGAGGAAAGAGGAGACAAGAAAAAGGAGGCACAAAGAAGAATAAACTCAAGGAGAGCAAAGTCTAACTAAATATAAGACAAGTATAGGGGCGGCTGGGTAGCTCAGTTGGTTAAGCGTCTGACTTTGGCTCAGGTCATGATCTTGCAGTAGGTAAGTTCAAACCCTATGTCCGGCTCTTTGCTGACAGCTCAGAGCCTTGGAGCGTGCTTCAGATTCTGTGTCTCCCTCTCTCTCTGCACCTCCCCCACTCTCATTCTATCTCTCTCTCTTAAAAAATAAACATTAAAAAAAAGACAAGTATACAAAATAAAATATAAAAATAGAATTGTGTATTGAAGGTATTCACTAAAGTTTCTGGAACTAAATTGCATAAGTTCAGATAAAGGTCTATAAAAATTTGTAGTAAGGATAAATTACTATTAGCTGGTGAAATATGGGAAGGTTCCACGGGAATGATGGGCATCTGAGAGGAGCTAAGAAACACAGGCAGTGGGCAAGTGGAGACAGAAGAGTAATTCAAGCAGAGGAGGAAAAAGTGGGAAAGCACTTGACATGTGGGGTGATGGGTAAACGAAGTGGTAGGAGGGAAAACTCTAAAGATAGGCTGTGGTTCAGATCATGGTCTGAACCAGGACTGGAGAGTCATTATTATGAGAAACTTACTTGCAGATAATACTTCCCCGGGATTTCCTATGACAAGGTTTAATCTGCAGTGAACAAGCTACTGCTTTCCACATTTCTGGCTGGCACTTCTTAATGTCAAGAACAGGTATGTTGATAAACGGCATCTTTATGCTTCCTTTCTCCCACAGCTTCATGTCATTCATGGCTCCTTGATCTGACTGAGCATTACAACTCCTAAAAAGTTCTGTTGGCCTGAAAAAGCAAAAAGGCCAGAATCGAGAGGCAATTATTTTCTAGAGAGAAGATATGGGTAAAATCCTGACATACTAATGCATCAGGAAAACCTGATTTTTTTTAAAGAAAGTACCTATGACGTATCAAAGGATATCAGCTTTGCATGTATGGAGATTCAATGTAGACACATTAAGATTTTGACTGCATCTTTCCTTTTTAACAAAAGTTAAAAACTTAAACACTCTGTATGGGACTATCATCTCTAGACTGTATCATTTCTTTCATATTACAAAATAATGAGTCCAGGTTTTAAAAACTGAGGTATAATTTATAAAAAGACAAAAAAAAAGCATTTCCATCATGTCAGAAAGCTCCCTTGTGTCCCTGTCTAGTCAATGCCCTCCCCACTGACTATACCCCAGAGGCCACCTCCATTCATACTTATCTAGAACTTTATATATAAATGAAACATATTGTATATGCTCTTTTGGGTCTGGTGTCTTTGGCTGAACAATTTTTTTAGATTTACCTTTGTTATGTATATCATAAGTTGTTGTTTCCTTTTACTGTTGAGTAGCATTCCGTTAATAAATGTACCACAATTTGTTTATCCTAGTAGTTCTCAAACTTTTGATCTCAGGACCCATTTACACTCTTAAAATTACTGCATTCTCAAAAAGCTTTTGTTTATGTGGGTTACAATCACCAATATCTATGACATTATAAATCAAAACAGATCTTTTGATTCGTAGTTCTTAATTCATTTAAAAGGATAAGCCCATTACATGTAAGAAATAATGTTTTTGTGAAACATAACTATATTTTCCAAAGAAAAACTAAAATTAGTGAGAAGAATAGGACTATTTCACAGCTTTGAAAATCTCTTTAATATATGGCTTAATAGAACACTGCTGGATTTTCGTATCTTTTCTTGACTTCGATCTGTTGTTACATCACATGTCTTTTTTTTTTTTTAAGTTTATTTATTTATTTTTGGGAGGGAGAGAGAGAATATGGGAGGGACAGAGAGAAGGAGAGAGAGAATCCCAAGCAGGCTCCACGCCGTCAGTGCAGAGCCTGATGTGGGGCTTGAACTCATGAACTGTGAGATCACGTCCTGTGCCGAAATTAGGAGCTGGTCACTTAACTGACTGAGCCATCCAGGCACCCCAATTACATCATGTGTCTTACAGCACTGGGGAAACTCCACTGTTCACTCTTGTGAGAACAAGAGTGAAAAAAGCAGATCACAGCTTAGTGTTATTATAAAAATAGTTTTGATACCATGGGGCTTGGGGACCATGGACCACACTTTGAGAAATCCTCGTTTATTCATTCACCTGTTTATAGACAAAAAGTTTTGTTTCCAGATTTCATGTCTCTTCATGCCTACAAAGAGCATTTGGGGTCATAACTTTCTAAGAAACTGCCAAACTATTTTCCAAAGTGGTCACACCATTTTAGACTTTAAGCCACAACATATGAAAGTTCCAGCCGCTTTACATGCTTGTCAGTCTTTTTAGTTGTAGATGCAGTTTTAAAAATTGCATTTTGCTGATTACCAGTCACGTTAAACACCTTTTCATTCACTTCCTGGCCATTCAGGTATCTTCTTCTGTGAAGTGTCTTTCCAGCTACTTGCCCTTTTTAGAAAAAGTTGTCTTTTCACTATTGAGGTATAAGAGTTCTTAATATATTCTGGATATAAGTCCTGCTTCAAATATATGTATTACAAATACTTTCTTCCAGTTTGTGGTTGGCCTTTCCATTTTCTTTTTGTAAAATTTTTTTAAAGTTTATTTATTTATTTTGAAAGAGAGCGAGAGAGACCATGCAAGTGGGGAAGGGGCAGAGAGAGAGAAAGAGAGAGGATCCCAAGCAGGGTCTGCACCACCAGCACAGAGCCCGATGCAGGGCTTGACTTCACAAACCACAGTATCATGACATGAGCCAAAGTCAGATGCTTAACCAACTGAGCAACTGTGGCGCCCCTGCCTTTTCATCTTATTGGTGTCTTTTGATGAGCAAAATTTTAAAAATTTAAATATTTATTTTATTTAGCTAAAATATTTTATTGGGATGTAAGTTACAAAGAATATAATGCACAGATCTTGAGAGTTCAGTAAGTTTTAAAAATTGTATTCACCCCTGTAATCAAAGCCCCAAACAAGATATAGAATATTTCTATCACCTCATAGAGTTCCCTTATGCCCACCTCCAGCCAATTTCCTCTTCCAAAGGCAATAACTTTCTGATCTTTATCATCATAGATTATTTTTACCTATTCTTGGATTTCATATATATGGAATTATAAAGCCTTTATTTTGTATTGGGCTTTTTTTATTCAACATAAGACTCATCCATATTTTGGGGTTTATCAGTAGTTTGGCCTTTTCCCTTGCTGTATACTATTCCATTGTTCGGCTACAACATGTGTTTTCATTCCCTTCCTGATGTACATTTTATTTATTTTTCCCCAAATTCTGGGTTCTTATGAATAAGGTTGCTATATAAGTCTTTTTTGGAATTAGATTTTCATGTCTCTTGGGTAAATGCTTTAGAATGGGATTGCTGGGTCATGGACTTGACACTGCAAGGAAACTCTTCAAAGGTCTTAAACCATCTTATACTCCAAGCAGGGAAGTATGAGAGCTCCACCTGCTTCACATATTGTCACTCAAAAAACCCCCTTTTTTTTAATGTTTATTTTTGAGAGAGAGAGCAAGAGAACGAGAGAGCAGGGTAGGGGCAAAGAGAAAGGGAGACACAATCCAAAGCAGGCTCCAGGCTCCAAGCTGACAGGGCAGAGCCCGACCCAGGGCTCAAACTCACAAACTGTGAGATCATGACCTGAGCTGAAGTCAGACACTTAACCAACTGAGCCACCCAGGTGCCCCGGCTGTTAATCTTTTAATTTTAGCTATTCTAGTGGGTATGAGGAGGCATCTCACTGAGGTTTTAATTTGCATTTTGCATAAATAGTGACAAAGAACTTTTTCATATACTTAAATGGCTATTTTGATGTCTTGTTTGCTGAAAGACCCTTGATATTTTTTTGCCCATTTTTCAAATTGGGCTATTTGATTTTTTATTATGAGGTTGTAGGAGTTATTTATATATTTTGGTTGCAAGTCCTTTGTCAAATGTGTGTGAGTGTGTACATGTGATACACTGAATATTTTCTCTCAGATTGTGGCTTGCCTTTTCAAATTTTAAATGGTGTGTTTTGGTGAACAAGTGTTTACAGTTGAACCTTAACTCATTAATTTTTTTCTATTATAATTGGTATATTTTGTCTCCTGTCTATAAAATCTTTGCCTGCAGCCAGATTAAGATAATCTCCTATGTTTTCTTTTAGAAACTTTGTATTTTCAGCTTTTATATTGTGTTCTATGACCCCATCTTAAATTAATTTTTGTGTACAGTGTGAGATAGAGGTTGAGGTTCTTTTTTTTTCCATAAACATATTCAACTGTTCCAGCATTGTTTGTTGAAGAGATGTTTCTCTTTGCATTGAATTGCCTGGCTGCCTTTGTTGAAAATCAGTTTACTGTGTGTGAGTCTATTCTTGATTCTCTGTTTTGTCCTACTGATCTATTTGTCCAAACTTATGCCAATTTACATTGCTTTAATTTTTGTTGCTTTATAATAAGTCTTGAAGTCAGGTACTATAAGTTCTCCAAATCTGTTATTTTTTTGAAATTTCTTTTAGCTATTCTAGGTCCTTCGTATTTTCATTTGAATTTCAGAATTAGCCCGGAAATTTCTATTTTAAAAAGCCTCTTGGGGGGCACCTGGGTGGCTCAGTCGGTTAAGCATCTGACATCGGCTCAGGTCATGATCTTTCGGTTCACGAGTATGAGCCCCATGTCAGGCTCTGTGCTAACAGCTCAGAGCCTGGAGCCTGCCTCAGATTCTGTGTCTCTCTCTCTTTCTGCTTCTCCCCTGCTAGCACTCTGTCTCTCTCTCAAACATAAATAAACGTTAAAAAAAATATTTAAAAAATTTAAAAAAAAAGCCTGTTGGAATTTTGATTGGGATTGCACTGAATCTAGAGGTCAGTTTCAGGAGAATTAACAACAATATTGAGTCTTCTAATCCATGAACATGGTAGCTCTCTCCATTTATTTACTGTCTTTAATTTCTTTCTGCAAAGTTTTCTGGTTTTCAATGTATAGTTCCTACATATTTTTTTGTCAAATTTATCCTAAGTATTTTATGTTTTTTGATGCAATTGTATAAATTTGTATTTTTAAAATAAATTTCATTTTCCAGTTGTTTGTTGTTAACATACAGGAATACAATTGGCTTTTTTTTTCTTAAATGTTTATTTTTGAGAGAGAGCGAGTAGGGGAGGGGCAGGGAGAGAGGGGGACAGAGGATCTGCAGCAGGCTCCAGGCTCCGTGCTGTCAGCACAGAGCCCGATGCAGGGCTGGAACCCACAAATTGCGAGATCATGACCTGAGCTGAAGTCAGACACTTAACCAACCGACTGAGCCACCAAGTGCCCCTATAATTGGCTTTTGTATGTTAACCTTGTATCCTGTGACTTTGTTAAATTCAAGGATTTAAGGAGAGTTTGTTTGGAGATTTTGGGGCATCTCCTTTTGTGGTTCCCACTTTTCTGGGGTTTTCTACTCCCAGCAGTCCCAAGCTCTGATCTCCAACTCCTCTGCCCAAGACTGCTGCTTTTTGCATGAACTCTTTATGCCAGGCAAGGAGACAGAGAGTGCCCATGAAGGGAAAACTGGATATGTGGCTCTCATGCAGTGTGGTTTCTACCCCTCCTGCTTTTGGTCCTTCTCTAATGACTTCAAAACAATAGTTTTTTAATATTTTGTACAGAGCTCACAATTGGTTCTTGTAGAAGTATTAGTCTGATACAAACTACTCCACCATCCCCACAAGCTAGAACTATGTGTCTAAGTTTAAATTTAAACATTTCATAGATTTCAAATTTCCTCAATCTCTAAGCCAAGTCCTTATTGGCTAACACTCTATTACCAGCTGTAAAGATATCTCAATTTTCTTATTCAAAATAATATTCTGAATACTTTTAAAAGAATGGGATTTGTGTTAGTTTGAACCTTCTTCTGGCCCAAATGATTGACTTTTTTCCTCTTTGCCCTCCTGATCTCCAGGCTGCAGCTCACAGAACCAGCCCCCTCTTGTTTAGAAACTCTCTCTGGCTTCTCTGATATGGTGTTCTCTAGGCTTTTGGATGCCTTTTTGTTTTCTTCACTGCTTGTTCAGCCATTCAGTTTTGGGCCCTTGTTTTTCTGACCATACTTGATACCCAAGAAAATACAAGTAGGTAAGAAAACATTTTTGCATGAAATAGGGAATTCACTGAGTGAGACCTTCAACCACCCTGGAGGTCCTTCAAAGTAAGCTGTTCACAAGAGGGCATTTGGATGGCCAAATTGTTCACAGTGATTTATTCTGCAATAAATTGCTTCTACTGGTTTTGTAGTAGAAGGGAGTGGGTAAGATTGGTAGACTGAAGGCAGAGAAGATTCTTTGAACTCTAGATGCTTTAAGTATCTCTAGTCTAGTCTAGTCTAGTCTAGTCTTGAAGTGCTTCCTTTCTTAGAGGTGATGTATCAGATGAGTTATATAGCATTTAAAGATGAAATAAAGAAATGCTACTTCCTTTTAACTTAGCATCCAAGTAAAAATGAGAGTAAAGTGGTCTTTTCAATTACTTAAAAACAAGATAATTAATGATAAAATACTTCTATTCCATGTATAATAATTTGCTCCTACCTGTTGTTAAAATTAGTACAGTAAGTAAGATTTCTACAGCCCAACTGGCAAGGTTCCCGAACATCTGCTAAACAGGTCAACATGGACACTTCCACTGGATTGTATTCACAAAAGCGATCAAACTCTTGCCAACTCTGTGTATTGCCCCAGCTCATGCTATAAAGTTTAGTGCACAGTTCCCTAAAACAAAGGCACAAATATAGAAACACAGGTGAGCCAAGTGAATACACGGTTTAGAATATGAACAAGAAAAAAGTACAAAAACCAAAAGACTAAAATTTATCCCCTAGAATTTAGAGCCATAAGCAGAACTTTTCCATGAAAATGTTAGCCTTCTTTTATTACCCATCTCTTTCCTTTATGCCATGGTTGCTACAAAGCTCAGTGCTAAAGGTAATGTTTAATTATATTTGTACATCTTTATTCTTGGCACAATTATCTTCCATTTCTGATCCCTCTTTTACCTTTCACGTAAGATAAGGCATACAGTTTTTCCTCCACAAAGATAGATTCCCCTATATTTATATTTATTTACTTCCTATAAATAAAGAAACTGTGTAGTAAAACTGTGACAAGGTCCTCAGACCTAAGAAGCTTTACAGACTTAGGGTTCACTAGTTTCTCCCTGAAAAATTATCCCAAAGTCATTTATCTTCCTTAAGATACACCCAGATAGTCTACATGTAAAGGCTTATGAATTCCAAAGCTTCTATATACTATTGTAGTTAATACATGACAATCTTATTTGTAGTACTTGATGATTACAAAGCAACTTGACTACATGCATATAACTAAAATAATATCAGTACCATTTCTCAAGTGCCTTCAAATTAGTTTAATTTTTAAAATTTATAAATGTAATAAAAATGTAAAAAAAACATACTATAAAATTTAATACTACCAAAATACAAAGTCATAAGTAAAAATTCTCCACTCCTGCCACATTTTATTTGACTCTCATTATTAAACCTTTGAGGAGGATGTCTTTACTTTTATAAGTTTGTTCATTCATTCTACTGATTTTTACTGAGTGCCTATTTTGTGTTAGACCCTGTTCAAGGCACTGGATATTCAGTGGTAAATAAGAGAGACGGGTCCCTGCTCTCAATGGAGCTTATACATCATAGAGATAAAGAAGGTGGGATCAAGTTATATTAGGTACTTTGAGCTGGGAACCAGTCCTTTATCTAGCCCTTAACTTTCTCTATGACCTTGGACAGACTGTTTAATAACATCGCAGAATTAGTTTTCTATATATAAGCAAGAATTACACAAACTGACACCATAAGATGTCATAAACTGACATCATAAGGTGATACAATCATAATGTTTCACGAAGAGGAAATAAGATGGAAATAAACCACAAAACCTTACATCAAGGTAAGGCAGGGCAAAGTGTTTTTCAGTGAAGTTCTTCTAGGATAACACAGAGATTCCAATCTCCAATGGCTTTAGGGCATAAACTCTTTTAAAGACATTCAAGGAAGTACTCAGCATCCCTCTCATAAATATATTTATTAATGCAATTCAATTTCCTTAATTACAGGACCAAATTAATTTCTCTTTAAGATCTTCTGTTAATTTTCTTTGGATATTTTCCAGTTTTTTAAAATATCTTTGGTAAAGTTTGATGAGCTACTCTAGGCACAATTTTTGCTAAAGGTCCATTCCATTTAGAAACCACAGAAAAGACTGTTTCATTCCTGGTAGATGATATTAATTTTAGGATGTTCTAGTAATATATACTTCTTTTTCACCTAAAATCTCCCTAATAAAGCAAACTTCTATTTCACCGGTGTTCTACCACGACCTTAGTAATCTCCATTTATTCTTGTCTCTAGATTGTTTCTTCCATCTTATATTTGTGTTAATTTTTTATCCCTAAGTGTATCATCCAAATGAATGCTAATACACTGCTATCTACCTTTGTGTATGAGTGCCAATCCAGATCATTCACCAATATATGCAAAAGGTTGGTTAATGTTCAAAGTTTCATAATTTAACAAAGAGAAATATGCCTTAGACGTCAGATCAAAACATCTTCTAAACTGTAAGCTTACTTAATGATAGCCTTGAGGGTAGAATCCAAATTGCACCATCTTTAAATATTTATTATCCTGCCAATGCTAATCCTCTATACCCCCAAACACAGTTCTTTTAGCACTTGCTGTTCAAAAACAATGTTTTCTATAAACAACACTCAATAAATATTTGCTAGATGAAAGAGTTTGTATCTTCTCAACTCCTGAGTTTATATCTTCTCAACTCCTGATGAAAGAGTTTATATCTTCTCAACTCCTGTGAGAATATAACATACATTTGCTAGCACTTAAAATCACGAATTAAAGTGCTATTTTCTACTGGTTTTAATAAAGGAAAATGAGATACTGACCTACATGTTGAAGTGTTTGCTTTAGAACAACAATGCAATTTAGCCCCATCAAGGCCCGTAGAGGGAGGAGGATGTAGAGTGACTCCAGGGTGAACAGATTGTGAGCTTTCAAGAAAACACTGCCAAAGAGGATCCTGAGGCAAAGGCTGAGTTTTACAACCCTCGATGAGGCCATCAACAATCTCCATTTCTGTTTTCTTAGACATCAGAATTCTCTTGCAGGCATTTTGGCAAGCATGGTCTTCAGCTCTGTCGCAGCAATATAAACCTACGTTTTCAGGATACATGTGGCTTAATTAGCTGATTTTATGTCACACACTGCTCAGAACAGACGAACATGGTGGTGTACTGGAAACAATACCACTCAATCACATGTCAATATCTGCAGTACACAGGGCCTACCAAATTTTCTCTCCATTACTTTGCAGCATAGCAAATAGATACCTACGTGGACTAGGTATCTATTTCCAGAATTCACCACTGTCCCAGTCATGGGATCTTTGGCATCAATTCTACATAATGAAAGGTCATCTCGTCTTCCACCTGAGAAGCCCTTACATGTAAAGTATCTTAAGTTCCTGGAAAAGGTACTATACATTAAACTGGAATTATTTCATCCTAGAAACAACTGCCTACAAGGGATTACGTTCTTGGCAGAGTGAGAGAGGAATAATTTCAATAGCAAAAACCACAAACACCGTATTTCATGACATTCTGGGATATAAAGTTCTTATATATCTATACAAGTTAATCAATCTAAGTTGTAATTTAAATAATACAACAGCAAACTGACAAAATGTCAGTTTCCTTCTGCTTTTAATTTTCTACAAAGAATCAGAAAATAAAAGCACTTCCAATCAGATTACAGATTTCAGAAGGGGTTCTTTGAAGTAGTTTTCTCAGGTGTCTTTGACTTTTTAAGAAACGTATTCAGGCATACCTTCTTATAGCTTTCTTTTCCAGATTTCCTATGTATCAGTATAGACATTTGAGATGGTTGTTCTTCTACCCTTAAAACATCTTGCTGGTTTTTGTTTTTGTTTGTTTGTTTGTTTGTTTATACTTTGAGCTGCTACCACCTTAGCTCCAGCAGCACCTCTGTATAGCCTAAATGTCAATTTCTATAACTCTGCCTTTAAAATGAATGAAGATCATTTGTGGCAAATGCTTCATCCTCTGATATTCACCATACAGCCACACCACAGTACGTCGTAAGCTTTAGAGCTCTCCTTTAGATGCTAGACTCACAGGGCACATAGTACTGCTTCTGAGTTTACAAAAACAAGTCTTTCAGTATCCCAGTATAAATCAAAACACTGGCATCCAGCTTATAAATCTTGTCTTTTGTCAGTTTGGTTAATTAGTCAATTGTTTAAAGTTTGTTCATCTCTAAATAAAGAAGATGGATTATAGGATGTACAAAGCTGAGACTTTGAAGACCCGTAAGGTGCAGGTTCATTAGGAGGCCCTGATTTTCAAAAGTATCAGGATTTCTTCTCATTTTTATGATGCTTTTATTATAAAAGTAATAATTGCTCACCATAAAAATTCAAGCATCACAAAAACACATAGGGTAGAATAGGTATATAACCAACCATATTATACAGTTAGTTCTACAACTTACTTTTTTTTTATTATGCCTTGGACTTTCTATATAAACATACTTTTTTATTTGGATTACATAGTATTTTTATTATACAGATATATAATTTATTTCATCAATTTTAACCAATACCCTATCGATGGGTATTTGAGTTATTTCTAATTTTTCTCCATTACCATCAGTGTTGTAGCAAACATCTTTGACGTGCGTAGATATATTTTTGCAAATTTATGAGTTTTCTTGAAGGAGAAATTCTAAGAAATGGGATTCCTAGATTAAAAGGTATGGTCATTTGAAATTCTCAATTTCCCATCAAAATATCCATACCAATGAATTCTCCCATCCTCAGAAACAAAGAGTGCTTGCTTCCTCATACCATTGACAGCTCTATCTTCCTTGGTACCTTTCAGCTGTGACCATAATATCCAATCTGCCAAATCTAAACACCAAAGGAAGTCCGGTGTTTCCCAAATGACCGAGACTACAGATATCTACAAGAATTTACTTCCTTTTTACAAATTATTTTACCAAAGATTGAAACAAGAGAAATATATCAATTTTACTTACTATCTGTTGGGTTCCTCATTGGATAAGATTGGGTGTAATTGTTCACACAGTGTATTAATTGTGGACTAATAGAGGCACAATAGTTTTCCACTGCTTTGATCTGAGATGGGCCAGGAGAAGAGTCTGTTCGAAAGATGGCTTGACAGTATTCTCGGCAGTTTGTGTGATGGCCTGCATAACTGCAACAAACTGAGCCCACTGAGGGGGAAAAAAGGAGAGGTTGTTGGAATGGAAACAGCTATTTGGTAACAATAAAGCATCATAATATTGATAGAACAATTCGCAACTTTTTGAATTGGAGAATAAAACCATGCCACAGAAGACAATTACTTTAAATCAGCACTACTTTCAGGATAGTATACTCCAAATAAGACATTTCGGAACAGGACATTCAGGTGCTCACTGGTACAAGGAAGTCTTATTTGTCAACTAAGAATCTATATAGTCCAGTGAGTCTCGGCAGGAGCAGCACACCCCTGTGGGAGACTATGGAGACACGTGGAAGTATTTTTGGCTTTCATGATGACTTGGGGAGCTACTGCTAATATTTAGTGCATGGGGACCAGGGCTGTTTACTCTGCAATGTACAGGGCATTCTCACAGCACCAAAACTGTCTCCAAAAATGCTAATACTGCCCATGCTGAGAACCGCGGGCACAATTTCTTTCCATGTTAGACTTGTGGAGATTTATAAACAAAGCAAGGCAAACAAAGCCAAAATAAAACAAGACCCCTCCGGGGGGGTTTATAAAATAGGACCAGTAAAAACTAAGAGATATCAGGCTCATTTCATAAATTTGACAGTTATATAACTGTGTATCTTGAAAGAAATCTCAAAAGTTCTGTTCCATTTGAACATCTCCAAGAACATGCCTAAGTTGAAACAGTCTTTACCTCACAACTGACGTGAGCTGCTTTAATACTGAAAAGTAAACCCCGCATTTGAAATACATTTATGGATTTATGTATTTTTAGAAATCAAGGAGGAACCATCTCAGGTATCTGGGGAGAGCTGGATGTGTGGCTAGGGGTACAGATGTGGGATTTAAACTGGAGAAGAAAAAGAGACCCTCACAGGAGAGGTTAGGGGGTCTGTGGAGGGCTTAAGGGAACCAAGATGGAGATATGGCAGGAAAACAGGTAAGAGAAAGGCAGGTAGGAAATCTCTGATAATTATTAGAGGTCGTGGAGGAAAGAGAATCAGGTTTCTGGTGAATTCCACAGACCAGGGAATGAGCAGGGAATCCAAGCAACTTCCAGAAATAATGACAATGATAGAACTATACGCAAATTAAACTAGGGCTGAACTGATGCAGGATAGGCCTTGGTTTCCTGTACCAGGAAACAATTTCATAATTACTGTGCCACCTGTTTTTAACTTGTAATTACTACTTACTGTGCTCACTGCTGAACTGTTCAATTTCAACACAAAGAATAATTAATGGCTACATTTATCACTGTTAACCTTAGTGAGGATAAACTGAGGGATGGGGGAATACTGAGGACAGAAGAGATAAGTGAGAATAAGCCAAGGATGCCCATCTTCTGATTCCTCCATGAGGCTGGCTTCCTCACTAGTGTGGGAGGACAAAGATTATGTGCGACACTATCTGGGAAACTGTGAATTAAGCCCTAGTTTGCAAGGGTTAGAAGATAAAGTGCAGCCAGCTAACGTTTCTTATTATACTTTGATAAACCAAACTGCCAAACTAATCCAAACAACTCTTCTGTTCCTCAGCTGTGTTTTCCCAGCTGTAACTGCTCTCACTACTCCCTTTACCTGTGATGCCCTTCTTCCCATCTGCACTGTTCATATCTTGTCCATCCTTCAAGGCCCAGCTCAGCTACCAACTCCATGAAGCCACCTCTAAAACCCTGGCAGGGGATGCCTGGGTGGCTCAGTCGGTTGGGTGGCTGATTTCGGCTCGGGTCATGATCTCATGGCTCGGCTCGTTTGAGCCCCGCGTTGGGCTCTGTGCTGACAGCTCAGAGCCTGGAGCCTGCTCTGGGGGATTGTGTCCCCCTCTCTCTCTACCCCACCCCCGCTGGCACTCTGTCTCAAAGGTAAATAAACATAAAAAAAATTTTTTTTTAAACCCGGGCAGGATGTGATCCCTCCTTCCTCTGAACTCTTGCAGCAATTTTATCAGTGCCACTATCCCATATCTTCCATGTTCTAGAGTTTTTTTGTGCACAGATTGTGTCCTCACGTGCATGTATGTCTGCACAGAGCAAGCAGTCAGTAAACATTTGCCGAGTGAACTGAGAGGAAGCCTTCAGCAAGTGCTACATTGTATGACCTGGGAATGCTTAATTTCTGTAAGTAATCCTATTTATTCAAGGGGAGCATGATATTTCCATCTAACAGCAGTATCTGCTTTGCAAATCTGCATTTAAGACATGGCAATTGTCATAATTCATGAATGGCCTGGACACCCTAGAGGAAAGAGCCTATGAGAACACTGATGGGCTTTTAGGCAGCTTACTAACAGCCCACATCATAATGCCAGGTCTTGGCAATATTTATAACAGCTAAATCGTATTCTGTAAACTGTGTTTTGCTCCTTGGACTGCTCATATAACCATTGACAAAATACTTACTTTCATTTCTGCTAATGCAACTGAAAAGAGCATTCTGCAAATTAAAGAAAAACAGACAAATTAACCACCACGCAGAATTTCTAATTTTATTCCACTTTATGGTTACATGGAAATCAGAATATCAAACTATTTAATTCTTCTCCAAATCCAAAGCTGAAGATGAAGAAACTGAGATGGCATCCTGGTGAAAAAAGAAACCACCATCTAGCACATACTGGGGGTCAAGATCCTCATCCTGAGCCATAAGCTGATCATGTTATAGCAAACCATGTTTATGTAAAGCTGTACCTGTGTATGTGGGGGTAACCTACAATGTATTAATCTCAATTATCTCTTGCAGTATATAAAAGGGCTCCCAGAAGATAATATAATAAAAGGTATTTAGGGAAACAGAGATTTCATGTAACTGCTGCATTTTAGAGTTGAAACGTGCTCAGAGAGCATCCCTAATTGTTCTCAAACATGGCCATGCACTAGAATCACCTGGGCTTCCTAGGCCTTACTCTACACTTACAGAATCAGAATCTGGGAATGAACCACAGAAATCTACATATTAAGGCTTCCAAGATTATTCTTATGTAATTATTGAATCACTATATGGTACTCCTGAAACTAATATTAACACTGTTTGTTAATTTTACTAGAATTAAAATAAAAAATAAAAAGATGATTCTTACGTAGTCACCCTGGGATGTTGGGGTATCTCTCTACCATTTTAAAGATGAACAAACCGTTTCCTCATCAGAGGGGAAACTGCCCCAGGTTACAGAGCAAGTCAAAAGCAGATAATGGAATAGAATTAGTATTTCTAGAGTTCTTAGATCACTGTTCAGAAAATATCACACTATGTTAAAGTCACCGTAAGGAAAATAAGAGGTAAAACAAGACGAAAACAAAAAACTCCTTGTTCAAAGCCATTTGGATATTTAGAGCTTACGGGCTATGATTAATATCTCTTACAAGTAAAAGAATGAATTCCTAAAGAAATAATATAGGCATAAATAAAAGGTAGATGGAAATCAAGTGTTCTTACAGTTGAATAGAGATGACTTTGGCTTTTAGTTGTAGCTAAATCATAAGCCGGCTATGTGATCTGGACTTTTAAAAGGACCAGCTTTACTGACATTTAAAATCTACCTTCAAGGATCCATCTATGTAGTTGTGTGAAGCTGTACTACACTCATTTTCTCCACTAAATAATATTCTACTGTAGAAATAAACCATACTCTATCCATTTAAAACAAAAACAAAACAAAAACCCAGGCCTCACAGATAAGGGCTAATGAATTGGATCGTATGACTTCCTTCTGCTAGGGCTCTCATCAAGCAATATGAGGGGTGAAAATAAACATTCTTGGTGTTCTTTAATACTCATTTCTAGATCTCTCTTCATCTATTTTTCTTTGTTTGACTTTTCAACTACCTGTTACAGATAGCCATCTATTTTGGTCGTGGTTTTAGGAACACTTTCCATAAAATGATCTAAATCAATATTAAAAAGCAATCTGCTACTGACTTTCCAGCCCCCTTTGATTCTCATTGTCTTTCTTTTTCTAATAAACTGGTTGTTCTTTTGGGCTTGGCTGTTTTGACCTTGTACTTGAAGGAGTACATTTATTATCTTGGTGGCCATCCTGAGTCTCATGGCCTGATCTCCAGTTTTGATATTCTTCCAATTACTCACACAAGTCTCCAGAGCAGTGGTTCTCAACTAAGGGTGATTTGCTTCCCAGGGGACATTTGGCAATATCTGGAGACATTTTTCGTTGTCATAACTGGAGGAGCAGCGTGTGCTATTGGGATCTAATGGGTAGAGGAGTCCAGAGATGCTGTAAACATCCTACAGTGCGCATGGCAGCTCCCTGACAACAATAACAAACAACAGCCCAAAATATCAATAGTGCCAAGGTTCGGACACCCTGTTCTAAAGACTTCCAAATTTGTTCAAGCTGGAATTTTGGAAATTTGACCTTCCAAATAAAAGAAATATCACTGAGTTGACGTGTAGATCACTTCACTTTAGAGAGATACTAAAGGAAGGACACAAAACCTGAAAAATGTCAGCGATCACCTAATTCAACCCCTTATTTGACCAAAGCCAGTGATGGAGGCCTGAAAAGGAGAACTCTAGCTTTTACCCACAAATGGGTTGGCAGACTATGGCACACAGGCCAAATCTTGCCTGCTGCCTACTTTTGTAAATGAAGTTTTATTGGAACAGTCACACCCATTTGTTTACATACTGTATATGGCTACTTGATACTACAATGGTAGAGTTGAACAGACAGAGGCCATACAAACTGCAAGCCTGAAATATTTGAGATCTGACCCTTTACAGAAAAAGTTTGCCAACCCCTGATGTAGGAGGGCACAACTGTCTCCCTCCATGGCACAACCAGTCTTCAGAAATGTTCCCTAATCACCTCTCATTTCTCTTAATGTTCATTGATAGACCTTTCAAGGATAGATTTACCTTAATTTATCAAACTAAAAACATTCATATTTCAACACGGCAGTACCTTTGGTATTGATGCCATTTTTACATCTCTATTTTTATCTTTATTAATTTTAAGGTTTTAAAGAATGGTCCTTCATTTAAATATACCAGTTTTTGAAGAATTCATCAATTCTCTGTTGCTTACTTCATACTCATGATTTCAAACTCTGATCATATCCCTCTCTTTAATAAAGGATTCTTAACCTTAGGATACCTTAGCTAACTATATCTATTATATGAACTATAAGCAACTCTACCTTTTTACTGCTTAAACTATTGCTGATTAGTTTGAAAGGTCTTAAGACACACATAATGAGTTACACCATTAACTTATAATTTCTTCATCTCTTAAGACATTTCTTAACTCCTGGAAATGTCTGGTCACCATCTGGTGGCAAAGGAGGTAACTGAGGCTTTATACTAAAGTATGGAGCCTCTTCTGACCTTTTGCCACCAATACTATACCCACTGTGCCTCCATAGATCAGCTCCCCCGCTCCGTTCATCTTACTCTAGAATAGATAAAAATTACAGTGTTACCAAGATGAAGATCTACCACAACCTCAGAGACCCAAGAACACAGGCGGATCCCAAGAGATCTGCAAATCCAAAAGCCTTCACTATCTAGCTGGAGACAGATGTACACAGCAAACAAAGGGCAGAGCCAGGGCTACAACCCAGACTGCTCTCTCATGACACTATACCGTAAGAAGACTGGATTCTTCTTTTGAATGAGGCCAGTTCAAGGTTGCATTTACGTCCACAGAATAATATCTTTTCAACAGTCTCCTTTTTTAGAATGAGCACATTAAACTGTGGGGAAAACAATAATTTCTTGAGGGTAATATTATTTCCCTTAAAGATACTTGATCATGAAATCTTTCCTCGGGTAGCTACTTCCAGTTCTCTGCCCTACTCTTGCTGGTTTTGAGAGAACTGCAGCAAGCCCTTCCACCCAGCATTGGGTTGCCCAGAGGGCAAACCCGGCAGAAAAACTAAAATACAAAGTAAAATCAAAGTAAAGCGAACCATATGTGATCCTTCAAGCCACACTGACCCTCCTTTAGGTGAAGAGCCATTGGGGTGCATCTGGGAGGTAGACTTTCCTGGTCAAATCACTTGTTCAGAAGTTGGGTCCGTGGATCTATTTTCTGTCCCGGCCACACACACTTTTCCATTTCTGGGACTCCTTTCTAACATTTCTCCATTTGCCCACTCATCTCAATCCTTTCCCTGGCCACCACCCTTCTGCTTCTGGTTCTCCCAGCTCCCTCCCCATCCTCACCAATGATGAGGATGATGAAAACAAAACAAACACTGACCACATGAATCTTGTAAAAAAAAGAAAGAAAGAAAGAAAGAAAGAAAGAAAGAAAGAAAGAAAGAAAGTTTGACTTTAGAAGTTTTAGTTACTTCTGGACAAAGACCCAAAAGAGAACATTTTATAAACTGTTACTTAAGAGTCTCTGGGAGGGAGGGGAAAGTGGGTGATGGGCATTGAGGAGGGCACCTGTTGGGATGAGCACTGGGTGTTGTATGGAAACCAATTTGACAGCAAATTTCATATATAAAATAAAGAAAGAAAGAAAAAAAGAAAGATTAAAAAAAAACATAACCTGTTATTTAATGTTCCCTATTCCCAAGGCTACTAGTTAAAAGTAAAGGAGCTGCTTTATTCCTAAGGCCTCAAAAATAAAATGTTTCTTTTTCATAAATGGACTGAAATTTCTCCCACTTTGAAGTTTTGCATTTCGTATGAAGAATCTAGCTCATCAAATGCTAAGTTGGAGATATTAAATAAGTGACCTTTATTTTATTTTAAGTAAGCTCTATGCCCAATGTGGGACTTGAACTCACAACCCAAAGACCAAGGGTTGCATGCTCTACACACTGAGCTAGGCAGGCACCCCTCCATAATTGCCCTTTAAAAACAAACATGTTTTTAAACCTCTACAAGATGTTTTTTCCTTGTTGTGGACACTATGGCTTTTTAGTCAAAAAGTTTAAGCGACTAGATTATGTAAAGGATTTAATAGCATGATATGAATATCGCTAAACAAGTGATTCTTCAATTTCTTCAGCCTCCCAAATAGTAAATATCATTTTAAGAGTTGGATAAAAACAAACACCCACAACTAAAATAAGATTAATAGGTCTAGACTGCTCAAAGAAATTTGCTCATTATCACCAGAGCATCCAACCAACTGGAAGCAAATTCAAGGGCAAGTAATATCTGCAGTGTAACACAAGATCTAGAACAGAACTCAGCACAGAGTGTTTGTGGTAGAGTGACTGTAATGATAGCCCCAGTTCTTCACATTTCCCCCTATCTCTCTCTCTCACATTAACTTTGGACTTAGCCATGTGGTTTTTTTGGTCAAGTGGATAGTAGCAAGCTTGAAGCAAGCAGAGGCCTGCACAGACACTTGCATCTTTCCACTCCCTCTCTTGGGCCCCTGTCATCACCACGGGAAACATGACTGAGAGGGCTAGAAGACACACATGGAGGAGAGCTGAGCTGACTTAGCTAAGAGCATCCTAAGTCAGCTAGGCTCACGCTGACCTGCAAGCTTGATTGTAGATGCATGAGTGAGCCCAGCCCAAATCAGCTAAGCTTGCTTGGCCAGGTCAGAACTGCCTACCTGGACTGTAGAGTCATAAGAAATGATAAACTGTTATTGTTTCAGGCTATGGAGTTTTTGGATGGTCTGATTCACATTATTGCGATAACAGACAGAGTATTCAGTGTTTTCTGGACTCATTCAGAGATTGCCTAACTCACTGACATTTATACAAAGTTTCCACATAAAATTGCTATTTACTCTGAGACAAAGAACCTTGTGTAACTCAGCTGTCCAGAATGGCAAAATTTCTGTTAAAAAATTCTATCTATAAAAATACTAACTGTATAGCACCTATCCGCAGGCAACAAATTTCTGTTCACCCTTTAAATCTTACCTGCTCTGTGAAGACTTTCCCATTACACTGGGCATTGTCTGTTTGTTTTCTTCAGGCTCCAATGTGTCTTGTACAGACTTTTGGCAATGTACTTGTCTCACTGTATTGTAATGACCTATTTGTCTCTTCCCACGGACTAGGCTATGAGCTTCTTGCAGACAGTGGCTAAATCCTTTCACCTTGTGCCCTGAGAACAGTGCCTGAGACACATTAAGTGTCCCAGTGCAGTGAAGGTTGAGTGAATGAATGACAGACGCAAAGACAACTGAAAGGTGGATTCTGCCCCAGGAACTCAAGGGTTGAGTATTAAAAAGTGACCTATAAACAAAGAATTATACTATAAGGTGACAAATGCTATAATCAAGCATGTAAAGTAAAGGGGAAGTAGCAGTCAATTTTATGTGTGTAGAGGTAACAAGGCTGGGCAGGGAAGGTTTTTCAAGAACCGTCTAAGCCAGAATTTAAGGCAAAGGTTGTTGCCAGTTGGACAGGGAGTACTGGTGTGCTAGGACCAACTTTTGCAGGGCTTGGGGTGGAGGGAAAGTCCTGATTTGTAGTATTTACTGATGTTTGTGGTGAAAATACGCCCCATCATGGCTGATTTCGGGTTAAAAACTGGCTGGCAAAATTCCTGAATATTTAACAAGCAGTTTTCTCTAGCTAGTAGGAGCTGGCTCCAGCATACCACTGGAGGGGGTAATAGGATGGATTCAGGGAGAGGGAATTCTAGGTAGCACAAACAGGTTGTCCAACTACAAGTAACAATCTGGGAAATCACAAGTAGCATACTACTGAAGTGTAAAGGAGAAGAGTCAGCAGTTAGATGGAGAAAAGCTTAGTTTACCAGGCTGAGGAACATGAACTATATCCCATAGGTGAGCCATTGAAGGGTTTTAAGTAAGGGAGTGACATGACCATATCTGGTCTTTAAAGAGATCATCTTAGGAGAAGTGGAGAGAGTAAATAAGAGGAGAAATTAGATAGGAAAGCTAGTTTGGCAGCTACTGTAGTCCAGAAAAGTGGTATAGGGGCCTGAGCTGAGGCAGTAACCGAGGATCTGGAAAGGAGACCGACTTAAGATGTATTTTGGAGGTAAATCTTCAGGGCTTGATAACCAATTATTTGTGGGAGGTGGTGAGAAAGAGGAAAGAGTAGACAATACCTCTTAGGCTTTTAGTTTATGTGTCTGGGAGCACTATACTGGAATAACCAAACAGGAAATGTAAGAAAAAAATGGTAAGTTTTTGTTCTGGATGCGTGTGTGTGTGTGTGTGTGTGTGTGTGTGTACGCACGCGCACGTGCACATATGTGCTATGTAGCAGTGGGATGGAGGGAAGGATGGAAAGTAACAATCAGTTCGGCTGATTTGAAATGCAAGTTGAACATCAAAAGTATCCATATCCAATAGTGATTCAAGAACTCAGAGAAAGAGGTTAGCAAAGAAGATTCTAGAATTGTCATCATATTGGGGCAATTAAAACTATGGAAGTAGATGAGATTGCCTAGGGAGAAAAACCTGGCCATTTAGATTAGACCAGGTCACAATCTAATCAAACTCCAATTTCCCTTTGGGATGATCTCATTCATGTGACTTCTGAGAAGAAAGGATAAGAGAGGAAATATTCTAGCACAGAGACTGAATAAGAGTTATTCCCTTCTAATACAAAATATGACCAAAAAAAACCCCACATACAAATGGAACATAATGAAGGTTTTATATATCTTAAGCCAGTACTGCAGGACCTAATAGGTTTCGCTCTTTTTGGAGCTCATCAGCTGCAGGTAACGGCTCATGTTGACTCTGATACAGGGTATCAGTACAGCATTCTGTCATTTACAAGCCTCCCATTCACAGTCTTCTATTACTATACTCTGCCAATTCTTGGGGTTTCCTTAGAACTAACTAAAAGAAGCTTTACATTTAGGTCCTGAAGGCTTTGCTGGGGCAAAGTACCACATTCTTTTTGCTAAATCCCCCAAAGCTGACTATCAACAGCCTAGACTGTACTTTGATGGGGCAAAGTACCACATTCTTTTTGCTAAATCCCCCAAAGCTGACTATCAACAGCCTAGACTGTCGTCCGCCATGTAAGATGGTCTACTCTACTCTTAAAGCACTGTAGAACAGATCCAATCACATAAGGCGTGGCAGGCCTCAAGCTGTCCAGAGAATCCTGCTGGCCCTGACATCCCTGCCTTATCTCTAAATTTTTAGGGCTATTTCTTCATCCCTTTCCTTTATGCTTCTGGTAGTAAATCTAGAATCAAGGTTAATTTGAGAGAAAAAGGAACAAAGTAAAATTAATACATAGAAATCTTTAAAGCAGAATATTTTATTGTGACATTTCCTGAGAATACACTGTACAGCCTGTGTAGGCATACATAAATATGTACTAAACACTGGCATCCAGGGATGTGACAAACTATCATTTGTGCTACGGAGATGGAGGAAAACTATATATATTTACTTTTATAAGCACAAATATTTCTAGTGACTTTAGGCACTGAGTGGCTGCAGTACAGGAAGTTACAATGAGACTTTTTATTGTACACCATTTTTAGTTTTGAACATGTGAATATTCAAAAAATAAAAATTAACACATATCTGCACCTTTCTCTTACACACTGAGCTGTGTGTTGACAGGATGGTGCTGACAGAAATGGCTCTGAAACTCACAAGGCTGGCCATCTTTGTTTTTGTGATTCTTAGAGCCTCTTTTTAATATCTACTCAGAGTCTTAATTTTATCTTCGCATTCTCACAGAACCAGAGCCCCAGGACAGAACGTTATTTTAATTTTGTTTAGCAACTGTTTAGTTTAAAACTTAAATGCCTTAAGGTTAAAAAAAAAAGTGAGTCCTCACAAAAATACCTCCTACTTTCTTTCATAGTTTCTCACCTTCTTAATGAAGTAACATCAAATAATGGACAAAAAAAAAAAAATCTAGAAAGAGAGAATTGAAAATGATATTTCTAAAAAGAATATAAAGAAAAGTACAGAGAAGGATCTGTGAAAGGAAGAAACAAGTAAAAATGTGAAAGTCTGATGACAAATTTGTATCACTGTATTTCAGTGGCTCATGCAGCAAATGGAAAGGTATTTATATTTATGACCATTATGTTAAAAGAATGGCAGTAAAGCCTGACATAAAGGTATGAAATAGATTTATGAACCCAAAACTAAAGTTTGTCTCATCACTCTACAGCCATTGCCAACTCTCTGGAAATTCATCACCCACACATCGCCTTAATGTTTATCTTAGTCAAGAAAGAAACTATGAACAACAAAAAAATTTTAATCACCATTTTGGTGGCTAGAAGAAAATATTTTCAGCCAACTTGCAGACAGAGACTATGTAAAAAAAATATACCAGATGTCTCACATCTCGCAGAAAGCATGAATTAGTCTGCAATTTGGTTCTAATGAGGCAGTGTGCACTAGTGCGGCTGTACCGATGGGTTACAGCCAGCATCTGTTCTGTTGGTGCCTCGGTCATTCCAGTTGTTGAATATTTTGAATGCCAGCCCTGGTTCTAGTATCACACATCTATGATTCCACGTGGCCTAATACCTCTAGGTGAGCCAAAGGCCAAGGCCTGTGAAAATGCATGGAAAACCTAGAACTAAGCATGCCCATGACACTTGAACATGTCTTTGTCAGAGTTATCAAGCCACTGGTTGATACTGGTGGCTCTAATAAAATGTGTGATTCTGAAAATAGTACTCTTAATTACTGAAAGAAGTACTCTTTCTTAGGTTTGGGTCAGAAAGAGAACTGCAGAGTTGGGAGATTAGCCAAGTCTCCCATCCATTGCAGAAATCCCTTCCATGATATGTGTGTGAATCCAGTAAGCCTTTGCTTGAACATTTCCATTGACAGGAAGTTAGTTCTCTTTTTCTTGGAACATCTCATTCCAATACTCTTACTTAACACAGGTAGGGTCCTCCTAATCGATTTCTGGATCCTTCTCTTGCAGTTCCCTAAAAAAATAATTTTCAAAAAGCAGCTCTCTACTTTTTTGAACACTTTCTCTTTTATTGAGGTTTTTTTCACTCTCAAGATTCAAGGGTTACGTCATGGTTGATTTGGGCATGATCATTCTTGCTCTCTTTAGTCCTGTATGCACTACCTCTGAGATACGGGTTTTTACATTTAAAAACACCTAACACTCAATATCCCTCCATTTCTTTAAACTCCTTTCCCAACATAATAGGCTCTTGTTACTGTTACTTGTTACTTATTTAAAAACTGAATACATCATTTATTATTGTTTTTTATAATCTGTATTTTAATTTAGCCACTTTGTATTTTCATCATTCTCCCATTATCTTTTGCATCTCAAAAAAGACATTTTACAACTTCCTTTAGAGAAGGACTTCTAGAAAGGATCCAGTAATAGCAATTCTTTGTTTTGCTGTCTGAAAAGACCTTCATTTTGCCCTCTTTCTTGAAAAATATTTTTACTGGATATGGAATTCTAGGTTGATTAATTACTTTCTTTCAGAACAGTTTAGGTGTCATTCCACTGCATCTGGCTTCCTCTGTTGCTATTGAGAAATCAGCTGTTAGTCTCCTTTGAAGGCAGTCTTTTTTTTTTTCTGACTGCTTTTAAGATCTTTGGCTATGAGGTATGTCTGTAATATATGCATTTTTTTTCCCTTTTAATCCTGCTGGGGATTTGTTGGGCTTCATTAAATATTGCCTCTGTCCCATATTCTCTTTTCTTCTAGTATTCCAATTAGGACATTTTATCTCCCACAACCCTTAAACTCTCTTTCAGTCTGTCCTTCTATGCTGCCTGTCCATACAATTTCTTTGGGTCTACCTCCCAATTCACAAATAATTGGTTTTTTTTTTACTATTTCCCTGAATATTATCTCCTCTATTCAACCCACCATAACAAATGCTATTGATGGATTCTGCCTTCAAATCTCTGAGTTATTCCTGAATACTTGGTTCTACTGTTATCATCCTAGTTTTGTGCCTTATCTACTTTTAGCTAAGTTAGAGGGGTCTGGGGGATCTAAAACTTAGCATGCACACAACTAAGGCTTTAGCTTTCTAAAATATGGACTTGTTACTTTGGCCTATTACAGAATCTTCATCATCCCCCTCTACTTCATGATGACCTGAGCCCTAAAATATCATCTTTCCAGGATCTGGTCTGATTTTTGCCTATCCAAGGACAGATTCACAGCCCTAAATAGGCCCGTTTTCTTTCTGTCCCCTGCACAAGCCATGTACATTTTTGCTACCGTGCTTTTGATCCACAGTCTTTTTACCAAAATATACCAAACATGCTCACTCTGCTTTCTGATTTGTGTGGACAGTATATATTTTAATTTTTCACTCAGTTAGATATAATTCTTTAGTAAGAAGTAAGTAGCTTAACTAGAATTCAGAATTAGGTATAACTCCAAAGTTTATGCTCTTTCTAATATATAGCACTACCCCTCGGTATTCAATAAATGTTGTTTCGCATAAGAAACTAGATGCTATAAAATCAGACATAACAATGCTTTACATTTAACTGGTTTATCTTAGCTTGGTTGGAACAAAACAGAATTTTAAATGGCATTAAAGTTTTTTTAACTTTATGCATATAAGTAAATTTCTCAGGAAATCTGCTCAAATAAAATTACTCATTCTCTGAATCTCTCTAATCAAACTATACAACCTACTTCAGGGTAAATGCTAACTCCTAAAATTGTTAGCCTAAAGGAATAGCTCACATATCCGAAGTTCACTCCAAGGACCACTCCAGTGTCAAGGAAAAAATATTAAAAGCCTAATTTTATAAATTATTCTTACGGTGATAAACAACCAATCCCGTTAAAACAGGTTGCACTACACCAAACTTACCCAATTCACTTTATAACAAATAGTCATTATCTTTAGGCTAGATTTTAATACTCATGAGAGTGACTGTTATTTGGGGTTTATAATACAGAACCCTCCTTCTGCATTAAAGTGCTCTTGTCTCTCTTTGATTTCTAAGTAATACATAAGAAATCAAATTGTCTTGAATTATCTTTAATAATTTATAGGGTCAGTTTTTAATGGATTTATATTACATATGTATATTTCTTACATATATTATAGTACATATATGTATTTTACATATATATTTTACACATATATATATATGTGTGTGTATATATATATATATATATATATATATATATATATATATATATACACACACACACATACACACATGTGTAAAAGAACCCTCTCGGCATAGATTTTTTGAAAATAGTTGCTTAATTCTAGGCCAGTAAGGGAGGATAGACTGGAAAAGTAAACTATCCTTAGTATTTCTCTCATAGGACAGAACTTATCTCTCTTACCTTTCCTGTCCCGTCCTTCATCAACACATACTGGCAGACTTCCTAGGGCAATGCAGAAATCCAGACAAGAGAAGGAAGCACACTAAAATAATGGAGGACAGGCTACAGAGGATGGACAGTGTCAGACATCATGTGGGAGAAAAGAAGGAATTATCACAGTTAGCCACTTTGTTCAAGAGAAACTAATACTAGTTATTTTAAAGGTAGAGAGATAAGAAAAAAAAAGAAAGCTCTTTTATTTCTTTGCAGCAAGGCTCCTTTTCATAAGAACAGAGGAGAGTTGCAATTAATTTGGAAATTTGTCTTCAGAGAAACAGATATAACTTAGCAAACAGTACAAACGGACAAATGGTAAGATTTTTCCAATTTAAAAATATTAATCAAGAGATATAATTATAGGCATTGAGAAAAGAAAAAAAAGAACTATAATCTAGAAGCTGTCAAGAGACCTGTTCTATCTTTCTTCTCCAAGAGAATACAGCTATTAAAAGCAATAGGAATCCCAATGTTTATAGGTAAAATGATGAATGAGGAATATGCATGTAAGTATCCTTAACTGTATGGTCTTAGGCTATGTAAAACAATAATGTCGCATTTAACAATGGACTTCTAGAAACTGAAGGAAGTAGTCCAATGAGGAGCTTTTTCACATCAGGGACAATCTTCTGTACATATTTGCATGACATGAAATACCTCCTCTACCTCCTCCCTAGGAACTGCCCATCTACATACCACAGTGCTTGAAATACCACCATTGGGAGACAAGAATCCTTCAGATTTAATACAGCCTTTGTAATTTACTACTTTTTTCCACCAAATGCGAGAGCTGCAAAAGTTTGAAGCTACTCACACTGGCAGTGTGATTTTATTTCTTCCAATTAGAGACAGTTAATAAAGACGGATACCTGCATGGATCAAGGCATAGGAAAGGGGGCAAAAGAGGATATGGAACTTTAGAAAAACTATTTTACACTTGGGTATAACCAGTTGCTGTTATGAATACAATATAGGTTAAAGCCTCTGTATATGTGATTTAGACATTTCTCGAAAAATATTTTTTTAACTTTAAGATTTTATTTTTAACTCATGTATAGTTAACAGGGCATTTCTTTAAAATTAATGTTCAATTTTGACAAGTCAATTAAAGTCATGACATTTCTAAACAAGGTGAATGATAAGGCTACATTTTGTCAATAAGGCTGTATTTTCTGTAAAGTAAAAGGTAATTTATGTAAGAATAAATTCATTTTGAAAATTTAAGTGATTTTTATCAATTCTGATACTATCTGAATTGGTCTATCCAAAGTTGTTAAATCAAATGCATACCTCATATTCTTTTCTGCAAACTTTGGAAATATCATTTTTTGAAGATGCCTAAAAGATAACAAATTTCTCCATTAATTTATTACACATGCTATTCAACACAGGACAAAAAGAACACAAATTAATATATGTTACTTGGTTTGCTATTCTTTACTTCATCAAGAAAAACCTTATGCTCTAATATTTAAAAGTTCCTAAAATACAACAAACAAATTTCATCCAAGTTCTTTAAAATAAACATCAGCCCCAGAACCTACCCGATATGCTAAAGCTTTGCTCTTTTATGGCTTTAATCTCACATAATAACAGGGTCCTTTTGTTATTTCAGAAACTAGATGACTTTGAAGAAAATGTAAATCAGAGAATTTTTTTCCTTAGTTGAAATCCACTCTGTAGCAAATTTTCTTGTGAAGCTCTGCCAGGGCATTTATATTTTGCTTTTTCTTTAACCCTTCATATTCTAAATTCTCCTACTGACTTACGAGCCAATTTCCTCAGCAAAGATCCATATGCAATGGAGGGGGCAACTAAAGAGGAAAAGGCTTTGTCAGGCAATTAACAAAAGTAATTTTTATGTAATTCTCTTTATGCACCCTCCCACCCCCCATCCATTACAGTTCAAGCCTCTGCAACTCAGCTTCACCTCAATGGCTGGAGGACAGCAGCAGATCACTAGACTGTACACTGCTCAAAGAGTGTTGCTCAGGCTAAACAGCACAGTGGTCTGTATGAAAGTAAAGGTGACACCATGTCTCATGTACTCTGGTCCAGAAACCAGTCACTAGAAGAAGAAAGTAAGAGAAGGCTCTCCAGCTGTGATTTCAGGTCCATCTAAATTTCCCACTTAAATCTACTCTCACCGCTTGGGAGTATGAGGAGCTAGGAGACCAGTTCTCCCACAGCACTCTGAGGAGCCACTATGAAAATATACACAGTGAGGAAGAACTCAACTTGAATTGGACCAGAGATCTATCAGATCAAAGAGAAGTCACAGTTCACCGTAGGAGTCATGCTCACCTCAGGAGCAGAGAAGGGATAAAAGAACATGCCCAGGGTAAACCCATGATGAAAGAGAGAACGGAAGATGAAAGCGAAATAAGCCAGCTGTGTCATCTGCTCTCATCCAAGCATACTCTAAATTTACACAACCATTCGGAGTCACTCAGCACTGACTAAGCATGACCACAGGAAAGTACAAAAGGCCTCGGCTCCTGTAATGTTCTTTCTTTGCAGGGCAGAGAAAAGTTAAGAAAGAATAAGAGAAGGTTGAGTGTCTTACATGCAGCAGCCACAAATGAGAAAGCAGCAAGTCTAAAAGGAAGTGGTCTATGTAAGAAATGCTAAATTTGTAGTTTTTATGGGTCACCCCTCCAAAGGTATGAGGTAGGCAAGGTCCAAGACACAGACGCAGCTAATACTCAAACTGTATCCCATGCTGCTCACGAGCCTGATTGCCATGTTACCTGCTTGCATGCCTGTCGACACTCCAAGGTAATAGCCAGTTCACAGCAGCCTAAGCCAACCCAGCCGTCAGACTTCTTAAACACACCTTAAAAACAAAAAGTTCAAATGTTTCGGTCATAAGGAGTAAGAAACACAAATGGCATGCCCAATTGGTTCGTGGATACCAGTAAAAGTCAAAGCAGGTGTCTACAGGAAAACTAGCTCAGATAACAAGGCCTCGAAATTATTAAGGCCCTCCTCCCCTGCTTACTCCCAATGCTGCCAGTCTTCTCAGAGGCCCTTACAGCATAATTACCAGGTGCTCTGTTTTTTTTCTCTCTTCCCTCTGCCCACCCTAAACTCTCTTTAGACCACTCTCCCTCTTGGGTAAACAGCATCTCTACAGGACACACAGGTTAAGGAAAATAAGGAGAGTGAATCAGAGGCAAAGACTGTGAATCAGAGGCAAAGATTCCAATTTAACTTAACATGCAAACAAACAAAAAGGGCATAAGGATTATTGTACTCAAAATATTAAGTAACTAGAATGGTGTAAAACCTATGATGCTGTTTAGAAATTGATACTTATTGAACAGAAAAATACATCTTCTGTGGGTAAGAATGGACTTTGGTGGGTACACTTAATTATGGGGCAAAATGACTACTCTGTTGCAGTTTATACTCAGCAGCTGTTCTCCAACCAAATTACTGTGATATTGAAAGGTGATGCAATTATAAAAAGTGTTCTAATGAATTTTTTACATCCACTTTTGCAAGTATAAATGTCAACGAATGACTCCTAGGATAAAATTAGGAGACACAAGTAGTAATTATGAAAAGAGAAAAGACATATGCTCATAGGCATGTGGCAAATTTCACCTTATCTATTTTCAGAAATATTTTACACTGCTTCCATGTAATACATATGTCTGCAAATTCACATCTAAGTTATATTATTATTTAATATAATAATATATTAAATTGAAGGTATAAAGAATTCAATGCAATAGCTAACATAGTTCTCCAAATGAAATTAGGACTTAACACAACAAATAGAAACATTCTGCTAAAAAACAAAAGTAAACAAATGGCCTGCAGATGGACAAAGCTCTCAAAATTATAAACCACACCAATTTTTAAAATTGGCTAGAAATACTGAGTATCATAAGCTTCTGTATCCCTACATGTTTTAATGGTACAAAGGGCAAGAGACTTGCATCTAGCCCCATTGCTTAGTACAGTTTCCTCTAAATCTCTGGTGCTTACTTTCAGAATCACTCACATTTTCATTATTTTGAATGGAACCAATGTAGGTCATAAATTCTGTGAACTTTTATACCCTACTGCAGTATACTGCTGCTTCCATACACCTAGTAGCCTCTTAGAAACTATTAAATTGTCCAATAAGCATTTATAATATTATGTACAAAGGACTCCATTAGGTATTGTATGGGCTATGAAATAGATAAAATATATGATTTACCCAATTATGGAGATTACACATGGAGGTATACTATCTTAGATATATATTATATACGAATAATTCCAGAACATTAGGTAGAGGGATAATTGAGAGAACAAGCAAGGATATGGCCGATTCCAAGAAGGCAAATAGTCCAACTTGTTTGAAATACAAACTTCAAACAGTGTGAAAGCCTTTAGAGTTCAGAGATACATAAAATACACTTCCTTTTTTCCTTTTAAGGCACTGGCTTTAATCAGAACTGTAAGACTGTGAATGCCAGGCTAGGGAGTCTGAGCTTTATTTTGATGGAAGTGGATATCCCCAGAGAGATTTTCTTCTTTTTGAAGGAGCCGGGAAGGACAGCTATGATATGTTGAAATACCACCTACAAGGTTGTTACAACAGTCTACCCCAAGAGCATAACAATACTGGTAGGAGTAGAAAGGACAGATGCAAGATTTTCCAAGGGGAGAGTCAATAGAGCTAAAAAGAAAAAGCAATCAAAGGTAACTTGAGGGATTCCAGTCTAGTGTCATTCACAAGACAGGCTGTTATGAGTCTGGTTTTAGGTTTGCACTTCAGTTGTCACCAGGATGCAGAGATCCAGGTAGACATGTCTAGAAGTCATGAGCTATAACTTGGATTTGAAGGTTGTCTTCCCAGGGCTGATTAGTTAACAGTTCTGGGAAGGAAAGCAATTATCAGGGTAAGTGTGGACAGAAAAGGGAAGGAATGACCCAAGTCCTTATGGGGGGAGAGGGGAGGTAAGAGAGGATAAGGGCATGAGGCCAAGGTGGAGTCATAAGGAGGTAATGGTCAACAGTGCTGCAAGGCAGTCAAAGGTGGTAAGTACTGAGAAAAGGCCAAAAGATTTAGGTACCATGAGATCCCGGTGAACTTGCAAAGACCAGTTTCACTAGAATGGTAGAAGTAGAGACAAGAGCACAATTAATTACTGAGTGAATGAGAATAAATTATACATTTGAAAATTTGAGTGCCTACCAAAAAGAGAAGATAGGAACTCAAGGGGATACATTAGGTTACAGGACTAAGACACAGATTTTACAATCACAAAATAAGTTTTTAAAGATAAAATGCCAAATGTTATTTAGCTATTGCTTACCTGGCAAAGATGAATTCATACAACTCCAAATTTCAACCTAAAATTGTAATCACCAAAAGGCTTTTATATAACCAGTTCCTAAATATGACAATTCATACAGAAATTATGTACAGCTAATTTGATTATGTTTGTCTCTATTTAATCAATGTTCTAAGACTACATGAGTATCAAGCAGCTATTCAGGGGGAAAAAATAAAACTGAGATGCAAAAATATTGCTTGCTCTTTTCCCATCTTCCCATCTAAGAGCACTAATGAGGAGTCTGGGTTCTCAGGATGCTTACTGGAATCACTGTTTCTAAGCAAAAGACAAAGTGTCTGTAGAGCGAGTAAAGGCAAATGTGTCAGTCAGAATTGTTTGATCAACATTTCCCGCCTCACATAATGCAAGCTACCGTATCTAAAAAGGCTGTCTCATGTAAGCTCAGACTTCCTGAGCCTAGCCCATGAATATCCCGAACACTGAGAATGGCCCCAGCACTGGAGACATGTTAAGTTACATGATTCAGACAGGCAAGCCAATATATCTATAGTACACCAAAAAATGGGAAGATAGGAATAATGAGAAGTCACACATTTCCCCTTACCCCAAATTTAACTTTTGAAAATCAAAATAAGATTTAGTTACTATGGTTTTCATAAAATTGTCAAAATAATGAGTAAAATTCCAAATTCCAGATAAACTTTATAATGAAATTTAAAGACTGCAATACATGTACATTTAATATTATTTTTATAACTACATCATAGGATAAATGATAAAAGATGAAAGATAGTATCTACCGAGCAATCTGTGTGATGATCTTTTTAAAGTACCTTGCTAAATCGAACATTTTAATCTGATCACAACCTCAAACCATTTTGAAAAATTTCCTGAATCAAGGAGTTAACTCATTAGATGGCTTCATTTAGACAAAAGCTTCCATAGTTAAGTTAAACAAGACCTACCATTGTTTCAGGGCAATAATCTGGGGCTCGCTGTAACAGATGCTTTAGTCGGGATTCACTTTTTGAGGAGAATATCTATTTGACAAAACAAAACAAAACAGAAGGTTTTTGTGGCATTTTTTTTGGTAAGAAATAAGAATGGGCAAAATTTATTGTCCTCTATACTTATCAGTTGTCTAGAATATTTTCCAACTTCCTTTTATAAATGGAAAACCTTTTGAAAGATCTAAATTAAGCTGAGCTAACATCTCTTAAAAGGTTGGTTAGTTTGGCAAATAATCAAGAAAGTCCATATATGCAAGTCTAGACCCTTTTGTAATGACCAAAAATGGAGAAAACCGGGCTACCAAATCTGTTGGAGAACAAAGGAGAAAAAGAAAGAAGAAAACAGAAAAGGAAAAAAAAGTTCATTCTAAACTGTTCTATAAACTGCTTTTAGTTAACTGATGACAATGTAAAACAGATTACGTCATATCCTTGATATCAGTGACGAACAAATTTGTGAATAGCATTATGGCACAAACTTCCATAAAATGGCATTAAATAGAGACAAAGTCATGGTGGGGGGGGGGTAGGGGCTTTTATTTTATTTTTCATTTTTATTTAATTTATTTTTTTAATTTACATCCAAGTTAGTTATCATATAGTGCAGCAGTGATTTCAGGAGGCACAAAGTCATTTTTAATAAAGATGCTGAGGAGCTGACAAGTTTGTTTACCAGGCTAACTGGCTCTCTTCCAAAATAGAACTTTAATTAATGTGATTACAATTTGATGTCTCAGTAAATTATAAACCATTACATGTATCAGACAGAACTTCATGGTTACCTGCAAATAGTCAAGACTGTGAAATCCATGAATGCTAAGGACAATGAAAAAGGATTTATCTCCAGTTAGTTTTAATAGCCATTTTTCTCCCAAACTATCAACTATAATTAATAAGTGACAAGAGCTAGAATATCACCATTTTGCAACCCCTAGTGAATTAATGCATTTAGGCAATTATCAAGAATGGCTGTAATGTTAATTACAAAAAGAGACAACCAGACACAAACATTATAAGTAAGATCTGCTGAACAAACAAAACAAAACAAAAACCTAACCTGAATCTTATCAAGCCTCTGGACTTGTCTCATTAGGTAACTGCTAGCCATGTGTGACCATCTAAATTCAAACTCAAATCAGTTAAAATCAAATAAAATTTAAACTCAGTTCCTCAAACTTCTCTTTCTCTTCAATCTCTCTTTTTTTTTAAGTTTATTTATTTATTTTGAGAGACAGAGAGAGGGAGTAAGTGCAAACAAGTGGGGAAGGGCAGAGAGAGAGGGAGGGAGAGAGAGAATCTCAAGCAGGCCCCACACTGTCAGTGAGGAGCCTGACTCAGAGCTTGAACCCACGATGAGATCATGATCTGAGCCCAAACCAAAAGTGATGCTTAACTGGCTGAGCCACCTAGGCACACCTTTCCTCAACTTCTTTAAACACATTTCAAATGTTTACCTGGCACATATAGCTGTGGCTACTATATTGGATCACACAGATACAGAATATTTTCATCACTGCAGAAAGCTCTCTGGATAGCCCTGCTTTAAATCTACCTACCACTTACTAAGACATACAGAGGAAAGAGGAACACATTAAATGATATCATGGGTTACAAACAGCATAATTCAGATTGTGAGAAACTCTACAGGATAAATGACCAGAATTATTCATTAAATAAGCAAAGTTAGGAAAGCAGTGTTTCCAAAAGCAGCAGAACTTTTTTAAAAGCTCCCTTATGGTGACACTATCTAGGGAACATTTCTGCTTTTAAAAGCTACTGTTCTGGCAGTAAATTTGCAGAAAACTTAATTTGCTATATTGTTTTGACATGAAGTCTCTAGCAGTTACCTACATGAGCTGAGTCACTGTCTTGTTTTATAATTAGAGAGTATCTTGCAAAATCTTTCTAAATTCACAATATTGTTTGAGAGAAGTTTTAATCCCAGTTAGGTAGCTCTCTAAATTTTAGGCAGTGACAAAATCTACATTATTGAAAACTCTTTAAAAGGCAATTGAGGCCATTCATTCTCAAGTGCCAAGGCCACCACTACACAACCAAGGGGATGAAAGAAAGGCAGACTTTATGACCAGGTATTGTCTCAGTGGAATTTTACTTAAAAGGTTCAACCAGAAAAATTCAAATTCACAGTAAAGTTTGAAGAGCAGTACAACACCCACATAGTCTTCATGTAGATTACTCATTATTAACATTTTGCAACATTTGCTTTAACTCTCTCTACATACACAGATATTATTGTTATTTTGGAACATTTTATAATTCATTACAGACATGATCATTTATTCCTAAATCCCAGCATGTTATCTCCCAAGACCAAGGACACTGTCCTATGTCACTGCAATACAATCACCAAATTTAGGATCACAGCATTGATACATTATTACTAGAGCCCATATTCAAATTTCACCAATTTATCCCAATAACGTTATTTATAGCATTTTTTTTTAAATTCCAGGATCATATATTGCATTTAGTGTCATATCTCTGTAGTTCCCTTTAATCTTGAAGTTTCTTAACACTGATAACTTTGAAGACTTCAGGCTGTTGTTTTGAGGAATATCCCTCAATCTTGGTTTGCCCTATTGTTTCCTCAATGATTCAGGTTATGCATTTTTGGCAGGAATCCTACTAAAGATGCTGTGCTCCTTTTCAGTGCATCATGTCAGCAGACACACATTAATTTGTTCCATTACTGGTGATGTGAACTGTGATCACTTGGTTAAGGTGCTGTCCAACAGATTTCTCCGAAACAATTATACTTCACATAAACAGTTACATAACCAATAGCCTTAACAATTATTATATAAGCTTACCTGTTCACATACGTCATGGCACATTTGGTTATCCTTTGAATGATTACAACACAGTGCACCTAGGAGAAAAAATAAACACCAGATGTTGCCCACTGTTAATTTAAAAAGATGATTAAACTAAATCAGATGGCTACACAAAACACTTATTCAACAGATTATTATTCATTTTAACTCAACAAACTTTTACCACATACCTATCACAAGCCAAGGCCAGTGCTGGGTTTGAGGACATCGTCCCTGCCCTAAAGAAGCTTGCAGACTAACAGTGGAGATGGTCATACATACTTTCTGTGTGCCAGAATTTTACTAAATTTGCTTTATGCATTACACCTCATTCAATCCTTATAATTACTCTATAGGCTAGATTCTATTATTGTGCCTATAATGTAAGACTAAGCGATAAAAAGGAAGTGAATTTTGTTTTGGACATGTTAAATATAAGGTTCCTATTGGACACCCAGATGGAAATTCCAGTAAAATCAGAAAATTCAAGCCTGGATTGCAGGTAAAGTCAAGCCTAAAGATCCAATTTGGAAGTCATCAGTATAAAGGAGGTATAGTACATGGAAACGAGTGACATTGTCTAGGGAGAGTTCTAGTGAGAAGTGACCACAGCACCAAATTCAAAAAACACAAAATCTGAGACATGGGAAGGAACAAGGAAAGAGACAGAGATGCAACAGTCAGAGGGGTAGGTCAGCCTCGAGAGAGTAGCATTAAGAAGAGGGAGGAGTGTCATGCACCCAAACATACAAGTTAGATTGAAGAAACAAAAAAGGAAAGAATCAAAAAAGGAAATGGCCACTTAGTAATCCTCAAAAGGTATTCTGTGGAGTAGAAGTGAATGATACTAAGGAGTAAACCAGAGGTGTGGAAGTATAGACAACAAATATAGGCTCTCAAGAAGTCTGGCAGAAATGGGAGGGAAAAAGAGAGTAGCAGTTACAGGAGGAAGCAGGATCAAGTTAAGAAAACTCTCCCTCCCCTTTTTAGTTGGCCTTTGTCCCTGATTCCTTGGAGAAAGACTCTAAATCCTGGGAATTTCTAGAGTAATAGCTGTATCTTTGTTATGCCAGTGAGGTGGACTCCCCCCTCAGATAGCTTCAGGATGGGGACTGGCCTAGCCAGAAAGACTAGCCTTATGTTTAGAAGGCTGGGGCTTTGAGCCACAGGACATCAGCCCAACCTCCAGCAGGACAGGGAAAATGGACATCAAGTTTAACCATATGGCCAATAATCCAATCAACCATGTCTATCTATATGATGGAATTCTAATGAATACTAGATATCAAAGCTCAGGGGACCTTTTCTAGTTGGTGAAGATGCTAGTGTGCCAGGAGGGTGATTCTATGAGGAGAAGGCACAGAAGCTCTGCATTTCCTCCCAGACCTCATTCTGTGTATGTCTCTTCATTTGGCTGGTCTTCCTGATTTGTATCCTTGATAATAAAACTGTGATCATAACTATCACGCTTCCCTGAGCTCTATGCATCATTCTAGTGAATTACTGATTCTGGGGTGGTTGCGGGAAGCCCGGATTTATAGCCAGTTGTTCAGAAGTGTGGGTGGCCTGGGGACTCCTAAGTGTGGCTCGTATCTGGGGTAAGTGTTGTGTTGTTCGGCATCATGCCCTTTAACCTGTAGAGTCTGTTCTAACTCTGGGTGGTTAGTGTCAGAACTGAACTGTCATACACACAGTTGTGGAAGAAATAGGAGATTTGAGAAATGAGGTGATTGCTGGAAAGGGATGTGGGTTAAAGAAAAGGCACTGAGTTTGGGGCTAGGGATACAACAGTGAATAAATGTTATGTTCTCTGACTTTATCCGGTCTGATGGTAGAACAAAGTCTAGACAAGAGGATAGGATATAAGGTCACTCACTAATAAATTAAGAGGAAAGCTGACAGCCTCCATTTTTCTTTAGTGAAACACAGATTAGGTTTGAAAACAAAAAGGGTTGAGATGGGGTTGGGGGCTTGAGGTGAAATTGTAGAAGTGTGGAACAGTCACTTCAGAGAATAGAGAAAGGCAACTGTAAATAGGTCCCTCAAACTTGTATTCTACTCATGACTTTTAGTATCTATCCCTCAGGAGAAAAATTTCATGTTCAAATAAACTGGGAAATAAGGACTAAAAAAAGTTACAGAGAATTCCTTACTGCAGGACCAAAGCCTTTAATATGTTTGTATATTATTAATCTCCCAAAAAGGGATCCAAGTAGACAGACTTCTCAGAGCACAGAACATTTTTTTCATGCCACTTACTAAATTTCAGAATACCAATTTGAGAAACATGAAATTAGAGGAAAGGAGAAATGTTGCCAAGCAGCATTACAAGCCTAAGGAAATGCATAAATTGGCTATAAAGATAATCAGCAGGGACATGTTATTATTCTAGAGTGGACCTGACTGGAAAAAAGATACAGCTAGCTGGATTGATCAGGAGCTGTCAAAAGAGACAAGAAGATGAAAATATTTCAGACAGCTGGATCTGATACAATAGTTTAAAACAGAAATTTGCAACATAATCTCTTCAAATGCAATCTATACAATTTCATTACACAAAATAGATGAAAGAAGAGCTTTTTTAGTGAAGGTAGGATTTGTATGGGGGGGAAGGAAAGAATAAATAGATGAATAAAATAAGTCCTCTTTAGATCTTACAAGGAAAGCCTTCTACATTCAAAACTGGAAATTGTTCTCTATAAAACAGTGTCAGAGTATATGATACTACTGGCATATTACTATAGTTTTGTTCCATAGAAGACAATTGTGGGGCTGGCTTTCCAATATTATTTCTATGAAAAAAAAAGTGGCTTCAAGTTCTAAACGCTTGACTTACAAATTCTGAAGAATATAAAAACGTCACTAAATCAGAAGAAGAAAAAGTCCCTTGTTTGTAAAGCTATAGTTACTTTCTTAGAAACTTTAATTCGAGGGGAGAGGGGGGCAATCACTCATGAGGCTTTCTTAAAACACCCTTTCTTCCCTGCCATGCCATGCTAAGCTTCCCCCCACCCCCATCTTCTAAGATTTAGTTATGTCCCCAGCCTCATTACTCATTAGAATGGGGAGGGCAGGTAGGAAAAAGAAAAACAAAACACAAAAGAGGCTCTCCTGTGTGATAATGATGTACTCTTTTGAAGTCCTGTAGAAATCGCCACTTTCTACTAGCCTCTAACACAAAGGTCATTTGAGGGCAAAAAATCCAGCTGATCGTGAGCAAAGATAACTCAGGATAACATATGGTCCCAATAAGCACAAGCTTAGCAAAAAGTAAACAATCAGGCAGACAAGAGTCTGATTTGGGCCTGGGGATTTTTGAAAAACAGTTTCTTGGAGCAAAGGTCTATTTCAGAACAGAAACAAAATGTGTTATAATTAAAAGTCCAATAACAATGGAAAGTTTTATTAAAAACATAAATATAAAAGCCTATTTTTTTCCTATTTAATAGTTAAGGTCCAATTTACAATGTAGTGACCCCCAAAGTTAAATTTTTAAAATAATTCTTTTTTTTTCACTAAGAAACTCCAAGCTTTGGAAAATAAAAAGAACAATGATCTATAGTCCCACTGTCTTGCCAGAACCTATGTTGACATTTTGACATATTTCTTTCTAGTCTTTTCAAAAGCCTTCTGATAATTCTGACAATATGGGATTACAGAGGGCAGCCCAAAGTCTTCTGGTAATAACTCCCTTCCCCCTCCCAATGGAGCATTCCTCTGTAATAGTGCATTTCCTCCCTTGAGAGGGCTGCCACCCTCCATGAACAGGCTCAGGGGACCTAAACTCCATCACATTTTCCGTACCCTCTTCTTAACCTTAGCCATTATTACATTGGCACACATTTTCCTTCCTTTGAAACTTGTTAGAATCTTTAACACTGCATATTTTTCAAGAAATAAATGTCTTCAAATAGACATCAATTCATATGCCTTCATTAAGAATGGGGAGAAGGGATTCAAATGCAATTAACGTGGTAATTAAAGGTCTTTGTCTTTTTTAGAGCTATTAAAATGGGTTAATTGGGTCATTTAACAATTAGAATCCAAAAAAAAACTCTCCAAAGCCTTATGTTTTTATATGGCAATGGATTCTAAAAATACTTTGTATTTATAATTTGTTTTTAAACTAATTTCTTATTCTTCAAGAAAAATAGTTTAAAACCTGCTTATTTGCATGAAATGGAATGGAACAGATAAAGGTAAATTAGTTCAAAATAAAATTTGATATTCACATTATGAAAATACAAAGCTCAGGTGTTATCCTCATTAACGACACATAAGGACAAGTGTCATATTTTGCACTCTTATTCCAAGAGTCTGTAATTATAAAATTAATAAAACTAAAACCCAAACAGATTGCTAAAAGACATGTATATTGGCTTTAAGGAGGTACAATCTAGAAATATGCAAGCAGAATTACCTAATAATTAGAAACATCAAGGTTTGGCTAATAGTTTGGGTCACATGTGTACTAAAGATAGGCAAGTAAGCAGGAAGCACATGCTCCAGCCACAAGGGAAAAATGCAACTTCTAAGACCAACCAGCACTTAAAACAACAAATACACACCCTAATCTAAAACTAAAATATTCATAGAATTATAGGATTTTTGAAGTTAAAAGGAATTTTGCCACAAAAACCTCCTAAAAGCTATAATTCAATTTAGTTAATTAAAAGCTATTCTTGTTTTCTTTTCTAAAGAAAATAAAGATTCCTCCTAATTAATGTCTTCCTAAAGAATTACTAAAACAGAATACACACACACACACACACACACACACACACACACACACATATATATCCCGCACTGTTGAGAAAAAAACTAAATCTGAGCTGATACTAGAAAAGGTCATTCTAAATAAAAAAGACATGTTAACAAAAAACTGATCTTGGGGCGCCTGGGTGGCTGAGTTGTTTGAGCAACCAACTTTTGATTTAGGCTCAGGTCATGATCTCATGGTTGGGTTGGTGGGACAGAGCCCCACCTTGGGCTCAGTGCTGACAGCCTGAAGCCTGCTTGGGATTCTCTCTCTGCCCCTCCCCTGCTCGCACTCACTCGCCTGCATGTGCACTCTTTCATTCTCTCTCTCAAAATAAATAAATAAACATTTAAAGCAATAAATAAATAAAACATTTAAAAGCTGATCTTACTTTCTTTTTTAACATTTTTTTAAAAAATTTGAGACAGAGAGAGTGCATATGTGCGTAAGCTGGGGCAAGGGGCAGAGGGAGAGAGAGAATCTCAAGTAGGCTCCAAGCTCAGGCCAGAGCCTGATGTAAGGCTCATTCTTACAACCCTGGAATCTTGACCTGAGCAGAAATCGAGTTGGACACTCCACCGACTGAGCCACCCAGGTGCCTCTGATCTTACTTTTAATCATATTTTTATTTTCAAAACAGCCTGGAAATTGACACTTTTAAAGCATTTAAATGACAACTACATCTTCAACTTATAAGTACATTCTTGCAATCATTATACTTATTCCTTTAAAGATATGTGTATGTTTGGGTTTATATACAAAATATATTATCACCTAAGGAAGAGCCAAACAGTAAAGTGATTACCCATATACGCACTATCTGCATTCAACATTGCTAACATTTTGTCATACTGCTTTATTTATCTAGAAAGATATATGTATTTTTTTCTGAATTATTGGCAAGTTACAGATATCCTTCTCCATTGCCTGCCAAACAGCCAATTATATTCATTTAAATTTTTAAAATAATTCTTTTTTTTTCACTAAGAAACTCCAAGC